>NC_138874.1:2189200-2579200 GCF_965194805.1 Balaenoptera borealis
TGCAGAAATAAGCCTTAAGGCAAGAGCTGAACAGCTCATGGAAACCAATTATAGAAAGGTTATTAAAAGATCTCTCCACCTTACTTCTGTGTTTAAATAGTTATTTTCAATTTAGTCCCTATCCTTCTTTCAAAAGGGATTTGGGTGGATCTGTAAATAAAATCAGGGTTACATTAAAACATGAATCATAGATAGTAGTTAGGAAATGATGAGAAATGTACCCAGACATTTAACTTTGCTTGAAGTGTATTGCAGAAATATACTTTAATGATACTTTAATGTTTCATTTGGTTGGTTGCTTTTATGCAACAAAATTTTTAAAGGTAGGGAAATGTGCTAATGTCCCATAATTTATTTTAGTAGGTTTATAACTTCGTAGACTGTATGATTTTGGCATACTTTTGCCACTTGGTGACAGGATACCTCAATTATATTTCTGTCATTTTGAAAGGTATATAATCCCCATTTATAATAATGCTATTTTAAATGGAAAATGAATGACTGACTACAAATAATTCAGGATTACTGTTACAAAAATCATGTAAAAAACCTCAAGAGAATTACTTTTCAAAGAAATGGCTCCTGACATAACACTGGTGTCATTTATCCAAAATCGATGCCCTATAATTTGAGATTACTTCAGGTGAATTCTATTAATGAGATGGCCATAGGCACATCCTAAAAGAATGACCTTTTAGGTCAACCTGCTGTTAAACCTGGTTGTTTCTATACAGCTAACTTCTGTACCACCCTCTGTATCATTTACTTTCTTCTAGACCTCACCTCTTAGAGATTAAAAATACTTTTAGAATTTAGATATTTAACAAAAAAGAGAGCCAGTAATTGAAAAAGAGAAAAAGATTGTCACAAAAGATGGTCATACACAGTACAACTTAAGATGTAATGAGAAATACACAAGTCTAAAAAGCGTTTGCAATAAATTTTATTTAATATTAACTGCATTTAATATAACATCTTGTATTTACTATTTAATACAAATAAATTATAAACTATATTAAATATATGTCATTTACATCATATTAATCTACTGTCTGCCTAGTTTTAAATACCTATTTTTTGCATTTCAATGACCAACAACATTTGGGGTTACCTAGAAATCGAAGATAATAGTTACTTGAAGCTTAATCAGTGATATTAATACAATAGATGCATTTTCCTAATCAATTCTGACACTAAAAAATAAGAATTCCCAATGAGCATTCATTTCTATAAATATGGTAACATCACCATGAAGTTCTTAAACCTGTGAAATTTTTAATTGACTAATACTTCTAAAAATGCAGATAGTAAGTAGTATGACCAAATCACAGATCACCAGGATTTCTAGCAGGATTTGAAGGCAGTGGAGGTGAAGAGCATTTCAGGAAAAGGCCTGTCAGTGTCATTTGCCTGCTCTTAATATGCCTTCCCTTCTCAAATCTCTCTTCCAGCAAGTACATCTGTCATATTTCCTTCTCAGCAGTAAATCACCTCTATTCCATAATATTTGTAAGATTTGCAAATGATAACCACTGACTAAGTCATTTTCCATGTGCCCATTATGGTCGACAATGCCCTGCTTACATCCAGACGACTGGCCTACAGAAATCTTACCCTGGAACATTACAGTCCAGAACATCATCACATCGTCCCCACACTCCACACATTATAACCGATCAGGCTTCCATTATTAGAGTGAGATAATTTTTAAAATGAATGATTACTAAAAACACCTTTTCAGAATTCGTGTGGTGGATATATCTGAGTATATATTAGAGTTCTAAGTAAATGATCTACTGTAGAAATCAATGGCCTTAAGAATAGGATGTACGTATATTAGAACTGATGCCTATAAATTCAGTTATATTCACATATTTAAGCAAAAGGTATGAGATTAGAATACTTAGCATAGCTTCATATCCAATAAAAATCACAGGTGGATGGCTAATATTCAGGATTTCCAAAATTATAAAATGTATTCACTATTAATATTACAGAAAATACATCTTACTCTTGTCATGATGAGAAAGAAGACCTAAAGGTTCTTGTGCGTACTGACAGTTTTACAAATGAAAGAGAAAAGAAGATGGCACATGCTAATAGCTGCTTTTAACAATAAATCCCTATTCTCTATTAAGATTAGCAAGTTGGTTGAAATCCATTTCTCCCATAAAGAAGACTGCTGAGCAGTGGAAAAAGTCAGGTGTTTGAGAATTTTTGTGTTCCACAGTCCGGATATATATATCTGTGCAAAATATAATAACAAATATTTTGGAAAAAGGTTTAAAATGTGTAATAACATATCATGACCATTTATAGATGCAGAACTAGAACTGTTCCATATTTGGTTGTAATATTGAAGTACTTACTGTTGAACTCCATCTACATCCTCTGCTAGCATTTCGGTGATCTGGGCAACTGAAAGAAAATCTGGACACAGAATCTTTTCACGCTCCTGGAATTCAGTATCTTTCTACCAAAAAAAAAATGTGGAATAAGTTATTTCAATCACGTTTCACATATTAATCCCAATGATATCAAAATTTGTTCTTACTTTTGTCTCACTGCTATCAGGAAAAAATTTAAAAACAACAGTCTCCTAGATAATCTCTTTTCCTTTCTGTCTTTCAGTAATGGTACCTCTCTTCTGAAAAGCTGAATGGTTAGTCAACCTGTCTTTTGTGCATATTTAAAACTGGGTGGGGTGATGGTTTTCAATTAACAAACATTTTTGAATATCTATATATTCCTCATTGAACTTGGGGCACAAGAGGAGGCAAAGACAAGTAAGAAAGACTTGTTACCCTCAAGAAGCTTAACATCTTGTGGAAGAAACAAACTAAAAGTGACTTTAAAACAAGAAAACAGAATGATAAGTGAGCCATAATAAAGATGTCATTCAGTCTAAAGGAAGGAAGGGAAAAGGACAGCAACAGGACAAGGAAAGTCTACAGAGAGAAATAGCCTTTGCGAGACTGAGCATGGATAATGCCCCAGGTGAGTGCCTCAGCAACACCAAGGTGATAAAGACAGGACAGCTGGGTACCGGTTCTGTAAATATAAAGTAGTTCACAGTGGTGCCTAGGGCACACACAGGGGACTAGTTGGACCTAAGTGGAAGGTGGGCATTGGAAAAATATCACAGGAGATCTTAAATAATTTAATAAAGATTTACTGAGTGATTACAATACACAAGATACTGCACAAGGCACCGTACATATTTTAGACCATGGCTGGTTGAAGAATGACAGGCTGAAGAGTTTGTTTTTTACAGGCAATACGGGACTGTGAAGTTTTTGAGCAATGAAATGACAAAACTATGCTTTAATGAAGGGTACTCTGTAGCAGGGTGAAGGACAAAAAGGAAGAGTTAAATGAAAAGGTTGTTAGAACAGTTCAGGAATGAGGCACTGGGCTGCACTGGGCTCCTAGCAGTGTGCAGAACAGAAAGGGATAAACACAACATATTACATTTGGGGGACTAAAAGAGGGAAGAATGAATGGAGAGTCTGAGTTTCTTAAATAGGTGACTAGAAGAAAAAGGTGTTGATACTCAGGGCCTCCAACAGCACATATGCCACCTTTGTGTGAACTAGACAAAGGCATCCTCTCTGGGTGGAGGAAGTACTAAAAGGCTTAAGGCTGACGCAGCCCAGCACCCAAGTGCACCACTTGTGAACAGAGTATAGTTTCAGCTCCTGCTCAACCCTCAGCTGAGTCCTTTTGTTCAGAGTACAATCTGTAAAAGCATATGTGACACTCTTATTACACCAACAGAAATAAGAGTGTTGGAAGATGACGCTAGTGTTAAGAAGGCAAGATGATGAATTTGGTTTCAGTGGTTGAATTTTAGGTGGAATATACATAGAAGAAAGAAATGTTTAGAGGTTAATTAGAAATGCTAGAGTCAAGAAAGGTCAAGTTTACGGATGTTGGTTTAGGAGTCACTGCAAGTATGAGAATGGATGAAACTGCCCAAAGCCAGAGCATGAAGAGAAGAGCTGTGAATGGGGGATGGAAAAGAAGACTGAAAAAGAGATAAGACACCAGTAGCTACATGAAAATAAAGGATTGTGAGATTTACGCCAGTCAGAATGGCCATCATTAAAAAGTCTACAAATAACAAATGCTGGAGAGGATGTGGAGAAAAGGGAACCCTCCTCCACTGTTGGTGGGAATGTAAATTGGTGCAGCCACTATGGAAAACAGTATGAAGCGTCCTCAAAAAACTAAAAACAGAGTTGCCATATGACCCAGCAACCCCACTCCTGGGCATATACTCAGAAAAATATATAATTCAAAAAGATACATGCACCCCTATGTTCACAGCAGCACTATTCACAATAGCCAAGACATGGAAACAATCTAATGTCCATTGACAGATGAATGGATAAAGAAGATGTGGTGTGTGTGTGGGTGTGTGTGTGTGTGTGTGTGTGTGTGTGTGTGTGTGTGTGTGTGATGGACTATTACTCAGCCATAAAAAAGAATGAAATAATACCATTTGTAGCAACATGGATAGACCTAAAGATTATCATATTAAGTGAAGTCAGAAAGAGAAAGACAAATACCATATGATAACACTTATATGTAGAATCTAAAATATGACACAAATCAACATATCTATGAAACAAAAAGAGACTCACAGATATAGAGAACAGACTTGTGGTTGCCAAGGGGGAAGAGGGGTAGGGAGAAAAGAACTGGGAGTTTGGGATTAGTAGAGGCAAACTATTATACACAGGATGGATAAACAGCAAGGTCCTATTGTACAGCACAGGGAACTATATTCAATATCTTGTGACAAACCATAATGGAAAAGAATATGAAAAAGAATATATATGTGTATAACTGAGTCTCTTTGCTGTACAAAAGAAATTAACACAACATTGTAAATCAACTATACTTCAACGAAATTTAAAAAAAATAAATAAATTTTAAAAAGGATTGTGAGATTTGGGGGAGAGATGGGGCAAATGTTTTTAATTCAACAGTTATTTAGTTTTCCACATGAATAAGCTCCAATAAGTAAGAGTAGGAAACGTTTTGCTATAGTTAACAAGATCACATCCCAAACTTGCCTTATTTCAAGAACTTGCCTTATTTCAGTTTAACGTTTGTAATTTAATATTAGGTTATTATATTTTTATTTTTAAAAATCCAACTTAGAAATAAAATATGCTATTTTATTAGCTATCTTTTCATAATCTTAGAGTTAGCAAATTAACCTAAAGTAGGTCATACTATTAGATTATAAATTTAGTAAGAAAAAATATTTTAGTATCTAATATAATACTTTGCACCTAGTAGGCACTCAGACACTTGTAAATCGAATTAAATGCACTCAGTTTTTAGACAGAATAGTATTTTAGTCCATAATGTATGGCTATATATTTGTTTAAATATTTGTTAGTTACATGTATTTTTTTTTATTATTAGCAGTAAAGTATAATTATTACTACTGTTAATCCCATTAGATTGTAAATTCCTCAGGGACAGTCATTCAATCTTTTACTTCTTTTTAGAATTCTGCAGGTCCTAGTTAGGTCAACATAGGTTGTTAATCAACTGTCTGAATTCATCCCCATCCTGTGATGACATTGTTAGATGACGGAGCATGATAAAAAGCAGGGCCTGGATTTGGAGATCTCATGATGGTTTGAATAGTGATGAATTCTGTGACTTATAGCAAGGCATTTGAACCTAAATTTGGATTCATGTTAAAAAATCATTCTGACATGTTTTACTACATACAAGATTGCTATCATTATTCATAATGAATAAAGATATATATGAAAGGTACATTATATAGACATTCAGATCAATTGTATTAGATTTGAAAATTTTCTGAACAGGAGAAAATAGGTCACACAAGCACTGCAAGAGAATACAATAATCTTAATCTTTTGTACAATAATAATTCTAGCTAAGGTGCCTAATATTAGTGCCTCATTTTTTATTAAAACTTGATAGCTTAAGAGAATCATCTTGTAGGAGGGTTTGCCTCTGGTTTTTTGTTTTCTTTTGTCTTAAATTGAATTCCTGGACCTATTTTAAACGAGAGCTTTTCTTTTGTTTGTTTATATACTGCCATGTACCTAGAAAGGATATAAGGTGGTTAAAAATCTTTAATCTTTTGATGCATATGTTCTGATTTGTAAAAATTAAAGATACAATGAAAATTCATGAATAGGTTAATAAAAATGTAAATATGTAATGATCAGTTTCTCTGTAAAATTACATCTCTGACTAGGAAAATGCGTAAGCTAAACTGCACTGTGACTCATTTTATTCCACCACCTGCTGGATTTTAGCTGTTATTCCAGAAGCGTTAAAATTGTAAGCCTGATATTGTCAGATAACTTTTTCTCTGAATTTTTTTCTCTAATGTCACCTAAACTTTCCACATTTGTACATATGTCTTTCTTCTAGAATTTAAGCTTTTGGGGGCATCGTTGTATCCATCAGTGGTATGTCTTACAAGACTCTTAATAAATATTCACTAAAGAAAGATAGCACAGTTCACCAAAGATGTCTAAGAGGTGTTTCACAGTCTTAGAGAACAGAGAGTGGTCTACAACTTCCACACTTTGAAAGGCTTTCTTCAAGCCTGAAAATAAATGAACTAAGAAGCAGCGCTGGGTTGAGCCATGTTGGAGCCTGAGGCAAAAAGGAAAAATCAGTAATAGTGATGCTGTTTTTATTTAAAATTTAGATCGATTATGGATTTTTTGCATTAATTTTAGTTTTTAAAATATTGCATTAAAATATAGTTTCTCTTGACTACTGAATTTTTTGGTACCCCTCACTCACCTCACTATAGTCCTGGACACCATAAGGAGCCAATTTAAGAAAAAAAGTAGATGAAAGAAAGATAAATAAAAGCAAGAGCTAGTCCTTTAAAATAATGAATAAAATAGGCAAATCTTGGGCAAATGCAATTAAAGAAAAAATAAATACATGCCACATTAAATGGAAATGCATTTGAAAATTACAAGGAAATGGGTGATTTCCTAGGAATATATATGTTATCAAATTTGACCAAGGGTAAGGGAAGAAATGGACGTGACCAAACATGAACTAAACTGGAAGTCTACTTTTTAAAAGGTCACCATGTCCAGATAGTTTACACTTGAAGTTCTACTGAACAATCAAGAACACATAAATTCTGTTAGTCTAATAATTATAGACTGTAGATAATTCATTTTTTAGAAGCCAGCACAGTCTATACACAAAAACTTGAATTAGCACAGAAAGGAAATTATAAGTCAAAATCATTAATGAATTCAGATGCAAAAATTCTAGTTAAAATAATATCTTAGAACACTGGATCCAGCATTGTACTAAAAGAATAATAAGCTATCATTATGACCAAATAAGGTTAATTTCAGAAATGCAAGGACAGAGTATCATTAACAAGTCTCATATACTTAAGTCAAATTAAATGATAAAATAATATGATTATAAAAATAAATAATAAACAGGCATTTGTAAGAATTCAGCAGCAAAACTCTCAGTAAAATATGAATTAAAAAAAGAAAAGCTAGGGACTTCCCTGGTGGTCCAGTGGTTAAGAATCCTCTTTACAATGCAGGGGATGCTGGTTCAACCTCTAGTTGGGGAACTAAGATCCCAAATGCCACGGGGCAACTAAACCCGCATGCCACAGCTAGAGAGAAGCCCGCGTGCCACAACAAAAGATCCTGCGCCCACAACTAAGACCCGACGCAGCCAAAAAATAAAAATAATATTTAAAAAAAAAGAATAGCTAAACATAAAAAAGATTATATGCCAAAACATTATATTTAATGAAGAAACACTGATGTATTCTTATGAAAACCAGGAACTAAAAAGGGATTCTGGCTAGTAACATTATTGTAATTAAACTCACTATAGAGGGTTTAATAATATAATAAGAAAATGAAATATGTGGCTTAAATATTAGAAATGAGGAAATTAAAAAATCTTATTTGAAGATTACATGGTTGCGCACCTAAGAAACATGACATTGTACTAACATGGTTTGAGCTAATAAGAAACTTGTAAGATGGTTACATATAACATAAACATACAAAGGCTAACTGCTTTCCTCTGTATTAGAAACTAATTATAAATGGAAATGGCATTAAAATTGATTAAACTTGATTAAAAATATAATAAGAAAGGTATAGTGCCTAAAGAAATTATAAACTTTATCAAAGTTTAATAACAAGATTTGATAAAAGAGATTTATTGGAAACCTTCAAATTAAAAAAAATTATGCTTCCCTGGTGGCACACTGGTTAGGAATCCACCTGCCAACGCAAGGGACACGGGTTCGAGCCCTGGTCCGGGAAGATCCCACATGCCACGGAGCAACTAAGCCCGTGTGCCACAACTACTGAGCCTGCGCTCTAGAGCCCACGAGCCACAACTACTGAAGCCCGTGAGCCTAGAGCCCATGCTCCGCAACAAGAGAAGCCACCGCTATGAGAAGCCCGCGAACCGCAACGAAGACCCAATGCAGCCAAAAATAAAATAAATAAAATTTAAAAAATTAGGGGCTTCCCTGGTGGCGCAGTGGTTGAGAATCCGCCTGCCAATGCAGGGGACACGGGTTCGAGCCCCGGTCTGGGAAGATCCCACATGCCGCGGAGCAACTAGGCCCGTGAGCCACAATTACTGAGCCTGTGCGTCTGGAGCCTGTGCTCCGCAACAAGAGAGGCCGCGATAGTGAGAGGCCTGCGCACTGCGATGAAGAGTGGCCCCTGCTCGCCGCAACTAGAGAGAGCCCTCGCACAGAAACGAAGACCCAACACAGCCAAAAATAAATAAAAAAAAAAAAAAAAAAAAAAAAATTAAATCCTTCCCATATTACAAGTATAATGCAATGACGATCTCAAATCGCAACTGTATCATTCTGTATCATTTTGTAACTATCGAAATCATTTTTTCAAGTTCTTATGGAAGAATACATACATTTTGAAAAAGAAAAATAGTGAGAGGGACCTTTCCAAATTAGACATTAAAGTTAAATATAAAACAGTTTGGCAGTAACACAAGAATGGACAAACTAGTCAGTGTAAAAAAATAGAGAATGGAAATTCAAAAATATACATACATGTATAAATTTATACATATACATATATAAATGTTGGATTCTCTATTCTATTCCACTGACTCTTCAGCCATTCTCGTGCCCATTCATGTACATATGTAATGTGATAGCGGCAGTCAGTCCATTCTCCATGGGAAGAGAGTATGGCTTATTTATAGTAAATGAAACTGGCATAATTGATGGTTCATGTCTAGAAGAAAACAAAATTAGATCCTCATTTCAAATATACAGTACATCCATCAAAAAATTACTTTTAGCTGTGTTAAAGACCTAACTTTAGTAAAATAAAACTTTAAATATTAGAAAAAAATTGAAGATGATTTGTGCAACCTGAAAGGGAGGATGGAGTGGGGAGAAGCAGCAGGGAATAAGAATAAGATAGGAAACCCAAAGACTAATAGTAAGATGAAAGACAAGCCCAAATGTTTGTCAATACCTCCGCGCCCAAGGCCAATATTTCCAGAGGTTCTAAGTGACTGATAAATAATGTTACTGTATATTCACATTTTAAGGAATATTAGCACTGTTTTTTCAACAATATTTTGAGCAACTTTTTGGCATCCTCCTCATCTCATAGCCCTGCACAGGTTGATCTACACCATGTGCTGTAAATGGCTTCAATAAATACCTCATGAATGACATTGCAACTGCAGGAACCTGGTCATCTTGGTGCCCAAGTTGAGCCCCAAGTGTTTCTCTCTAACCTGCCAATGACGGGGTGGGGGCTATTTTCAAGGTCCGTAGGGACCGCCTAATGCCGAGAGAATTGTCTATGGCCTCTCCCAAACACACTGAGGCTTTTACCACAAGTGACATCATCTTTCCACTCAGGATTATGTAAGTGTCCCCTTGTCCTGAGAAAGTCCCAAAGGCATTGAATAAATGTCATCTGTTAGGGGATTTGTTAACACTAAGGGAAATTATTCAAAAGAAGCAATTGGGAAATAATCATTTACATTTTCTTTCAGGTCTTTGATAGGAGTTGAAGTATAGTCCTTTTACATATAATACTTAAATGATTACATGTCCCAAATAGTATTTTTGAAAATATTAAGAAAGTCAGCTTATGAACAAACTATTGATAAGAGACTGATGATTGAATTCTAAGTATTCATTTACAAACTCACTTATAAATTAACTTAGGAGTATTTATAAACTCCTTTCAGTTACAGATCTATACGTAGGAAATACTTATTTTCAGACTGTTGTCATTTCTCTGGTCTTGTGCATTTAAACAGATATCTCCCAAATGTTTAGTCTTACCTTTTAGAAGGAGGCATTTACTCCCATGTTACTAAAGAAACTGGATTGTTGAATTCAGAAAGTTGGCAAAAAAAAGTTTAAGCAATATTACGCAAGAAATATTTTCCTGGACCTGCATCTCATGTCTGCTTGTTCAAGGTATCTTATAGAGCAGATTTTGAGCTATAATAACTACATTTCTGGCATATGTCAGACCCTCTATAATTTCAATCAGTTAAGCTATATTTTTATTGAGTGCCTACTATACGACTGGGATAATTTGTTGTTTTTATTTTAGGTACTGAGAACAAACAACAAATGGGAAACCTCAGACTATTGGAAGCTTATGCTTTATTTCCAATAGACTTGGCAAGAAAAGAAATATTTCACTACTGCTTTGCTCAGATGACTGGATGGTGCACTGGCTAAGTCAATTTGGATACCGAATTATTAAGAAATAATACTATAAGGGACTAGGTCTTGGGGGATCAACTCAGGAAAGAATCTGACCTGAGAAGAACCTTTCAATACCTAACTGAAAAGATGTAGCCTTGGGAACAGACACACCGAGAGAGATTTTTGCCATCTTTTCTATCTAACCCCTGAAACCCACAGTGGGCACAAATGGGTGGCAGGCAGGACTTATTCTAATGAATGACGTAACACTAAGGATCAACTGTCTACTCCATGAATTATAGGAACTCTGCTTTCATTAGAATGGAAAATGGAGTTCTGACCATGCAGTGTGTTAATCTTAGTAAATGAGCACAGTTAAGCGAGTCCAAATTCCAACTTGATTTGTTCGGTTTGTTACTAACTAAAAGACTATTGATTGTCATGGGGAATACCTGCTTCTCCAAGAAGTTTACAAAAGTGCCCACTGACAGGGCTAAGATGGCAGATAATCACCTAACGTCTATATGTATTCATTTGACTCGTCCATTATAAAAAGTGATTATTTTTTTCCTGGAACATGGCACTTCTTTGCATCTATTAAAAAAAAAAATTATGGGGTATTTTTTCTCGAAGTGCAGGCTCATTAACCCCAAATTATCAGTCCTTCTTACAAAGGACATTATCTGCATGGGAAACTATATACGTAGGTGTACGCTGACAACTGTACATTCTCATAAGTAAGTTTTTGTATATACTTAAATAACACGATTTAATTGGGAAATTTCCTATGCCACTTTTGAAACTATATTACTTACATTAGCAATCACAAGGGAGTAATGGGGTTAGTAACCAGTTTATCACATTAAAATGTATTTTTAATGTATGCTAATTTCAAAAGGGTCATAGGAGAATCCGCATGCTTTAGTGGTCTGCACACAGTTTTGGGAAGAATGGCTTGGGAATGACTAGCGTATCTCTGGGCAAGGCACTGAATTCACTGGCTCTGCGTTTCCTCATTTATAAAACTGCAGCTAATACGTATCTTCTGTACAAAAAAAAAAATGTTATTTACACAAAAAAGGAAGTTGAGCCTAGCAATGTTAGTTATAACATTATTCACCTTCAGAGTCTTAAAAAAACAGAAGAAAAAACTTCTTAGGACAACATGATTGACTCAAGTATGTGAAGCTTTAAACATTTTTTAGTAATATCTGGCATATATTCTTAATTAAAATCTCAGGATACAAAGCTTATGAGTAACTCAAGTTACCTAGAACCTATTTATTACTAAGAACTGGTGTTCGGAGGGGCCTGAGGAAAAAATCTTTATTTTACACAGGAAACCACTGGAGGCCCAAGGACGTTAAATAGTTTTCCTAAAAACAAGGGGCTGATGAGCAACTAAGCCATAACCGGAAGGTCGATTTTCCAGGCGTTCCTCCTTTGTCCCATCTCCTATTATGTATTTATTATTTAGAGAAATACCAAAATAATAAGGGAAACACTGGCCTTCAAATATTAATCTATCCACTACCAATGAAAAGTAATTATTCCACGACAGCTTTTTGAGCAACGGTAACTGTGATTATCTGAAGTGAATTAGTAGTAATTTCCAAAAGAGTCGGGCCCATTTAAAATTGCCAGAATTCCCTTTCAAGTGCTGAGAATCCGGAGAAAAGCGCGTCCTTGTGAGGCCTTCGGGGCAACGAAGGAACCGTCCAACGGAAGGATTTCTAGTTTACACTCGAGAGCACGAGGCGCGTCGAGCGGCAGGGCTCGGGGAGCGCGGGGCGGTGGCTCCGGGACCCCCTCTCACTCCCCCGGAGCCCGCGCCGCCCGGGACCCGCTCCCAAACCCTCCGCCACTCGGGTCCGCGCACCCAACCCCCGGGGGAGGCGCCTCCCCGGGACCAGCCTCGGCCGCGGGCAGGGGGCGAGCGCTCGGGGGTCGCGGGTACCGGACAGGGACGGCGTACCTCCGACTCGGGCGTGGTTCCCGCCGGAGTCATCCCCGCGGGGGTCGTCCCCCCGGGAGTCGTCCCCACAGACGCCGCCATGATCCAGCCGCCGCACGGCGGCCCCTCGTCGCCGGGGCAACCGGGGCGGGGCCGGGGTCGCTGGGCTGGGGAAGTGAGCACCACGCACAGCGGCTTCCGGTCCGGAGCCGCGTTCCCCAGCTGGGAAAGGGCTGGGACCCGGTGGCGTTGGGAGCGGGGAGATCCGGGCCCGGCCGCTGCGGGGCGCTCTGCCGGAAAGGCCCGCGGCGGTGCCTTGAATCACCGAGTAGAGACAGACTCGTTCCTTTTAGTAAGAGTGAAAAAAAAGAAAAAAAAAAAAAGCAATTTAAACGAACTAGTGTACGTGGAAGTGACCACTGCGAACACATAGCAAGTTCTCAATAGGTATTAAAGTGAGATATATTATTGGAATTGACCCTTGATTGATATTTGATATTAAGGAATTGTCATTTTAAAGTGTTAGGCGGTTACTGTCATGTTTACAAGGAAAAACCTTGTAAAGGTCTTTATCTTTATCTTCTAGAGACAACATGCTGAAAGATTTAGTGATGATGAAATGATAAAATGCCAGCGATTTACTGCAAAATCATGAGGGGTAGATAAATAATGAGTGGAGGTACAGTGGAAGAATCAAGATTGGGTAAATGGAGGGGGTGTGGTCATTATACTATTATTTCTACTTTATATATATTTGAATTTTTCCGTAATAAAAACATTGAAAAACAATACATTTAGTAATAGTATCAGTAGTCTTCTCTGGATGATAGTACCTGCTTTGATAATGAAATGTGCTTTGCTTATATTAACCTGCGTGGGAGTTGCTATGCAGGAAGCTTACTGCAAAAAATCAGACATTATTTAAATGCTTCACTTTCGCCATCTGTAAAATGAGATAATGACAGTGTCGGCCTCATTGCATTACTGTGAGGATTTAACATGTTAATATATGGGAATGTTTAGAATAGTATCTGGTACCTATAGTCAGATATTATTAGGATTAGTATTAGTTTGTATGTTTCTCTTGACTTTAGTCCATCCTGTACAACACCTGCCAAAGTAATATTTCCATCATAGACTTCTTACATTTGCCCACTGCCTTTCAAACCAAATTGAACACTTTAGCTTTATATAACCTCATAATAATTGTGCCTTTCCTTGTCTTACTGTTAAGATTTTGCACACAGTTTGTACTAACTGGTGTTTATGAATTGTCTCTACTTTTGTATACGTTTGATTAGTCTTTTAAGTGGACTGTGGAGTCCTCCTTTCCTTGATATTTTCATGCCTAAAGAAACTGGTTTAGCTCTTAGTACAGAATATTCACTCAACAATGAGTTTATGATTTCTAACACTGTTTAAAAAGGACTATGTTAGACTTCCTCAGTTAGTGAAAATATAGTCAATTTTTAGTGATTGCCAGAGTTAATACTTAAGTGCTACCACCTTGCAAACTCATTACAATGCTTAATTATTTGATTTTTTCCTTCTGATCGCTACTTCAAAGAAATGGAAAACAACGGGTCATCTTCTGCTAAGTAAGAACCCTTCACATTCTTTAAATTTAGCCTTTGGTACATTGCTAAAGCATTTATTTCTCTAAACTGTAGTTCTAGTTTTCTCAAATGTCTGATTTATTTTCCTGGCTTTTAATTGTTCTGCCATTTCTTTGACAGTGTTTATGTTTTCTTCACCCCTTTTTGGTTTTGGACCCCAGAGCTAGATGGAGGACTCCATTAAAGATGGAATCAATTCTAACAGTGATAGGAGGGTTACCCCAGGGAGGGGGGAATTGTTTTGTAGGAATTTCAATTTTACTGTATTTAATATCATAATTTATTGGAGAAGTCAATTTTGAGGAGGTAATTTAATTTTACGGGGCACAATTTTTTTGCCCAGTAAGGAGTGGTGTTGAAAACCCATTAGCCTGAAGGTTACTTTTAATTTGCACAAGTCGAAGCTGATTTTAGCTTCTCACTTCTTTTGTACGGAGGTGCCAACAAGAAAGACACATCTCAGTAGGTGATATGCTTTCTTACACGGAAAGGTCAGTTAAGTCTTCCTTCTCAAGTCTCTTTTGAAGATAAAGGCTTCTCACTGAAGCCTGAAAATTCCATTCGTTATCTTAGTTTATTGTTTTAGGGCTAGCAGAGAAAAGGAAACATATGGGTCTGGTAGTTTACAATTATTTTCTTTTAAAAGACCTCTGACTTTTAGCACATCACAGTGAAATATGGGGTAGCTTGATACTATTAATTTGCTCAATTGGATTGGCCTTTGTTCTAATGAAAGTACTCCAATCTACACACCTATAAACCTACGAGTAGCAGATTTTACAAATGGAATCAGATTTTCTTGAAGAGGGATATTTTCATAACTTTACCAATTGACGTATTGGATGTTTAAAATAAACCATACCAGAGAAACATTTAGGAAAGGGCTAGATAATTTTATAATGGGTATTGATGGTCTGGTGTGGCAACATAAGACAATGAAAACCGATGGTGAGATTTCAGCTGTCTTCTTAGGGTAGGGAAACATTTCTACTCCACTCCTCATGATTTATGTGTTACTGGCTCATTTTAAGTATAAGTGAAGTTCTTTAACAATAAATGAAATAATGTCACTAATGAGATTAATGACATAGTAGTAGTTCTAACACTGTGATTCCTGAGGTCTTCAATCTATTAGGTGACACCCGTGATAGTCTAAGAGGATCAGGCTGGAACAATTCCAATTTGAAATAGTACTGAGAGACCACAAAATTGTGGAGGTGGAATTTAGATAACACTCTGTATTCAAGCCTTCAGATACATTTGTTAGATGTAGAAAGAAAAACTATAAAAAGCATTTTAATTTGTGAATAATCACCTTCACTCTTTGTTACATATTTAATTTTTAGCCAAGAAAGTATTCCAATTGCTAATCAATTTTGAAATATATTTCATTTTCTTAACCTTTACATAATTCTCAAATCTGGTCTTCTCATTTCAATCAAGTGCCTTAATCTGTTCAAGTCATATTTGAGAACATTTTGAAGTCTCACCTTAATAAAGCACTTTTAGGAGATGGCATAGTAAACCTACTGCAGTAGAATGCATTCTATGACTGACTATTATTGGTGGGGGGAAGGGGAGTGTAATGATTTTCAATTAACAGTTGGTATGATTTTGACCTTGTTCATGTAATACTGTGTCCTGTCTTCAAAACTCTATACTCTCCCATGGGGGGCATATCTGTTATTCTTTCTTTCTCCAGTTATTCCCTTTACAGTGGATCCTTAGGCCCTTCAGATGAAAATTCTGTCTTTTTCCCAAATCAGAAAATACTCTCTTTTCCTAACCCAGAGACCTCTTTAAGACAGTTTTGTAACGTGTTCCTTTTCTTCCTGATAATCTTTAAAAAAAAAAAGGAAAGGGTCTCTTACTCATCACCTCTCATTAAACACTCCACGCCCTACAATTGGTCTCTTACCTCCTTTGCTCTCCTAAAGCTCACCTCTCAAGGGCTGCCCCTGGGTCCTGTCTTCCTTGGTGTGTGGACATTCTCTGTTTGTTCCTGCCTTCTCCACTTGACCTTGTACCCTGGAAGGCTGACCCATCAGCTGGATTTGCCACGTTCCTCACCCTCAGACTTGTGATTGGGTTTGGCCAGTGGGAACACCATCAGATTCATGGTAGGAAAGTGAGGTCAGGGTCATTTATTCTCCCTGTTTCCTTCCTGCAGGATTACAAGTTGGGAGTGGCCGGTTCCTTCACCAAAGGACTTGATGGCTGCTGCTGTCCCTCAGCCCCTCCATCTCCTCTTCAGGCCTAGGGGTAGTAATGGCTGCCTCCAGCTGCTGAGCCCCAGGCTGCTTCCCCATCCCTTGTTGGTTTCCCTGATGTCTGCCCACGTGTTTATACATAGCTCCTTTACCAAAATCCCCTCAGTTCCCACCTTTGTGCCATCTGTTTCCTGATGGTACCTTGGCTGACATCAGCAAAAATTAACTCCAAAACATTTAATGTGGAAGACTAAGCCTGGCTTGATCAACACCCTTGCCGTCCTCCACTTAGTTGTTGTGCAGTGAGCAGTACTGTCTGTTAAGTGACCTTGAACAATTACCCAGGTAAGACTGTATCTCACTCCCATCCATTCTGCATGTGGAGGAACTGATGGTTTGCCTCAGGACTCACGGCCAACAGGGGAGATTATAACTCCCCATGGGTCCTGCGCTATCCATGTCCTGGGCAGCTGTCTGTCCCAGTCTTGACAAGACTTCTTTAAAAGTTGCCCTATAAAAAAGGCAAAATAACAGATCACCTGGGCCCCGCCATCCCTCTCCACGGATGATGAGGGAGTGGGAGGGAGGAGCAGTGCCTTCCTCTTCTCTTCTTGTTGATCCTGGCCTTCAAGGTTTGACCTTTCCCAATAAAACCTCCCCTGTGCCCTGCGGTGTTGGGGAATTCACCTGGAAACCGGGAGGGACACACCTGGCAGGGGAGCATGCTTGTGAGAATGCATGTCATTCACAGATTCACTTCTCCCTGCCTGTGGAGATTTATAATTTGCACATTAAGTATTTTCATTTAAAAATTGTTCTTTATTGTAGCATTTACGTTAGTATTTTTACCACTCCTTTTACACCTCAGGGAACTACTTCTGAGTCCTTGATCCATATTTGTAGACTAGTAATTTAATGCAAAAAACAAGTGAACGAACCTAAGCAATGAGACACACCTTAAGTGAAAATGCTTCCACTGAAAAAAACTGCACCGTTTCCAGAACGTTCATCCAGGCAAACGGATGCAAATTCCTGAGGTGCGAGCAGAATCTTTAAACACATGATTTGAGTTAGTCATAAACAATTTTTGTGAAACTCAAAATTTATCCTACGTTTTACATTTGTGAAATACGTATGATCAAAACAGTTTCAGTGATATTTTTTTCCTCCTAAGACTGCCTAAAAGTGACTGGGTGCCATTTAATTAATGGCAGGGGGCTCCATTGCACTTTGAATATATTTTTGAGAAAATTTATCCTGGGGGTTCTGGGAAGGGCCTTGGCTGAGCAAGTATTGCCCCCTTCTCTGTGCTGCCTCCCGCCCCACTCTACTTTTAAATATAGCAAGTCTAATTTTACCTGTTTTACATAATAGCTTTCTTGTGAATTTAGGATTTTGAGCTTTAAAAAGTTTGAAAGCCATTAGGTAATCTCTAAGGAAACTTCATCTCTGAAAATTCTAGTACAGTGTAATTTCCCAAAGCATTCACAAGCTGAAATGATCACTTTGGCAAACACACAGTATTACTATTATTAAACATTTCTGATGTATATGCATGTTTATGATTGTAGGGAAGGAAAATAACATTCATTATCTCATTTAATCATCAGAATCCACTGTCATGGTATTCCACATAGCATTGCTTTTGATCGAGGAACTTACTTCACAGCAAAAGAAGTGCAGCACTGGGGCCACGCCCATGGAATTCACTGGCCTTACCATATTCCCCCTATCATCCTGAAGTAGCTGGCTTGATGGAACAGGGGAATGGCTTTTTGAAGACTCAGTTACTTTGCAGGCCTGGGGCAAGGTTATCCAGATGATTGTACATGCTCTGAATCAGCATCCAATATATGGTATTGTTTCTCCCACAGGATTCATGCGTCCAGGAATCAAGGAGTGGAAATGGGAGTGGCATAACTATTACTACCTTAATGACCCACTGGCAAAATTTTGCTTCCTGTTCCCATGTCCTTATGCTCTGTTAGCCTAGAGGTCTTAGTTCCAGAGGGAGGAATGCTCCTGCAAGGAGACACAACAATGATTCCATTGAACTGGATGTTAAGACTGCCACCGAGCCACTTTGAACCCCATACTTCTGAATCGACAGGCAAAGATGGGACTTACAGTGTTGGCTGGGGTGATTGACCCTGACTACCAAGGGGAAATTGGGCTACTACTCCACAACAGAGGTAAAGAAGAGTATATCTTGTATACAGGAGACTCCTTAGGGCCTCTGTTAGTATTACCAGCCCTGTGATTAAGGTCAATAGAAAACTACCAAAACCCAATCCAGGTAGGACTACTAATGGTCCAGACCCTTCAGGAATGAAAGTTTAGGTCACCCCACCAGATAAAAAACCATGACCAGCTGAAGTGCTTGCTGAAGGCAAAAAGAATATGTAACAGGTAGTGGAAGAAGGTAGTTATAAATACTACCACCACTGATGAGTTACAGAAACAAAGATTATAATTGTCATGAGTATTTTCTACTTACCTTGTTTTGAATGTGTTTGTGTGTGTGTGTGTGTGTGTGTGTTTTCTTTCCTCTCTTATTCCCTTATGTAATATAAGGTGTACTGACTTTATATCACAGTATTTATGAATTATTAATTTTACATCACAGTTTTCAAGTTACAGGATATCAAGAAGACTAAACAGAAAAAACAAAAAGACAAAAACTCTCTGTCCGCTCAAAAATTCCATTTTAATGAGGTACTAAACCTAGATTCTATTTCAAGACATAAGAACCCACTAATTAGTATATTGGAAGGCTTTTTGTCTATGCAAATTTGAGAACTTAAGATCTGCAAAGAGCCTGATATTATATGTGATGTTTCTTTAACTGGAAATCATATCCTACTGGTTGATGGTTAATAGTTTATTAGAAAGTGGTAAGTGCTATGGGGAAAAACAGAGCAGCTTGAAGGGGAATCAGAAGTGTGGGGTTGGGAGAGTCTGTGCATATTGAAATTTCAAGTAGAATGGTCAGGATAGGCCTTGGAAAGAGATGACAATTGAGCAAGCTTATCATCACCATTACCATAACTAGCATTCTGGCTAACTGCTTTCTGTGCATTTCTTATTTAAATTTCATAACAGATATAGTCACTGAAGCTTAAAGAAGTTAATTATTTACCCCGTGTAACATAGCTATTTAGTGGAGGCTATAGAATTTAAATTCAGGACTATCTGATCAAGGGCTACGTTGTGCATCCTGTACTGTGTCTCAAAGCAGTGGTTTCCTAACTGTATTTGGAGGTTGCGGTGACATTTGATTTGACATTAGCTTTTCAAAGCATCTATTATTAGCCATATCTTTAAAACTCGGTTTAAAACCGTGTACTCAAATATATAATAATTCACATGTTGACATATTGGAGGGTCTCAACCTGTTAAACTAAGGGTTAGGTACTTTTTTGCACATGTGCAAATTTTTTTCCACTTCTGTGCATATATTTGAACATTGTACAAATGTTTCATTGTCTAGGAATGTTTAAATTTTGCATGATTAAGAAAATTCAGGTGTTAGCAGGCCTGTTCAACATAAAATTGTAAAACAGCTCATGTAGCACAAGGTAAGATCGGGAATGTCTGCTGATTGTGTGTTCTCATTATAGTGGAATCATTGACAACTCATTGAAAAAAAGAACCAATAACACGTTTATATAATGTCATATGAATGGTAATTCTAGCACCATTGGTTAGGTTTAGATGCTTTTTTGCCTGACTTATAATTGAGATATATATATAATTGCTTTTATTTTAAGCTCTGAATTACTTAATTGAAGAATATCCTGAGACTACAGGGAAACTTTTTCTTTATTTTAATCTACCATTTGCAATTAATTAATGTAGGTCAAGTTTTTTTATTAATATTATGAAGCCAAGTCAGAATATTGGAATAAATTCAATATTGAGACTGACATGGCTGGAATAGTCTCATTATGTTACTTTTTATCGTTAGAAACAAATATATGTTATACTAAGTAAATATGTTTATAGTTATAATAAATGCATGTTAAAATAGACTATATACCATACATTTATATACATAATATAACACTTTCATCTATTTACATATTGAAGCTTAATTTTTAAAAATTCAGTAGGAGGGGGTATAGGTTGAAATCTATTGATATAAACATGGAAGTAGTTTCTATAATGACAATTACCTAGGGAATTAGGAAATAACGTAGATTGTGCCCATAGTTGCCCTAAATGAAACTAGGAAATACTGCTCCATTTTTAAATATAAATAGCTCAATAAACAAAATCATGTGTTTTCTCTCATTTATTTTAATCTATATAATCGTGACATCAAGGAAACAGAATAGTACAAAAACCTTCATGATTTCATTACTCAGTCGTTGACTTTAGGTGACTGAACTTGGAAGGAGGTGATTGCTGGGGTGTTGGTGGTAAAGGGACAATTCACTTGACTTTGAGATTGCCACTGCTGTGCCTACAGGTCTCCAAACTTTACCCCTTACCCCTCAACTCACTTGGGGACTTACACCTAAAGTTCACCTTCTTATGTAGGCAGAATGTAAGTTGTTTTCTGCGAGGAATATGAGAAGTGGGCATTCATAATATTTCCATGAGTATTACCTTAGCCACTAGAGAAAATTATCTTCAGTGGTTGATTAATATGTTGAAAATAGCTTCATTTATATGGAAGCCATGTCTTCATGTGGAAAGACTGAGAAAAAATATTAACCCCAAATTTGTATTGAATTAGTGGAATTATTGAAATGGATTGAGGTAATAAGAAAAACAAAAATGCCCCAACTAGAAAAATAGACAAGAGTGTGTACTGGCACATCTTAAAAGAAAAAACATTAATGAAAAGAAACACATGAAAAAGGTTCAACCTCAATAAAGATAAAAGAAATGCAAGTTAAAACAATCATAGTATCTCTTGCCAATCAAAATCCACAAATTCTCAGGTACTTCTTGTGGACCTGTGAATTAATAGAGTTTCTGGAAGTTCATATGACAATATGCATAAAAATATAAAGATTCGCATACTCCTTGACCTGGAAATTACATTTTTAGAAATGTGTCCTATGGACATAATCATAAATATCTGAAAAACTCATCTGTAATTTTTGGTATAACATTGTTTATAATCGTGGGGTTGGGGAGAGAAATAAAATAATGTCAAATAATGGGGCAAACATAAATTGTTAGATCCATAAAATGAAATTCTATATGGTTATGAAGTATCATATTTGAGAAATTGTTCATGATTAATAAAAAGAAAGCACAGCACAAAGATATACACAGCATGATACTCATTTATGTATCTGTCTGTATACATATACTAATATATATGTATAATATATATAGTATGTTTTATATACATATTTAGTAAAAGAACTGGAGGAATGTTCACTAAAATATGTGGTGTCTTTGTGTGATTTGTCTTTTTTTTGCTTATTTGTACTTTGCAAATTTTCCATAATAAACAGGCAGCATAATTTTTTACTTTTTAATGGAAAATTTCAAACTTACACAACAGTACAGAGAACAGTATAATGAACCTCCGTGTATCTATCACTCCATTTCAACAACTATCAATCAACCAAAGTTTAAAAAAAAATTCTTTTTGAAGTTCAATTACCCACAAACCATTGTACCCAAAGCTCCTGGAGCTACTTACTGTGATTCTTCATGGAGGATTTCTCGTATCTTCCCTCGAAAAATATTTTGTTTCCACTGCCTAAATCCTGTTTCTAAAACATTGGCTTAGTCTCCAAAAATTTGTGTAAGAGAAAGCTCAAAGCATTTCAGTGTTGTTAATGAAAATAATCAATAATGTGATTTTTAATTTTTTTACCCAAGTAAAAGCCACATCTCTGTTTCTGGCAGTTTATCACTGTTTCTCTGAATATATAAACAAGAAGCTTATGAAAGATGAGATCCAAAAGGCGACGTGGCCAGTTGTGTGAGGTCCTTGCATCTCTTTCTTCATTTAGTTTAGGGATTAGGCAGAATTTGGTAAAGCATATTTAAGTTAAAGGGTCCATATACTCTGCGATCAGTTTGGGGAGCACTTGCATTCTTGAATTCAGAATCTGAAATACAGAATGTGCTGTGCAAGCAGATGTTGATAAGCAGATTTTAGGAGAAGTTAAGAGCCAGCCATGTCTGCCCCAAAGGATTATGTGCTTTCACGCAAAAAACAGATTCCCACGAGTTTAAATATTTTCCCCACTGAAGAATGAACGACACAAAGAGGTGCAAAAAACACCATCTAGTATGTTTATAACTAAAAACCTCTCTTCCAGACTCCTGTTTTTGTATCAGCTTTAATGGCACATTTTCACACTGCATGTTAGTGGGAGTGTGTGCATTTTGATGGACTAACCCCTCTGGTGAACTTTAAATGTGTGCTATTTTTTTAAATCCTAGATAACTTACTTTTGGAACGTGGAAAATTGTTTATTTCTTTTATTTCCATAAGGCCCAATACTATGCTTCCAATGCACTCAGTAGAGCTGGACCATAAAAATAATAAATGTGTGACAACATGAATATAAACATAATAAATGTCATGCTTTCACGTGGCAAATTGTCAATATGTATTGACATTTGTTCTTATGGCATCTATTAAGGCCACACCATATTTATTAACTCTGGGTTGATTACACTGCTCCATTAACTTGGTAATTTCATTTTAGTTTAAGAGGGATTTTAGCTGCTGAATTAGTTTAAATTTTATGCACAAGCCCAGAAGTCCTTGGGCAGTGAACACATTGCATATATATAAAATACATAATTAATGAAGAAAAGTTGTTTTGGAGAAGCAGAAAACAACAGAATCTGGATCAGATAACTTTTTAATAACACAAACTGAGAAACTGCTCATTGAGATTATAGTCACAAACTGTGTCAGGTATGTTCACAGGCTTTTTAGTAAAATACTTTGGAGTAGAAATACTTATATCAGAGGGAAACATTACTTCAGTAGGAAAACAGTTATTGAGTCCACCTGGCCAGTGAGAGCAATAAAGGAAGATGCATATAAGGCGCAAGGCGGAGTAAATTTGTTTCTGAACTAATTTTAAACATGATATTGCAGAAATTTCATGAGAAACATGTTCCCCTTCTGATAGATCCCACAAAAGTTGCCAAAAAGACTAGTTAAGAGAGACTATATTGGCTGAAGTCTGTGTAACTGAGCAGGACCCTATGGGACTTTCCTGGGGTAGACCCCTCCCCCATATCCTCTGCTTTAGCTCCTCTCTGAAGTACCTAGGTAATAGTATCTGATGCACATCTCCTGAGTTGTTTTACAGGTACTGAAACCCCTGCCAAATGGAGGGAATTAACTACTTAATGACCAGGAGCACCATAGCCTCAGACCTACTGGGATCCTGAGGACTGATAATGTTAACACCTGTGACACCGCCCCGTTACCTCACCATCAACCAATCAGAGAGATGCGCACGAGCTGATCACGTACCCTGGGGCGTTCCTCTCCCACCTTGCTTTTAAAAGTGACTCGCAGGAAGCGTTTGGGCTTTTCGAGCATTAGTTGTCCCAGGCTCTTAGTCCTGCAGAAACGCTGCACTTTCCTTCACTACAACCCGGGGCCAGTAGATTGGTTTTTCTGCGCACAGACGAGCGGACCCAAGTTTGGTTGGGTAATAATTTTGGCACCCAAAGTGGGCCACGGTCCCGAGTGGATGTCTCCCCTTGGCACGTTGACCCTGACTGGTGGTGGCTCCCAGGACCTGTCCAGCAGCTACCTAAGCATCTTTTCCTCAGGGATGGTCCCCAGCTCTTGCTGCCACACTGGCGTCCTTGGCCCACAGCGCTTCTGTGGTGAAGAAAACAAGGCACTCGCATTGGCCGCTTGAGACGTCTTTGGTGAGTAATGGGTCGCGCTTGTGATTACACCACGGTATCCTTCCCTGTTGCATTGCCTTCGCCTACGGCAGAGCATTGGTTGGGATTTTCCGTTTTGGACAGTCATTTTGGCTTCATCTCCGATGGGGCATTAGTTGGGGTTCTCCCTTTTAGATAAAGCATGGTCCCACGGCTGCATCTCTGACTGCCGGAGCATTGGTTGTACCTCCCCCCACCCACCCACTGGTAACCACTAGTTTGTTTTCTATATCTGTGAGTCTGCTTCTTTTTTGTTATATTCACTAGTTTGTTGTATTTTTTAGATTCCACATATAAGTGATATCATATAGTATTTGTCTTTGTCTGACATTTCACCTAGCATAAGGCCCTCCAAGTCCATCTATGTTGCTGCAAACGGCAAAATTTCATTCTTTTTTATGGCTAATACTCCATTGTATATATATATACCACATCTTTATCCATTCATCTGTTGATGGACACTTAGATTGCTTCCATATCTTGGCTATTGTAAATAATGCTGCTGTGAATATAGGTGCATGTATCTTTTCGAATTAATGTCTTTGGTTTTTTTGGATACATACTGCTGGGTCATCTGGTAGTTCTATTTTTAGTTTTTTGAGAAACCTCCATACTGTTCTCCACAGTGATTGCACCAATTTACATTCCCACCAATACACATTCGTGTATTGCTGAGAACTTGAATTTTCCAAACTGTATCAGATTAAAGGACATCACTAGCTGTTCTCAAAACAATATATGCTAGCAGCTGCCAACTGCAACCTTACTGTCTGAAGGTCTCCTTTTGTAATCACGAAACCTTTCTCTTACTTTAGGAATAGTAGTGATAAACAAGACAGCTCAAGCTATAGTTTCCCAGCAGAAGGCACTAGATTCTTTAGATATATGTTAATACCCCTGGAGAAATTGAAAACCAAATAAATAGAATAATTCAAAAGGCTATTTGGTTATAAGATATTTGTAGAGAAGACCTGCATCATAACTTATTGTCCTGGTTGCCGTCTGGAATAGAAAGATTCCTTTGGGAAATACTGCAAGGGTGCATTTTGATCATGATCCTAATTGTAATATGTCTACTAATTCTCAAATGTCTGGGTGCTATGACAAAGCCATCAAAAACAGAAGTAATATTTTCATAGTACAAAATATTGATGCTAAGCTTGGGACTCAAGACTTCTTTGAAATGAAAGTCAATGATTTTCACTCCTCTAATCCTGAAAAATTGACTTTGCCCCAGTTCAGTAGGAAAGATCTAGAGAGATTGTTTCCTCTCTTCCCCTCAGGATTAAGAAGTAGCAAAGAATAAGAGGGAATTGTAACTGAGCAGGACCCTCTGGCGCCTTCCGGGGACAGACCCCTCCCCCATATCCTCTGCTTTAGCTTCTCTCTGAAGTACTTAGACAATAGTACCTGATGTACCTTTCCTGAGTTGTTTTACAGATGGTAAAACCCCCACCAAATGGAAGGAATTAACTACTTGATGACCATAACCCCCAGACCTACTAGAATCTAAGGATTGATATTGTTAACCCCTGTGACAACACCCTGTTACCTCACCATCAACAAATCAGAGAATTGTGCATGAGCTGATCACATACTCTGGGACTCTCCTCCCTCAACTTGCCTTTAAAAATGGTTTGCTGAAACCCCATCAGGAGTTCGGGCTTTTTGAGCATTAGCTGTCCCGGACTCCTAGTCTGGGGCCCTGCAATAAACGCTGCACTTTGCTTCACCACAACCTGGGGTCAGTAGATTGACTTTACTGCACGCAGGTGAGCGGACCCAGGTTTTGGTTCTGTAACAGCTTCTTTAGCTTGTAGTGAGTCTCACCTGTATAATATACAGAATCGTAGTCTGTGTTATTTTAGCTACTATCTATGAACAAGTCATAGGCTAGCTACACTTGAGTCTGACATTTCAGTTCTCACTCACTAATTTGTTTAATTTATTGTCCTCTCTGAAGGCACTTAGAACACCCCCCCAAAAAAATGTTTTAAAAGCCTTAAAAAACAAATGAGTAAACACATGTTCTACTTATCATTTTGTCAGACTGAACAAAGTTCTTTGGATGTGCTCAAGAGCTCCTGGATGGAGACAAACATGATCAGTTAAATAAATGAACAATTTCACTGGGATCAGAAAGTTTCAGCAGAAGCTATTAATTTTTATAAGCATTAACTGACAAAAATCTATGTATTTGACATAACCTATGTGTCTGTAGGACACTCCCTCCCTGTTAACATCAGGAACAGAGAATCGTGCAATTCAGATAAAAATTGTAGCATAGGGCAGAGTCTTTACCATGGTGGAAAGATAGGCCAAAAATTATGTTTGTAAATTTCTGAAATGATTTCCAGAAACGCATTACAGGCTAAGTGCTTTATACACTATGTATTGTTAGCAGGTGTTGTGAGTACTGTATTTCTTACAATGCTGACATTTTACTCCTTTCTACTCTTTAAGGGAACAAGCAGCATAATTGGAATTCCTTTGAGAATGATTTGTTAGTTATTTTGGACCTTTATAGGGAGTAAATGGTAAATAAGAGCTGAGTTTTTGGACATTAGTATCTATTGGTTGAGCAGATTATACTGTAAATTTTAAAAAGGAAGGGCAATTTAGGCAATGATACTAACAGCTGCACAGTTATTGTGTAATAGTGGCCCACCTGGGCTGAATTGTGAATTATAAAACAAAGCTGAATGCTTTCCGTTCCGTGATGTATTATGCTACAAGGGAAGCTCTCAGCTAAGCAACATGTAGAGCTACTGTCAGACCATCCCTCTGCCAAATTACTAGTACACTGAAAAATGACTCCAGTGATATCAGTTGTTGAGATCATCACAGCCTGCTTCTCTTGATGTTTCCATCATTCCTGATCACGATTTTACATCTCAGTAAATTATTTGTGGTAGTAAAGTGTTTTCTCCTCCTTCATTATATTAATTGTTGGTAGATGGTCTATTAATTAAAAAAAAAACCTATTCAGCTCTTTGAAATTGAAAACACATGAAGTCTTCTCCCACCTTCAACATGAACAGTGTAATAGGTAAACAATATCTAGGCAGTGAATTACATGCTATGATTTATATATGTAATGTGCAATTATTTTAAACATAGAGGAATGTTCTTAAGGGTAAAACTCAGCAAAAGTAAGCCTTCTTGCACTTAAAAAGTTACTACCATATATTGTGATTGATCAGCTTTCTGTAACTTAAAGAAAAAGAAAAAATTTTCTACATCTCCATCAGGGCCCCAACTCTGTATTTCTTTAATTTTCCTCTATACTTTCTAGTGAGAAAGAATGGTGAATAATGGAGGCTCTAGAAACATGAGCTTTTAGAAAAAGGAGTTGAGACATTAGGAAACCATGTGGTCTTGCTGTGAATCATCTCTAATAGGAGCCAAAGAAAAGTTGGACATTATATCAAGCATTGTTTTCTTTCCAGGTTTTACTAAGTCTGGCTAAGTTTTACAAACACTTCAGGGGAAGTTCAGAGTTCTGCATCTTATTCCTAGATCTTTCATATGACCCCGAGAAGTCACTTAAGTTTACAGACGTGTTTGAGATGGATTTTAAGCCACCTTTCAACATACATCATTAAAGAAAAGGGTTCATTTGGGTGGTTTCTCTTCACACATACTCAGACAAAAGCATGGAAACTATTCTTCTCTTTTGACGCAAAGAGGAATTCAAATTTTTAAATAAAGCCAAATGGCTGCCTGGGTAAATCTGTTAATCAGTTTTTCTCTTTGCTTGTTTTCTTTTAGTAATGTGGTTTCCATTAGACATTTCAATTCTGTTTCATTGCTGGTAAGCATCTGTTTTAAAATACAGTTAAAAATTGGTACTCTTGGTCCAATTCCAAGGGGCAAAATCAGCAGGAATAAGTAATCCCACAGCCTTAAGAAGAAACTTCTAAACCATGAAAAAAAGTAATAAGTACTAAACTTTGAATAAAAGAGCCATAAATGAGTCTGGAAGCCTCATTTACATTGTAATGTGCATACCAGCATGATGTCATTATCAATTAGTGTGAGCATTTTCTAACAGCCACCTAGTCCGAGTATGCAGTCATTCAGTTTACGGTTATGATTGTGGTGTGTGTGTTGGTATCAGACAGCAATGTCCATGGAAAGTATTGATAGTAATACAGAAAAAATTTATGCCAACTGTGAATCAGTCCTACTTCATTTAATGTTATTTATTGAAAGGAGGTAGATAGAATACCTCAATCTATGCGAATTCAATAGAATAATAAAATCTGGCTGTAATATAATCTTTCTACTGTACGAGTTAAAGCAACAAATACATATATAGTCAGTTTCATCACAATTTAGCTTTGTTTCTTTTGGATTTTGGAATGCTATAGATATTGTCAGGAGTCATATTTCATTCTCTGTGTTTTAATGTCTCAGTCTCTGTTTAGATTAGATTTTTTTTTTTTTTTTTTTTTGGCTGCCTTGGATCTTTGCTGCTGTGTGCAGGCTTTCTGTAGTTGCAGTGAGCAGGGGCTACTCTTTATTGCGGTGCACAGGCTTCTCTTGTTGCGGCACATGGGCTCTAGGCACGCAGGATTCAGTAGTTGTGGCGCACGGGCTTAGTTGCTCCGATGCATGTGGGATCTTCCCAGATCAGGGCTCGAACCCGTGTCCCCTGCATTGGCAGGCGGATTCTTAACCACTGCACCACCAGGGAAGTCCCTCTCTGTTTCGATTTTGTTTTAAGATTCCCTGTGCACTGATAAGTGAAGTTGTGTCTGAGGTGTGAGGTGAGACTAACCTCTTGCGTTTAGGGTTTGTTTTTTAAAACTCTGGCATTTTGGGATAATATAGGGCAGTTTGAATGGTCACTGATGTTCTGAGTAAAGTGATCTTGATGAGATGCCATGCTTCTTAGTTAGACACACTTTCTTGGTTTTAGGCTGTCTTTTAAAATTTCATTTAATTTGTTTCTACTTGTTTCTGTATATTATGAAATATTCCATAGCTTCCATAGCTTTTATTATTGTTGGTGCTATGATTATTATTATTATTAACCCTTTCTGCTTTGCTACATTTCTGTGTATTAACCCAATGATTAGGAATTTTTTTTAAATTTATGATCTCAGAACATAAATACTTAATATGACTGAGACTCATCAGTGACAGATATCCAGGTAACTGATACCTTTGTGACAAGTATTTCTCAATAATATTGTTTAAAAATATAAAAGGGTTACCTGAGTAATGTATACCTTGTTTAAAAAAAAAAAAGATTTGAAATGATGCTTGGTTTACCTGTGCAATAAAGGAAAAATAGTAAATAAAACAAAACAGCAACAATAAAAAAAAAAAAACCCTGTTTCTGGACTCTGTTCTAATGAACTACTTTTACTGGCGAGGCTGGTTTTTCTCGGGACAGTGGTATATATACGGTCCTCTAGGCTCTCAGGCTAAGGCTTCCGGGCTTCGCTCTAATCACGCTGCAATTTGGTGATCTGTGTAATGTTCTGTGCCTCCATTCATCACACAGTGGAAAGAATCAGCTGACTGAATCATTTGCTTTATTACGACTCCAGAAAAGTACTGCCAGTTACTCCAGTAACTGCCTCGTGGGAACTTTGTCAGAGGGAGTATTCTGGAGGCAGACGTGTTGTGAACACCTCCCTTCAATTCCTATAAGTGGCACCAAGACATTCCTGTTACAACTCAGTTAAAAAACATGACCCTTTGGATAAGGTTTCCTAGTGGAAGTTGTTTATGCTGCATTTAATATCTTCATGGTGTTATCATTGCTGAGGTGCCCGGGTGGTAATTGAACGGGATGATGTATGTGAGTGCTTTGGTACAGTGCCTGGTAGATGGTGAGGGCTCTGCACACGCTAAATATCCAGCAATGATGCTGGCTATTGACCGTGTTCACGTCACACATGAAGTTTCAAATGGACATCCACCTAAATGGCTGTTTTTGAAAACTTAGCTGTGCCCCTCCTTTCTTTTTTTCCAGCACACTAATGTGTATCCCTAAAAAAGGACATAAAACTCTTCCCCTTGATCTCATCGTCTCTCACTGTTTCCTAGACTTTGCTCCATGAGGTGTCACTTTGGTCTCTCTTGCCCCACCATCCTCTTTTCTGCAATCTGTAAACACTCTAAAGTCCCCTCCAAATCCTGTCCCTAAAACGTAATACTTTCCTTGACCTAAGCACCTCTTTAAGCAGTTGACTTAGTTTGATTCTTTCCTTCATAGCCAAACTTCTTTAAAAAGGCATCTACTTGATGTCATCTCCAAACTCCCTATATAATTTGAAAAGCAGCGAGTGGTGTGGCAGAACAAATATAGAGTGACGTGTCCAGCAAATCTGGGACCAATCGCACATCGAGTGTTAATCAGAAAAAGAAGATGCTGTCCCTCAAAGTCAGCCTCCCAGGATCTAAATTGTGAGCACAGGTTGTAAGAAATAGTCTTACATACTGTGGGGATGCCAAGAGAGGCAACGGGTGGTTTCTTTCCCCAAGCTGCTTATGAACTAGTTGTGGAGAGGACCACACACATAGAAAGATAACAGAATGAAAGGGAGGGCCCTTGGTTAAGAGGGGAGGTGATGGCAAGATCAGAGCTGGATCTAAGGGGTGGGTCGAACGTGGGAAGGTTGAGGAGATACAGCTCCAGGTGAGGAAATACTACGTAAATATGGTTAGTGATGGGAAAAGGTCAAATATGTTTGGTAGACAGAGATGAACAATCTGTGTAGGAAAGAAAATTCTTGTGGGAGAGTGGTGCAAGTCAATGCAAAAATGTTAATATGCACTTTCTTCAGTAAATATGTTCCTGGAAAGTGGGAGGAAATAAGGACTAATGTAGCTAGTTCTTTTAGAAGTAGTGACAAGTGGCTCTCTCATCAATGAATGAATGCTGGAGGACCACGTTCTCATAGTTCCAGTCTGACCTTAGTGTAAACAAGGCAATTGCCTTAATTCTTTCGGGCCTTTAGGTGATCTATCAGTGGCTATGTAAATAATTAACTGGCCCTTGCCATTTAATGTACTAATAGTGAAAATGCAGTGCTACATTCGGTGCAGAATTCTGGGTCTCTTGAATGTTATTTTAATATTTGAATGCTATTCACATCTACCCAATTTTTACTATGGACTATTTCAATAAATATCTGTGTTATGTGGTACTCTGTGGGGCAAATTTAGCGAGGAATTACACCAAATTTATAAATTACTAGAGAGGTCTCACAGGTCCTGCATCATTTTCAAATTCTGCAAAGTTCATTAAATTGATAAAAATAGAGCCATAAATGGGTTCAATTAGCCTAACTTTCCCAGGATGTAACTTACTCTTCAAAGCTACATATCAGATTTTACATGGCTGAAGGTTCATTTAATAAATGACTTCTGTGCACTAGATAGGACCCAAGAGACTTGAAATTGTTCATGTGGATTCTAGTCATGCACTGACTTCTGTGCTTATTTATTGCTCTATGGCAATATTTTATTGATATACTATATGTCAATTTGTCAGTTTGGGTCATTCTGTGTAATGCTGCAAAATATTCCTGATTTTTTTTTTACCTTCTGAAATCCTGTGTTCCTCTAAAGAGCTTCTGTGTAATACCCATCCATTAGTAATTTTGAGAGTTGATGGAAGAGGGGGGCTACAGCTCTGGGGGTGGAAGATGTAGACAGATTTGCTGGTTTAATGCACACTGGTAGGTGTCTGAGGAAGATGGAGTATTATTATTGAAAACCTTAGACCAGGTCTTAATTTAGTGACTTGATATTAGCATTTCATCCAAAACATCATCATCAAAGGGACACTGTGACATATTTATCCAACTCTGATCCTTTGAAAGCAGTCAATCAGGGTAGAGTTTCCATTTAACATCTGAATTTGACCTAGAGCTCTTGAGCAAATTTGGAAAACAGTGTATTAAGACAAAAATAATGAGACTTAACATAGAATACTCATCTTCTTCCTGATTTTCCTATTGGAAACTCAAAATCATGAAGTTATTGGCAGGAAAATGCCCAGTGTTATAAGTAACATATTTTAAAGATCTACATAATGTAATATAACGGAATGAGCCAGCAGTTGATAAGAAAAATCAGAGCTAGACCAAACAGTGTTATATACATGGAAGCCCGTCTTATTTTTCTTGATTCTATTATAACACGGACTAATTTTCTGGGGATTGAAATTGTTTAACCATGGTTCAGAATCCTTATAATGAAGTTATACAAGGAATATCTACTTAATTATAATTCAAAGTAGGTGAGTTTACTTCCATATTTAAAGACTAAAAACGCAGTTTCTCTGAAATCTTCCTCTGATGAGGCTTACCAGATTTTACGAGCTGGAAGGGAATTTAAGAATTTTTCAGTTTACCAGGCCATTTGCAAGTTGAGGAACCTGAAACTCAGAGGTAATTGAATTACTCAACTTCTTACAACTAGGCCACATCTCTTCTTGGTACCACGCTGCCACTTGTTTCAGGGTATGGGATTCTGAAAATTCTCTGAGATTCTACAGGTCCATTATTGTGCTATGGTATCATTTGATTATTTGATTTTTTTTTTTTCTTGTGAGTGAGGCATATATTTCTAATAGGGATGCAAACTATTGGGTGGGCCAAAAGTTTCATTTGTTTTTTTCTGTTAGATGGCTCTAGTAGCACTTAGGTGTCTTTAACTTCATTCGAAACAATTTTGTTAGATTGTACATGACAGCTGTCGTATCAGTATGCATTTAAAAAAAGACATCAAAATTGGTGAATTTTTGTGTAGCCATTTTAATATTGGAGATGGTAGAAAGAAAGCAACATTTCGGCATACTATGGTTTATTATTTCAAGAAAGGTAAAAACGCAGCTGAAACACAAAAAAGATTTGTGCAGTGTACGGAGAAGGTGCTGTGACTGATCGAACGTGTCAAAGGTGGTTTGTGTAGTTTCGTGCTGGAGATTTCTCACTGGACAATGCTCCACGGTTGGGTAGACCAGTTGAAGTTGATAGCGATCAAATCGAAACAATAATTGAGAACAATCAACGTTATACCACAAAAGAGGTAGCTGACATACTTAAAATATGCAAATCAAGCGCTGAAAATCATTTGCACCAGCTTGGTTGTGTTAGTTGCTTTGATGTTTGGGCTCCGTGTAAGTTAAGCGAAAAAAAATCTTCTTGACCATATTTCTGCATGCGATTCTCTACTGAAATGTAATGAAAAACGTTCCGTTTTTAAAACAAATTGTGACAGGTGATGAAAAGTGGATACTGTACAACACTGTGGAACGGAAGAGATCATGGGGCAAGCGAAATAAACCACCTACCAACCACACCAAAGGCCAGTCTTTGTCCAAAGAAGGTGGTGTTGTGTATATGGTGGGATTGGAAGGGAGTCCTCTATTATGAGCTCCTTCCAGAAAACCAAACAAGTAATTCCAACAAGTACTTCTCCCAATTAGACCAACTGAAAGCAGCACTCGATGAAGTGTCCAGAATTAGTCAACAGAAAATGTATAATCTTCCATCAGGATAACGTAAGACCGCATGTTTCTTTGATGACAAGGCAAAAACTGTTACAGCTTAGCTGGGAAGTTCTGATTTATCTTCCGTATTCACCAGACATTGCACCTTTGGATTTCTATTTATTTCAGTCTTTACAAAATTCTCTTAGTGGAAGAAAATTCAGTTCCCTGGAAGACTGTAAAAGGCACCTGGAACAGTTTTTTGCTCAAAAAGATAAAAAGTTTTGGGAAGATGGAATTATGAAGTTGCCTGAAAAATGGCAGAAGGTAGTGGAACAAAAGGGTGAATATATTGTTCAATAAAGTTCTTGGTGAAAATGAAAAATGTGTCTTTTATTTTTACTTAAACCTAATGCACTTTTTGGCCCACCCAATACCTGTAAGCAGTAATTCTGTTAATTACTGAAGGCTACTGAAGTTTGGATACATGATGGATTCAGAGCATGAGCTTTGCTGTCTGGCAGACATGTGTGCAAGTCCTGACTCTGCCACTGACTTGGTGACATTTGACACGTACCTTAGCCTAAGCCTGTTTCCTCATAAGAAAAACCGCTTTTGTTTATTTATTGAACATATTGAGGTGTCAATAAATATTGATCCCATTATTTATCATTCAATAAATGCTTATTGGTCAGTTGAATCTAGGAAAGATATCTGAGGCTATATTACTACCTCTAAATATATTTCTTACTCTATATTATTGAGAAAGTGATACCAATAGTATTTAGAGACAAAATTTGTGAACCTGTTCAACTATGTTGCTTGTTTGTAGCTTTCTAGATTTATAGACTTCATGACCTCATCTGTATCATGGAGGAAAAAAACAACTCAAAAGGTATCTTACTGACTTGCTAGTGAGTCAAAAGTAGGTTAGAGTTCAAGTGACGTTTGATTCAGAAATTAAACAGTGTTATCAAGATTCCGTTTTCTTTCTGACTATCCTCTCTGCCTGCCAAAGTGTCTGCTTCAACCAAGAAAGGCTCAGCTTTGGGGAACCGAAAGCTTCCTAATTCACATTAGCAATAAAAGAGAGATCTCCCTGGTAGTTCTCGAAGAAGAGGGTGGAAACTTAATTCTTCAGAAATTCTCAGCAAAGATCTTGTGTTTCATTGACACTTGCTGGGCTCTGGTTATTATGTCAGATTGGACTTGCTGAGTGGTTTTAGCCAGTCGGCACCATGTCTGGTGTTGGGGATGAGTCAGCTTCTCATTAGAAAATGTTGCTGGGCTGAGGAGAGGAGGATATTTGAAAGGAAATTAGAGTCTAGTTACTGAGAGAAAAAGACAATGGATAATGGGAAGAAGGCCAACATGTTTACTACATCTCCCCAAGCTAGTGGTATGTCCCAAGTTTGAGATAGACTGTTAGATGTAACCACAGTTCTTTATATATCTTCAAATTCTTTGCTTTTGTACAGATAAATAATAGTTATGGATATAAGCACGTCAGCATGGAGATATTTAAAGAATTACACTTATTTCTATTCAAATTTTCTCAATCTCCTCCCGAAGCAGTGACCTATGGAAGAGTTTACTATCGCTTGTTGGACAGGAGGTTTAGGTTAATTATATTAAATACAGCACATTGCAGAATCTCTGGAGGGTGGTGTTTGAAACTTTGAAGCCAAAGACAAATAATTTGCATTATTTTGTATTGAAATGTAACTGAATTTCTTCTATAGAAAAAATTCGGTTTAAGTTCTTTTCTGTATCAAGGAATTTTATGCTCTCAATTCTGACATCCTCTAAACACTGTGGATCACACTGCAGGAATGTCTGAGGATACAACATGTATCTAAGCTGCAGTAGACTAAAAATAATTATGGCTCCAAAGTCATTTGCATCCTCATGGAGAAAATACAGCTCACTCATAGGAAAAATAATCATAGAACCAAATGATGCCAAGTACAACAAAATGCTACAACCAGATAATCTCAGAACTTTCAGAATAAGGAATTTGACTTATTTTGAACTTCATGGTTTTTAAGTGCACTAAGGTCTCAGGATAGTGACTGAGTAGCTTAGAAGAAGGCAGTACTATGGGAACTCTGTTAGGGCTTGGAATCATGAATTCTTTGAGAATCAGATGAAAACTACAAATGCTCACAGCAGAAAAATGGTCCTCCATCCAAAATTTCATGTACAATTTTGGGGGTTCATGGACTCCCTAAAGCTCACTTTTTATTTTTTTATTAAAAAAATTTTTATTGACGTATAGTTGATTTACAATGTTGTGTTAGTTTCAGGTGTACAGCAAAGTGAATCAGTTATATCTAGAGCTCATTTTTAGACTCAAGCATATATATACACCATTTTTATCAGAATACAAAAACTAAACCCTACTTCCTTGAATTTCAAAATTTAATATCTAGTTTCATAGAGGCATAGCTTTAGAGATTTGAAAGAACTGGGTTCATTATTCTTCAAAATATATTTCTAGGAGCTCAGTCATTCAGGCCTAAGAACATGTGAAGGAGTAAGAAATTTGGAGCATGAATGGATTCTTCCAATGCCCTGCACATAGTAGGTACAATGAATCTTGTGTAAAGTAATGAAAAATCAGTCTTAGAATTCCGCTGATGTAGCAGCTCAATTCCAATGTCATAAAGGTAATATTAGGTGAATACTTATTAAAATAATTCTCCTTTATTTTGTCATAAATTACTTCCTTACTATCTAATTTTTAGGCTTCTAAGTAGGAGTTTTTAAAACTTGTGTATTCATTAAGATATACAAAATAAAGTACCTGGCTACTTTCCTTCCATTTCTTGCCTTTCTAACTTCAGTGAAATGTTTTTCAAAATAATATTGTGTTTATGGGTGTATTCCAGTCGTTCCATGAAGAATGTTCCTTACATGTTGCATTTTCAGGGCTATTTAATTCTGTCTTTTGATTTTTATAATCTCTAATAAGCTGTTTTCTAAAATCAGCATTCTCACTGGAGATGATCCAGCATGTCGACTCAAATCACTGAAAAAACACGATTGGTCCTAACACTGAGCAAAACTATGTGGAAAACTTGTAATGATTTGTATACATTTTCACACTTATTATGATTCAGATATGGACTGTGGCCCAGAAAAGATGTGGATGTATTTTGATAGTCCCTGTAATTAGCTCAGCAATGTTTTTCTAAGTTATGATTTCATGCTGACTATTAGAAATTGCACATTGTTGACATGCCACATGCTAAGAAGGTATGGTATTATATGGCAATAATTAAAAACACTATAAAGTAAATTAAACAGGATTTCAAATCGAGAAAGCATAAAGTAAATGTGGCATAAATACAATTGAGAAGGAAAATATCTAGTCTTAAGTTTTAGATAACATTCTAAGCACATAGTCCAATTTAATTTTGACCAAGCACAGCAAAACTAGAGTATTGATGGAGAAACAGAGAATGTGGACTTTACTCCTTCATTATGGGCATTAGTGTGGAGATGAAGGAAACATGTCCTGGCCTAAATGTTATACTACTAATGTCTTTTCTCCTAGGATGTGTGACAGGCTAGACTGGCTATATAATTGGTGGGACCCAGTGCAGAATGAAAATGCAGGACTTCTTGATCAATATTCATTTGGGAAAAAAAAAAAACTCAAGATGGCAACAGCAGTGCATTAAACCAAGCACGGGGTCCTGTGCAGCTGCTAGCCCTGGTGATGGGACAAGAAGGGAGTTGTAGAGGTTCTTCTGAATCCTGTCTGTCCGAGTCCCAGCTCTTCCTGGGTTCTGAGGCGATGCTCAGACCCCCAGGAAAATAGCCAGCGCTCTGTTTGGTGCAAGTTTTGAAGGCGATTGAGGTGACAAGGGCTGTTCATTCCCGAAATCTATCCTCTAGATAGGTTGTGAGGATTAACGAATTAATATCAGAAATTGCTAGAGGGCAAATCTTCACTTGCCTAAAAGAGCATAAAATTTTTATTTTGCCTTTTATGCTTTCTGACAATCCCTTCAGTCTGCCACTAGGCTTTTAGTGGAGTGTGTGGAGAATGTAGGACAAGATGATGAATCTTACTCAAGGGTATCTTGAGAGCTTTGCGAACTTAATGCAGTAATGTAGGTCTTGGGCCCTGTGTCATGGAATAAATGAAGACAGCCAGAACTTCAGATAAAAGAGGCTAGAGCTCATCGGTTGTTACTATTTAGGAGGCAAATTATGACAAATGAGTCTTTTTATGTATTAAAATCCCTTTTATCATTGCATATCTACCTAATTTTATTTTGAGCAACCACAAAGTTATAGAGATGCCCGATTGAGTGTTTAAGGCCATATATTCTTTTAAACAGTGCATAGAGAATACACTTTGGCCCCTTAAAAAAAAAACCCAAAAACCAAAACGCCAGATGGTACAACTGGTAACTGGGAAAAGCGCCAGATGATAGCTGTTGGAAGAGTTAGGACAGAAACAAAAGTTGCAACACCTTTGTTTTCCCCACACACTTCAGAGCCTAGCGGGCGGGTTCCTGCCCCATTGCCACAGCCAGGCCCCTTGGTCACCTTAAGAGACACTTGAGGACATCTACTCTTCCAAGTCACTAGAAGAAAGGTGCTCATGAGGCATTTAACACTTGGACTCCAACCCCTGAGCTAAAAAATATAGGAGACTAAAAGAGAAAATAGCCAGAGGTAGCCAAGGTGCAAAAAGAGGGAATGGGAGCCAGAACAGCAACAGCTGAAGACGGTAGCCACCTTCAGCATTTACACTTGGAAGGTCTCTCTCTTTCCTCACCGTCCGCTTTGCTGTGTATTTCAGTTAGTGAGTAGAAGTTAGCTGTTGGGGATGGAGTGACTCAGTTCCTGCCTTCAAGGAGCTTTCCAACTGGCAGTGAATATGAGGTAACGAAAAAGGCAGAAAATGACTGAGAACAGAAGGGAGATGAGGAGGAAGGAAAGAGGGAGATTAGGAAAGTTAATGCAGCGAGGCCGTCAGGGGGCAGACCCTGAGGGCTGGGGTGGGGAAAACGGGCAGAATGGAAAGGAATAGAGGCTGCGTGAGGGAAAACTGTTACAACACCTATCGTGTGCCTGAATGGAACTGAAAACTTGCCATAAATTTGTCTCCTGCAAGCTTCATGTTACCTCTGTGAGCCCAAATGCGATCCGCTTCATTTAGAAAAGATAATAACACACACACACACATACATGAGACATGATTAAGATTTGAAGAATAACTAAACAAAAAGATTATGGCATCCCTTCCTAGATATAATTCAAAGTAAAATAAAACATCACACAATATTCATATATATGCTAGAGTTAAAACAGGTTATCTTCAGATTTTCTCATGGCTAAATCTTGGGTAAGTTACTTGAAGGTGGACTTGTATCACATTTGAGTGGCTCTTGTTCTGCTGTGCCTTAATTAGCAATATATGGTCAGCACTGTGCCCAAGGTGACAGAGCCAGTAAGTGGCAGAGAACAGATTCAAATTTAGGTGTGTCTGATGCCAATGCCCAGGCTTTTGATAATGTGGCTTTCCCAATGAGCCATGCTAGGTGGAGACAGAATTTCTATGTAGAGGCAAAAGGCTACCTAGGACGCTCTGAAACTGTCACAGGTTTTTAAGCGGCATAAATCTTCCCTACATCTATGGTATATTGTTAAATGAGAGAAGCACATTGCAGAGAAATGTTCATAGCATAATCCCAGTTTTCCCTAACAAAATGCTCTTATATCTATGTTTATAGATGTTATATGTTTGTATAGGTACCTTGGGTACTGGAGGGAGATTAAAAAAAAAAAAAGGGCAGAACATCAAGTCATTCCTAGTATAACGTGAAGGGAACATGGGTAGTAACACAGTTCATTCTATAACATTACCGAAAATATGGAATCAGTGAATGTGCCCATGGACAAGGTCGTCAGGTCACACATTCAAAGACAACACCGATTAGTTGATGGGGCTGTGGGTAGTTGTGGTCTAGAATTCCTTCCTTTTGCTCTTTTAGTTTTTGCTCTAAGGTAAAATAATGAAAAAAAGATTTCCCTGAATCTGCATGGACTTAGCTGTACCTATATGTGTACAGCCAACAATGACACATCTTCTGGTCACAGAGGTCCCTCCCCAAGGCCTCTCAGCTCCCTCTGTGCTTCTGGATGGGAAACAACCCATTCTGTTTCCCTGAACCCCCCTACACAGTAAACAGTAAAAAAAAAAAAAAAAAAAAAAAAAGTGGAGGGTAACCCTGGGAGCTTGGGAAAGGGCAGTGTGCCCACCCTCTTAAAAGGGGGGCAGCCGCTTTGGAGACTGTTGTGTTGCAGGATGGTGAGCCCAGTATTTTTAGATCTTCCAGTTCTTCTAGAAAACCGCAAAATTCAGATTTGTATGTGAACACTATTTTTAATGATTGGCACGAAATCACATCTGAAAAGACACTATGCAAGTCACAATAGATACATTTGCAGTCACATGTCATTTTGCCTTGAAGGGGAAAGGGTCTAGTTCAGTATTTTGACAAGAGCTCAGGAGAGTTCAGGCATATGGCTCTTGGGTGGAACGCAACACTGTGTGGGTGGGGTGGCGGGTGTGGTGGCGGGTGCGATGCTTAGGATGGGGAAACTGAGTGTCCAGAGAATCACAGTCACACACTGGAGAAGAAGGGTGGCTGTGGTCCCCTAAAAAGCCATTGATGATAACTCTTGCTGATTTCTAAGTTTTGCTGAGTGTCTATCTTTTCCCAGCTATTTATTCTCTCTTAGATCAATTGTTAAAATCGAACTGTGGAGCTCCAACACTGAGAGGTCGCTCCAATAAGCAGTGAAGACATTCTCTCTCCAATCCTAACCACATACACACATTCCACACATCTGAAACATGGAGTACTGTTTTGCTCTTTTTATTACTTGAGAGTTGGGCATGGGATTGAACTGAAGTAAAATATTACAGTGCGTCAAAGCGTGTTCTGAATTCCAGCATAATTCAAACACCTCCCACTAAGATTTGTTATTCTTCCTCTAGGCAGGACTGTTCTTAAAGTGTTCTTGACATATGAACACCTGTGGTATTCATTAAGCTCTCCTGGAAATAAGATCTCCTTTAAAATACTCAGAAATTATCTCTAAAAGAACGGAGTTCTGTATCTCCATCAAAAAGGTGAAGGTATAGCCTTCACTCTGCTCTATCTGAAAGGGTAAGAAAAGTAGGTTAGCATGTAAGGAGTGAAATTAATTCCGTGCCAGCAAGTATTCAAGAGGTAAGGCTTACATTGCTTATGACTTACATCAGCAAATCCCTCCTCCCCACTCTGTGTTTTCAGAAAAGGGGCACAAGAATTCTGGAATATCATACCCTATTAATTTTTAAACACTGCTGGAAACTACGGCTTTAAAACATTGAAGTATTAAGAATTGTTCCATACCCAAAACAGATAATCGCATTTTAGAAAGTGCTTCTTCACTAACTATCACAACATTCTTTTGCAAGGAGCTGGCTAAAAGGGAGTAAAGTTTTTTCTTCATTGCAAGTCTGTCTCCTGCTCTGGTTCAAGCCAATGACTCATTTTATGCAGCCACAGACCAAGAATTATGAAATTTCGGAGGCATGACTGGAAATAGCATATTCTCCATGATCCCAAAGACACATTTCTTGATAACACAGTGATTACTATATCCCTAAATGGGTATTTCTGGTACATTGTCTGTCTAGCAGGCATATATTCCCACCTATTTGTCTGGGTAATTTCTGGCTCCAAAGGAACATATGGGCCATATTCACAACTTCTAACCATTTTCAGTGTTTATCTTTATTCCATCAAATTTCTTCAGAGTTTTGTTTTTTTTTTTTTCCATTTCCCTTCTGTCTCTTTATTCTCCATTTTTCTTGCATGTGCTGACTAGTGGTAATTCGTTTTTGTAAAGCTCCACTTTTAAAGTTGGTGGGATAGGCAAGCTCAGAACTAAGAAAATGGCAAATCCGCAGGCTGAAGTTTTTGTCCTTGCCCTGTCATTATTTAACTTTTACAATTTGTGTAAGTCACTTAGCACACTCATGCTTTCCATTCCTCACTTACCGAATGCAATGAAGGCAGTTTCCTCCTACCAGCTTAGCAAAAATGTAGTGGCAATGAATAATGTACGTGAATTACTCTGAGAGTCTTTGGAAAAACCCGGGTTCTTGACCCGACTCTGCCAACAGCACTATTTGCAGCCTGTGCAAGTCACTTTGACTGTTCTTTGCTTTGGTTTCTCCACCTGAACAATCTGAGTAATACTTTTCTTCCTCTACCTATTTCACAGAGATGCCTGGGTCTCAAAAGGCAACTGTGATACTTTGAAAAGACAAACACTACTAAGAATTTAAGGCAGTGTGGCCTAGCTTCTGGAATAGAAATAGTAATGAGCTCTGTGGTTATCAGGGCCCTACTAGGTGCAGGCACTTGTGCTTTGTGTTAATTACATGATCTCATAATCTTTTCACTGTTAATGCAATGTGGGTATAATTATCTCTATTTTTACATGTACATCGGGAAACTAAGACTTGGTATGTGAGAAACTAATTTATAGTCACCAAAGTAATAAGAGACAAAACCTAGTTTGTGAGTCTTTGAGTATTTTTTTACCTTAAAAAATGATGGCTATTCATTTATTTATATTCATTGTTACTCATCTATATTCATGTTTGCACAATTAGCTTTTGTTATAAAATTTTTGGAATACATAGTAATTTGATCTAAACTACTGAATGTCACCTGGTCATGCATCAAAGAAGATGTTAATTTCAGAAATGGCTTTAGGGCCAAAAAAGGAGCCAAGTATGGCTTTTAATGAGGGTTTAAATATAGATGTCACAGGGAGTGCAGGTGGTATCTAATCTGTCATGACAGAAAGCAGATCATTGATTGCTGGGGTCCAGGCTTAGTTGGGGGTTAGCTTGGTAAAGGCGCAAGGGAACCTTGGTGGTGACGGCAATGTTCTGTGTTAATTGTGGAGCTGGTTACAAGGTACATGCATTTATCAAAACTCACTCTCTACACTTAAAAGGGGAACATTTTACTATAGATAAAGTATGTCTCAACAGATTTGACTTTTTAAAATACAGGTACCATCATCTACCTGCTGTCTGATTGGGCAAGTTACTTAACTGATCTCAGTCTCATGTTCCTTCTGTGAAAGTGGAGATACTAGTTGTACCCACCTCCAAAATGTTGGGGAGTATGAAATAAGATAACCTATACAAAGAGCTTACCATTGTACTTGTCCAGAGTAAGCACTCAACACACGCTTATTCAAAAAAATATGTGCCAGACAGTGTTCTTCTAGGTGGTGATGACTGTGAGAAGGGCGACCCTTTCCCTGAGTGGTCAACAAAGAATGCTGTGAGGAAGTGTCATTTAAAATGACACCTAGGGACTTCCCTGTGGTGCAGTGGTTAAGATTCCACACTCCCAATGCAGGGGGCCCAGGTTCGATCCCTGGTCAGGGAACTAGATCCCACACGCATGCCACAACTAAGAGCATGCCGCAACTAAGATTTAGCATGCCACAACTAAGTCCACGTGCCACAACTAAGGAGCTGGTGGGCCACAACTAAGGAGCCCACCTACTGCAACTAAGACCCAGCACAACCAAATAAATAAATTAATAAGTACTTTAAAAAATAATAAGAAAATTAAATGGCACCTAGATAATGTCAAGGAAATAGCCCTGGGAAGGTTTGGAGTCAAGTGTTCCAGGCACAAAGGACAGAATGTGCAAAGGACCCAAAGTGGAAGAGGAGTTCTGTCGGAAGAACCAAAGGCTGGGGGAGATGATTAAGATGTGACCTTGGAAAGCTCGACAGCAGGGCAACTTGTCTTCCCTCTGGGAAGAGCCTGGAGGAAATTAAGTGCGGGATGAAGCGTTCTGATTCACATTTAAAACAATTTCTTTGACTTCTGTGTAAAGTCTGGATTCTCAAGGGGCAAGAGAAGCTACAGGGACACAAGGTGAGACATAGTGGTGCTCGGACTAGGATGGTAGGAATTAGAGATGATGAAACATGGCCAGATGTGGGATCTATTTTGCAGCAGAGAAAACAGAACTGCCAACAGTTTGGATGTGGCAAGGGACAGAGAAATCGTTTTTTGGCTTCGACAACTAGGTGTTACTTACTGGCTTGACATTTATTGATACTTAGTTACAATTATATTATTTTTTCTGAGAAGCCATTTGATGAGGTGTTAGGTGTTATAGCATAAAGGGTTTCTGGGGTGACTACTGATATTAAAGTGTTTGTGTACTAAGTGCTAGTTTGGGGTCAAATTCTTGGCTTTACGTCTTAAGGTAACTAAATGGTTGTGCTGGAATCATTTCTGAAATCAGAATGGCATTTGTGCCTGTGTGTGTGAATGTGTGTGTGTGTGTGTAATGGGTTCTTGAGGCTGCCAAGTCCTGCTGGCATGAGTGACATTCAAGGACAGAGCCAGTCTCGAACTTGCCTCTTGCACCATCCTACACTGTGTATAGGCCTTGTGGAGCTAAGGCTTTGCCCAGCTGTGGTTCCCTCATTACTGATTTGTGTTTCTAAAACAACTAGAATTCTGGTAGTCTTCCTCAGGATCTCTGGAGTGGCAAGTGGGAAAATGTCCTGGAGACTTTTATAGCTTCACAGTTTAGAATTCAAAAGCTGAAGCTTCATTTGATCACTTTGGTGGAAAGGTTCAGAGTCAACATCACATTAGTTGATTAGTGGAGTGTTCTCCTCCACCTTCACTTCCTTCCTTTCTGGCTCTTCTCCCTGCCTCCCTCCTCTTGCTTGTGTTTCTTCTTCTAGGAACTCCTGGAAGTTTCACTCAGTGTGTGTGAAGGACTAATCTGTGATCAGTCAATGAACCACATTCCCTAGGGGGGTCACCTGACAACCTTTAATGCAATATTGCCCTCTGCTGAGTACACACTACCTGCCAGTGCTTTATAACAGTTCTCTCTCTTAATCCTTCCAGCAAGCTCAAAAGCTCTCTTGAACAAACTTGGAAAGCTCTTTTATTTTCCACTTCTAATGGTTGAGTACACAGGTTCAGAGAATAAAGTCATTTGCCTAAGGCCACACAGCTAGGAAGTGACAGAATTGGAACTTTAACTCAGGTAGGTCTGGCTCCAGATTCCAAATTTATAACTACTAAGCTATAGGGCCTCAATCTATCTAAAATTTGAGTATGGGATGTTGCAGCAAGATTCCCCAGAATCTTGACTGGTTACTAAATCAACCACTGTAATGCTGACGGAGAAGCTTAGAGAGCAGTCTCACAAATATGGCAGCTGCTGTCTTAATTAATGGCCAGATTTTCTGTGTTACTTATATAGAAGGATCTGTTATGTGTTAGACCTTCCACCAAGGCAGAGAAAATAGGATCACCTTTATTTTCAAACTCAAAGTTCCCTGATTTTCTGCTGACTAGTACATTTTGTAAAAGTACACCTTTGACGCATTGGTATTAATTTAGTAATAAAAACTGTCCATACATTATGAACCCTGAAATTTTACATTGCCCAAATCTGTCAGATTGAATTTTTAATACTTATTGTTTTTATATGAGGGAAGTCAGGTACATGATGTTCAGCAAGTAAGTTCAAACTGAGGCACTGCTGATTGACAAAAGCACAAAAGACTATTTTTCAGATTCACATTGCTTTAAGTTCTGGCCAGAACTACTTGTGAAAGGAAACAACTACACACAAACGTGCACACACATACACACATTTCTGCCCTACTTTTGAAGGATGAAATATTTGGTTTAAATAGATAATTAAACCCTGGAAGCTGGCAGTAGAACCAGTCCAAACAAAATCTGCAATTCTTCCGTGGCTACTTGGAAACTTTATTTGCTGGAAATGAGGGGGCCCCAAATTATTCACCCTTCTATGACAATTTGCTATTCAGAGACTACATCTCTATGTGACTCAGATGTACTTCATTCAAGTAATGGAGAAAAAAAGTCTGACTCACAGATTGCTAACAAAGCAATGCAGATGATTCTATTAAAGTGTATCTCCTCGCTGTTTTGTTTTTGACTTCCAATTGGCACTTTTTCTTGCCTCTCAGCTTTGAAACTTGAGAATAAAACGCCTCTGGAAACAAAGCAAAGAGAGCTGAAGTGTGTGTGTTACACAGAATACTGAGAGCAAACTCTGGGTCATGCACAGCTACAGCTGTCACCGATTTTTCATCTACAGTAAGGTCAGCCAGACAAAAAGACCCAAGACAATAGCATTCAGTAGCATCTTTGTTCTCAGCTCAGTCTAAAGGAGGTAACTTTCAGTGACTTCCAATTATGGTCATAGTGATTTTTCAACACATCATTGGTTTGAATATTAATTGTTGGTCAGATGGAGGAGTTCTTTCAAGCTCATCAAATAAAATAAATGTAGTTTTCATTAAAGGTGGTAACCCCAAAGCTCCAGAGATAAATGACTTAACGTTCTACCCTGAACACTGATGAGTTTACCTCCAAGTTGTTTTGTGGGGATAAGGATTAGTTAGGAATTCAAAATGATTTTCAATCATAAAGTACCTACTCTGTATTCAGTGTTTGATTATATAAATTATTATTGAGATCTTTTGGTCTACCTTTCTTGTCTTCCTTGTAGCTTTCCTCATCCCTTTCTACAACAAATGGCTGGATGATATGAATCCTCTACTTATTAGTTATCTAAGGAACAGTTAATGAGATTTAGAGATTGTTCAACTGTTGATGTTATCCATGTCCTAATTATTTGTGGCTACTAAAATGTAAATTTTTTGCTCATTTTCTTTTCTTTTAATATTACCATAATACAGGCTAAGTAAAAAATTAGGGAGCTTCTAATCTTTGTCTTCAAATTTTGAGTTTTCAAAGACATGATTTGGAGAGAAACTTCCTTTTTCTTGAAGCATTTTACATAATAAGAATATATATATATATATATATATATATATATATATATGGTGATTAAACAAAATGGAGAGTACCAGCTTAATTTTTTCCAGTAGATGATTTTTTTTTTTTAATGTTGAACTTCAGCTTGCATGGAACTTAGTATCTCCTCCATTTTCCTCCTAAAAGATTGTTTTATATTCTGTCTGCTACCACAGTATTTGATTTTATAAAAAGTTCTAAGGGAAGAAATTGCACAGCATCCTACCAAGACCAGTGCAAAACAGTATTTTCCTTGTGTTACTATTTACCTTTCTCTCTCTAATACTCGTGTGGTTATGTACGGAATGGAAAGAGGTAACACAACCCTTCATAGACCTCAAAATCTATAATTAAGACTGTATCTGACAAGAGGGTTTTGTTTTTTTTACTGACAAATAAATGTCACTTTTAAAAGGAATGTAACAGGAAGAGTGATAAAATTAGGCAAAAGGGCAAAAATTGTTCTCTCTCTTCTTCATGGCAGAATATAGGAGTTTTTTGGTTTTTGTTTGATAAGTACTTACAATGACTACACTGTTGACTTGGCATGCAGATCAAAAGACTGACAGATTTAATTCATGTTTCTGCGCTATACAAACAATGATACGTACAAGCCAATCTGTGCTCCTTTCAGCAAGTAATTGAAGGTAGTGCAAACACAGATTTTAAAGGATCAGTGGTGCCCCACTGAACTATTCGACAAAAAGAGATCCAACAGTGCTTATCCTTTTTCCTGTTTCATTGGGATTCCGCTTTGCCTGGTCTCTGCCCTGCCCCTACTCTCTTGGCATTAACAGTGACCGATAGTCTCGGCATTGTATCAACAGAAATGGACACACAAGCATTCTATATTAACTCGCTTGTCTGCTGCTGGGGGAAGAGATAAACTCTCAAAGTGCACAAGAATAATCTGAAGACGTTTGGAAGTTAACCACAAGAAATCAATGTTTGCATAAGCTTCCATTACACAGGCAGCTTTGCTTTGTAATGTGGGGATGGTTTGGGTAATAAGGTAGTAAATTCATCCACAAATGTTTAAAGGATGACCCTGCAGGATTTTGACATGACATTTTCTGTGGATCTAACTTGGCTTGAAACTACAGGCAGCATTTTTCTTCAGTAATTTGTGTACCTGATGCATTTTTTTTTTCAAATTGCATGGTGCCAGCAATTTGGTTTTTAAATACAATAGTCTTTTGAAAAGTACTGAAGAAAATGAATAGAAAATCACCAGCATCATAGCAAATTATCCTAGGTCAACACATAATGCCTTCATTTTCCAGATGTCTCAATTTAGGCAGCTACTTTGGGCAGTTTTGTCTAAGGATGCTTATAAGTATTCTAAGTTTAACAATACATTTTCTGTTGTGTGTTACCGTAGGCTAACATCACTGTATGTGTATCTTCCACATTAAGGTTCTCAAAGAAATGAATTTAAAACAATGTACCCAGAGGCAGTGCTTTTGCTCAAATGTTTCCAATGAATTCTTTGTTCAGAATCCTTGGCTTTACTTTTGGATCATGGATAATTTCTCACGATTCTGCATCAGTTATAAAACTGTAATTGTTTTACACTAAGTGGTTTTGAAATGTAATTTCCAGGTTTTAAATGCCCAGAGTTTAAACACTTGGAAGTTGTCTATGCCGTAATTATTAACTGACAAATTGTTTTAAGAATATAGGGTCTTTCTTATGACTGTCTTAAAAAGAGTTGCCTGAATAATGCTGGCTCATTGTAGAAAAAAATCAGAAGTTTCAAATAAGCAAAAGCAACAAAACGTATCTACAATATTTTCATGCCAGAATAATTATTCTCATTTGGATTCTATCTTTTCAAACTTTAAAAAATAATAGTACGTTCATTCTTTTAGGAAGTAAATACATATGTTTAATTTTTTCTCCCATAGAGTTGTACAGAGTGCTTTGTTTGATAAGTATTTTTCTGCAGTTGGTTTCTTCTGTGGATTTATTAGATTCTAGCATTTTTGAGTAGGAAAGTATACATGTTTGTTACAACACAAGTTAGGAAATGATTAAGTAATATTACCAGAATTACATGGGCTGCTTAGTGGCAGAAAGAGAAACTGACAAAGAAGTGATTGCTAAAAATTTCAACACAAAGGTGAAATATTTGAAAACTATGGATGTGAAGGATAGCAAAAGAAACTTAGTTGGAGAAAGGGCTTAAGAGAAATTTGATATCTGTCTTTTTATTTGAATGGTTGCCATATCAAATGCTTCATGAGTGCTGTCTTAGTTTGGGCTGCTGTAACAAATACCAGAGACTTGCGGCTTAAACAACAGACGTTTATTTCTCACAATTCTAGAATCTGGGATTCGGAGACCAGAGTGCAAGCATGGTGGGGTTCTTGGTGAAGGCCCTGTTCCTGGTTCACAGAAGACCATCTCCTTGTATCCTCATCTGGTAGAGAGAAAGGAAGCAAGATTGCCCCTGTCTCTTCTTATAAGGGCACTAATCTCATCATGAAGGCTCCACCCTCATGACCTAATTACCTCCCAAAGACCCCACCTCCAAATAGCATCACATTGGGGATTAGAGTTTCAACATGTGAATTTTGAGGGACACAAACATCCAGTTGAAAGCAAGTGCTCTAGAAAAACAGAAAAAGAAAACTAGGCTACAGGGTGGAGATCACCACACAGGAAGCTTGGAAGCCTATTGAAAAGGAAGAAGGAATCAGCAACTAGAAATATTCAACAGTGGGATCAGTTATGTTTCCAGTACTGAACCCTTCATCATTGGAGGTGACCAAGGGCACAATGAATGGCTATTGGTCAGGGATGCTAGAGAAGGGTTGACTGCATGGGGAGAAATGTTAGACTACGTGAGAAGCCCCTTCCTTCTGCAGGACCGTATTTCCATTTTTCCATGCAATCCGAAGGGCCCAACTCTATATGGATAATGTTGTATGCACATATCATGCAGAAACTTAAATGACATCTGAATAAAAGCTAAGAGTAGAAACAATCATTTGTGGTTTGTACAGCTGTTTGGTTAAAACTTCCAATTATCAAAATATCAGCAGCTCTTTTGCTATGCCAGATAGAAGGGGTATTTTAATTCTAGAAACAGAAGCTCTGTAAGCTTAAAAGCCATCAATGGAGTTGTCAGGGTTTTGACATTGGTGGTGTGGATTCCGTATCCCACCTCAGGAAAGGAAGCCACGAGGAAGCCTAAGGAAACAGGGAATGATGTGTAACATACTTGATTAACTGAACTGTGTTCTTTTCTTTCTGTGTGGAGTCTAATCAGTCTGTATATGAAAGCACTGCATAATACAGTCTAGAAGCAAGCAAACGTAAATCATCATTTTGGCAACAAACCAACCCGATAGGGAAGGAAGCATAGAGATAATTCTTAGGTAGTAGAATAATAGCATAACCCAAGATGACTTTATGTTATTCCAGAGACAGAACGGGGTTGAACATTGTTTCTAAATACTGCAATACCTGCAAAGGTGAGATGATCGTTATAAATCTGGATGTTACAAAGAGAAGAAAAGAGCTGTAGCTAGAGGCAGATGCTCCAATTAGCAAGATATCCATTTCCAAATCATCATGTTTTCAAATAAATTCTGACATGCAATTTCAGAACATTGGAAAATAATACTAAACCAGCCCAAGTAGAAACAGGAAGTAAATCTTGGCAGAGCTGTATGCCCTCAGCATATTACTAGTAATTCATTCCATTGCTGAGAAGGGGGAGAGGGGAGGGGTACTGGTAAACAGAATGATTTTAAAAACCAGCCTTTAACTTGAGATGGTTTTCCCAAACTTGGAGTTACAAATCGAAACTGGCTAAGTCAGAAAAAAGTCCTCTAATTTCTAAAGCAGATAGTTCAACCAGATAGTTTAAATTGATCTATAAGGACCCTCATGTTCCAAAGTATCAAATACACCTGAAAAGTCTTATGAGCTTAATTTTACCCTCTGGTACAGGGCACACATCATTATGCATCTCAGAAAATCTATACTGTTCCTACGCGCAGACATAAAAATCTGTTTTCTTTTCAGTAAGTCCATTCATGCTATCCATTTGGGACCAATGGAGGCCCATAAAAATATTAACCCCACTTCTACCCTTTCCAACCCCTCAAACACATAAGCCAGTTTTTCAGAGAGAAAGAGGACATGGTGATGCATATATTGACTTCAAAAAGCCGCCCTCTCGATGAAGAAGGGGAAAGAGGAGGAGCAGGCCAGTGTATTTCAAAATATGATCCTATGTAAGAATCAGCTGTTCTGCTTCCTATGAAAGCAGTTTTCTAGAATCATCCCAGTCCTGTGAAAGAAGACTCTGTAGGGGTTGGTCCTGCATTTTAAATAATCTCACTAGGATTTTAGCACATTATCTTTCGAGTATTGTTGGCTTAAGTGGAAGTGTGAGGGTTCCCTTCTCCAGCATCCTCCATAGCCTCTAGAATTTGTGGGTGCTGTGAAATCAGTATTAAGGAGTGAGTGCTGGGAGTAGAAGACATCCAAGGGAGATGAGATCAGGAAGAAAAACATAAGGGAGATGAGATGCGGAAGAAAAACATGAAGAATGACAAGTCTGAAGATCAAATAATTTGAAGTCTGAACGTCTGGGTACTGACTAACATATGACATATGTAGACACAAGCTATTGAAATCAAAAGCAACGGTTTGGGGATAGAGAGGGAAGAATATAAAATGGCTGTGTTCTTAAGCTGTCATTTATGTCAGCCTATTGCTTGTCCCTGGAAATAAGCTGAGGATCCCCTCTGTATAACAGAGCAATGAATCTTAGAAATTCTTACAAGCATGTTTAAGTGCCATTTGAAACTCAGCTGAAGCTTTTCTGTTTGAGTTCAGTTTATACAGCTGTTCCCAATGTGATACTAATAATGATGTTTTATGCCAGACAATATTCAAAACCTTTTAGATGTATTATCTCAATTAATCTTTTCCACACTTCTCTGAGGTCGATGCTATTAATCTTCTTGTTTTACAGATGAGGACATTGAGGCCCAGAGAAGTTAAATTATTTTGCACAAGGTTTCAGTTACTCACCAGCAGAACCAGGCTTTAAACACAGAATATTGACTTCAGAGCCTGTGCTTTAAACCAGGATGTTGTTCTGCCTCAAACTTTGGGACTACATTATATACCAGAGGTCAGCAAACTTTTTCTGTAAAAGGCCAGATAGTAAATATTTTAGGCTTTGTGGGCCATACAGTCTCTGCCATTACAGCATGAAAGTCATAGACAAACCATAAATCAGTGGGCATGGTTGGGGTCCAACAAAACTTTATTTACAAAAAACAGATGGCAGGCTGTGGTTTGCTGTTCTATTGTATTTTTTAAAATATCCTCTCCTTCATGGTGATGTAAAAGAACTACAAGTTACTATTTTTAAGGGAAGACTTCTGTGAACAAAAACTTTATTTTCTCTCTTCTGGTGTATTTAAAAAGTTCTGCCCCTTACTGCCAAGAGGCAAAAGGGCACATACTTGGAAGAGACTTCCAGAAGTCGTTATGAGTTTGCTTTGAAGTGTTCACACTGTCTCACCTAGTTGTTCCTGTGATCAGAAACGTGGACAGCCCACTGGGCTCCAGGGGTGGGAATTTGCAGAAGGGAAACAGATTTGGTCCTTGGAGAATATAACTCACCTGGGAGAAGGTCACACCTGTGATTGAAGCTTCTTTACCTCCCTATTTTAAGCTAAAGGGGTGTCCACACCAGACAAAAATCAGTGGTTCTGTGGACTAAACTGTTGTGCTATAAGCTTTTTTTTTGCTTTGCATGCACATATTCCAACTGAACATTTCTTGAAAATACTTGCTTTATATTTCATCAAAATGAGGAGACCTTTCTAGTCTAAATTCTTTCAGGTGGCTTGTTAATGAGCGAGGTGCAAATAATAAATATTATCAATAGTGGCTTTTGGAAATTCTGTAAACTCTCTAGAATTTGGTCTCTCTCCAACTGTGAAGTGGGACTGTGACAGCTGCCATACTCCACAGAACTGAGAAGCTGAATAAACAAGTAGACACCCAAAAGCCTTGGTAAGTTCAGAGGGCTAAACAACTCTTGTTGGTAAGGGTACTGTTTAAATTGTTTGGGGTCAGGTAATGATACACACTCCCTACGTGTATACATGGGCTTGGTGAGCGGATGCAGCAAAGTAGGATTCTAAATATTAAATAGCACAGGACAGTATTGTCAACAGTTCATATTTGCTCATTATAGTCATTGTAGAACAGTCTGGAACTGTGGGAGGGTGAATCTATATGCACTGTAACAGCGGAGTGAAGACCCTCAGGCACACCGTGAGGAAATACGGCAAGAGTGGATGTTGGCTTTGAATCCAAATGCCTCACAGTGAGAACTGCCACTTTCTTATGCAAATAGTTTTCCATGTTTTTTAAGAAAAGATGTAGAAGAAGTAGTATGTTGTCATCCTAACAAAACTGGAAGAAGTTGAGCTGTCCTCCCATGAAAGGAGTTGGCAGAGAGAATGACCCCTTTCCCTTGCTTTTTGCGATCTTTGTTTTTGGAAACGGTTAGCATTTATGTGGACAATGGCATGGATTTTTCTAGTGATCAGCAACTACTTGGTGATACTGGGGAGATTGACAGCCACATAAAGAAAACAAACAATTGAGATCTATGTAGCTCCTCAGGATGTCCACAAATTAGGTTCATAGTTAAGCAACTTGAGGAATATATATCCATATGAGTTTCGAGCTTGCTTGCTTGCTTTTTTTTTTGAAGGAGCTTGGATTGATGAAGGTGAAATAAGTATAATCAGGAATAACGCAAAAGGCGGTATCACCAAGGTTGTTCAATAATAAACCCACTTAAAATTTCTGAATAATCGAAAATGTCTAATTTTTATTATAAATACTCCCTATTTATTGAGCACTTGCTCTATATCAGTAACTGTGATAATGGCATTACGTAAATTATTTCACTTATCTAGCTCCATCTTTGTGAAGTAGGCGATTTTATTTTCCACATTTTTACAGATGAAGAAAATGGCCAAAGGCACACAGCTCATAAGTGGGATTTCAACCCAGATCTGTCTGATGCCAAAACCCATAGTACTTAATCACTAGTTAGATAAAAATACAGGGATAACTGAGGACTGTGCTTGGTTTATACGGAATTGTAACTAAGGAAATAGAGCTCATGTGTAACTTGGATGGTATAATTAAAGGAGAGGGGAAGACAGCATTTTTCTTTTCTTGGAGAAGGAACACAAGAGGTCATGGTGAAGGCACTTTCCTAGCTAAGGTCCGCAAACCAGTGTAAATGTCTCCTCCTCAGACCTTCTTTTTCTGCTCTATGGATAGGAGCACCTGCACATTCTTTTTAATCTCCGCATTCTGTTGATCCTGTCACGTGACCTGTCCGATTTTGAAATTTTTCATTTACGTACATTTTGTTCCACGTCTGTTTTGCTCATTACACTGAACTCCATGAGGCCTGATTCCCAGTGCACCCCAGCATCTCCCACAGCGCCAGACACATAGTGAGCGCACAAAATCCGATAGTAGTAATAACCTTGACTGAGCACTTGCTGGGGGTTAGGCACCCTTCCAAACACTTTACACTTATTATCTCATTGAACCCTCCCCGCGACTCTGCTCACATTGGGCTCAGAGGGAGGAAGTGGCTGTGCTCTGTACAGCTTCTTTCACCCATCGCTGGCTCTCTTCATTCTCCATCCTGCAGCTCCACTGCCTGCCATTTAAATGTGTCTTCTTCACCAAGTCCAGCGCAGAACTGTTATTTATTTATTCTTGATTGTTTGCTTGTTTATTATATATGTTTGTTTTTATCTAATGATAATAATATCACTCACACACACACACACACAACCCGAGGGATTTATCTTTCTCTTGTGAAGCTGGGCTATTCTTGTTGGACAAATCTCAGATAATACCAGCCATGAAGCTGGACGAAAGTCATTTTTATATACCAGCTAAAAAAGGGAGAAAATGAACTCAGCTTCTGAGAAAGAAAAACATCTAGAAGAGGAATGAATCAAGTCTATTTAATATACATCTACTGGGTTGCTGGTTTATTAATATCCCCGTGCTTGTGAAGAACAGAAGTGAAATTCAAGACCCAGGCTCACCATTAAGAGGTTGACAGTTATGAAAGTTGTGGAGGCCTGGGCATTGAGAGAAAACTTTTGAGCAGATGAGTCCCATGTCCCTTGAGGCTTGCACAGAGCTCTGGACCCACACAGTAGGTCAGCTTGCTAGTTAAAAGGGGTGTGTAGGGAACCGTGGTGTTGTAGCTTGGTAAATATGTGCTGCGGTAACTACCCAATGAACATATGGGGGGAAACAGCTTTGATGACTTACGGCAAATGTTTAATCTTACATTATCACAGAATTAAGTAGAAAAATAGGAGCTGAGCAAGATTCTAGGTTAGAAGATCCAGGAGTGATAAGAAGAGAGGCACAAATTAGGTAAACATTAGGTAAAACTGAACTAGTTCAAGTCCAGAAGGTAAAATTAATAATAGTCTTGTACACAGTAAATATTCAATGAACATTTGTTTTGACTAATTTGATTTCAAGGGTGCTTATGAGAAGAAATGGCCTCCCTCTCCACCCACGTGTCAGTACAAGTCTTTCACTCAAGCAGAAGAAAAGATTAGCTCTTTAATTTTAATCATCCTTGAGAACAAGGCTCATGCAAGAGATTGCTTTATTCTCTTATCTTCCCACACAATCCCACACTTTGACCATCATAAATCACTCTCTCTCCCTTCCTCTGTTCTCTGCCTATGGGACCTGTGACTTCCATTCTTAGACACATCTATGCCATATGGGTAAAAGAACAAAGTGAGGAGTCATTTCCTTTATCTGTTTTTATAAACATCCCAGAAACATGAGACAGCACCTAGGGAAGTTTATATAGGAAAATGAATGATGTACTTGAGTGAGGGGCTGAAGCAGGGACCATGACTTAGATTAGAGGTATCACCTCAAGGGAGAGCCTAAAGGGAGAGTCCTGCTGTTAAGAGATAATAATTAGAATTTGTTTAAGATTGAAATTAGTCTGCTTTGCTTTTCACTTAAAGAGAGTCAATTAGGAGCCTGTAAAAGGCATGAATCTGAGAGTCAAAATCCTCCCATTGAAAATGTTCAGTGGTCATTGGTAGATGCTATGCCAAAAGATATTCCTCATGTTTCTGACATGCTGAGAAGCAAGGGAGCCCTGACACAGGCTTGCCACTTAAGAGCTGATCTCTGTCTTCCCAAGATGGAAATCTGGAATGGCTTTTGGAGGAGTTTGATTTATTGGAATGTGCAAGGGACAAGTAGGGCGTAGAGATTTAATTGTTTAATTTGACTATAGAACAAATTGGAAAGTAGGCAGATGGTCATAGCTTTTGTAGGGCCACAAACCTGAACGTTTGCCCCAAGGCATGTACCACCACGCTGCACCATAGGATAGGTGGGGGAAAGGCAATAGAATAACTCCAAGGAGATCTTTCCAGTGGAATCATTTGCCTGCTTTATTTCCTTGTTAGCTGTGATCTCCAGCTATTCCAGGTTATCCAAAATAATTTTCCCTCTCTGTCTCTTCCTTTCTCTCTTTTTCTCATTCTCTCCCTCCAGAAGACTTAGGAAGACTCTGTAATCCTACAGTATATATTCTGTATGCTTCCCTCCATTCCTCCCCATTGCCTCCCTCCCCCTCTGTTTGGGCTAGCAACTGTGATAAGATTTGTGTATATTTGGCATGTTTAAGCTTTGTAGTGAAATATTTGACTATTTTTGGAAATTGAACAGGGCCTGAAGGATATATAGATATATAACAAATACTTTGGAAAGGGTCAGAGAAATCTGAGACTAAGCAGATTCATAAATTAGGCACCTGCCAATATTGCAATTCCGTTTTGGTGGACAATTGTAGGAACAAGAGTGTTTTCTTGAATAGTTGGATCCTTTAGTGGCCTGGAAAGGGAAATCGTATTTTTTGGGGTGGGGACAGTAGTTTGCAATTACTTGAGAATCACTCTGTTTCTAATCAGGGAGAAAGGGATTGAGTTTACTTTTATTTTTATTTTTTTTAAAACCACACATTAAAATATTATTGCAGTGGAAACTCAAGTTCTTCCTTTCCTTGGTGGGCAGCAGAAAGGGTTGGGAAATTCTTCCTTGGATTCTATAATATTTTCTAGAGCATTTGGCAGGGACCTCAGTAATTCAGAAGGTTAGAGTTAAAGGGAACTTGGGAGACCCCATCAAGGGAGAGAGCAGAGGCTCTGAGAGCCTGCATGCCTTGCCCGATGGCACAGCACTAGGATGTCACGCTCAAAAGAAGAGGACCAGATCTGAAGTGTGGTCTGGGAGGGAGTTCAGCCTTCACTCGTGTGGAGCTCTTACATGAGATACGTATTTGCTCTGAGACTGTTTCCTCCTGTGAAAAAACGGAGATTCTAGAAAGGCTCTGAGGATGAGAAAAGAGCTGTGTATATTTTCAAGTACTGTGCACATATGAAGTTTGCAGATGGTAACATACATGAAGTAATTTAGACGGGAACTTCTAATGTAGTTCTTTTTTGTTTTTTCCCCAAGTGAAATATCCAGCCAGGATCTGCTGCTGGATTCACTGCTGGAGTAATTAATTCTTTGGGGGTCATGGGACTTTACAAGAAGTTGATTCAAGCAGTGGGCTCTCACTGCAGAGAAACAGGCTTGTGCCTATGGGCATGCACACACACACACAAACACACACATTTTACATACGTATATGACTTCATGTCCTGTCCGCCTCTGTCAATGCCCGCACAGCATAGTGGAGTGAGCATGGACTAAAAAATGTTAATGTTAAATGTTAAGTTCGAGTTGGGTTAAAGTTCTAGCCCTGCTACTTACCAGGGCCATGAATTTAGGTAAGTTACTTAACATCTTTGAACTTCAGTTAAGTTTCTTCGACTCTAATACAGAGATAACACCCGCCTAATACATCTTGGTATATGGTGGGCTTATATATTAGGTTCCCAGTAAATGGCAGGAGTAGTAGTTGTTTTCACTATTTTTATTATTACCTTTGTTTTCCACAGCCCTGGGGTTCTGACTTGCTGTATGCCTCAAAAGATTCTGCTGTTGGGGAACTTTGAATGATGCATGGGTAAAAATGGTCCCAGGGAGATTTTCAATTTTTGTCAACTTAGAACAAAGAAAATTTTAGCAAATATTTAAACCCCATCAGTGAATATGTTCCCATCTAATTTGGGAACATTTAGTAGCCATAACCACTAAAACTGTTTTTACTGGAAAGGGTAGATAAAAATGCTTAACAGGCTGACAAATGCAGTAAATCTAATTTAACATTTTTAAGACAGAACTCTTGTCTGGGTGATGCCTATCATTTAGACTTTCATGGAGACATAAATTTGTATTATATTTAGGATAAAACATTATGAAGTCAATTAGGCCCAGCATGAAGGGTTATATTGCTGGAGTATTGTACCTTCCTGGCTTTGTCAGTTTCCTTGACTTCAGTGCCATTTCCCCTATTTTGAATATACCCTAGTTTATAGTAACCACTCTTCTTATGGACCATTTCTGTCTTGTTTTTTCTTTTAAATTGTTTCTTTTCCCAAGGTTCTGATGTTAGTCAGTGTAACAGCTAACATAATTTGGATTCCCCTTTTGCATTTGATTTTTAACAATCACATCCAGATGTTTGCATTATAGCCTAATTCTCATCCAATAAGGTTTGGGTATTTCAGAGTATTTTACTATCAAAACTTCTTTCACATTCCTTTCAGATCACAGTGATTTACTTTTCCCATAATCTATTTGGTTCCAACACAGGGTTATAGCACTGAAGGGGACTTCAGAGGTCATTTAGTCCAATCCCGTGTTAGAGATGAGGCAGCTGAACCCTTGGGAGACTTTGTGACCAATGCTAGTAATACAGCCAATATTTGGCAAATCTAGGAAGAAACCATGGATCTCATTCCCCCAGGACACTGCAAGCTTGAATACTACATGGTTGACCACTAAAATATTTTTGAACTTATTAAAAAAACCATTTCTCTTATTTATACACTATAGTCTAAGTCCAACCCAGAAAGAAGTTCCAAAATTCTAAGAATGACTTCAAATTAAAGCTGTTCTATTGTGACTTTTCTTGAAATACATAACTTTTAAATCAAATCATTATTTGTGTGCTTCTGAATTTGAAACAAACTTGTACTTCTTCAACTTCTGTGTTCTTTGAACATTTTAAGCAAAGAGGTCTGTTTTTAAGCAGTCTTTTCCATTTAAGTAGTTTCCGAATGTAAAATCTGTAAATGAGGAGAAGTAAAGTCATCCATAGATCATATGTCATTTAGGGGCATGTGTAGAACTTTAATACTTTTCTCACTGGAAAAAAAAAGGTTTAAAATGTAATTCATGTGGAAAGGAAAAACCAAGAACAACTAAACCTTCTGTTAAACAAGACCAAACAGAATGTAATTTAGAAAATGGATACTGTAAATGCTAGTGCATAAAATGCCTCCATTTTAATCACAATCCACTTTTGATTTAACTGGTATTGAAATGAGGAATGCAAAGGCAAATTTAAAGTCTTTTTTTTTTTAATGGGATATCTGCCAACTACTAGTAATTGAGTAATTATTTTCCCCATAAGACACTCTGGGCTCATTGGAATGTGGCTTAATATAATAATCAGATTCAAAGAAATTCTGATGCCAGTATAGTATGGAATTTGGTCATGATGTTCTTTTCAGTAACATACTAACCCCCTTTTTTTTTTTTTTTTTTTTTGGCTGCGCCACCGCGAGGCTTGCAGGATCTTAGTTCCCTGACCAGGGATCGACCCCCCGGGCCCAGGGTAATGAAAGTGCCGAGTCCTAACCACTGCACTGCCAGGGAATTCCCCATACTAACCTTTATTTAGATAAATGTGTTCAAATTCTGTTTAGAGGGATGCACTTCGAATCCTCAGTGGGATGAGAAGAGACTTCCTGTCTGCCACCAGCTCAAAAACTCCTATAAGACTTTTCTATAGGCTTAGAAGACTGTTTTAATCATTCATTATCATCTTCAGTAATAAACTTTTGAGCACCTGCCATATAAGGGATACTGTGCTTGACACTGAGGACAGAAGTTGATTTTATTTAAATAAATGTTATCCTCAAGTGTGTTTAGTAGAACACTAATTTTTGAATAATATAAATGTGGGAATCCATATAAAAACCAACAGTGACAGCTAGCATTGAGACATACCATGTGCAAACAGTGTACTAAACACTTCATACTATTATCCATTCCCTATCGTTTCATTTAGTCCTCACAAAAGCTCTAGAAGTAGGTACTATTAGAGTCCCTTTTTCAGGAGGGTCATTGAGGATTCAAAAGGTGAATTAAGGTGTTCCAGGTCCTGTAGGTAACATATGGTGAAGTTGAGCTTTGAATGCCATCTGATGTTAGACCTGGCACTTTTAACCCTGTAACACAATGGTGTGTCTAGAGGGCCTCAACAGTTATTTCCCATGAAGGATCAGTTTAGTTGATTCTCGGTTTTAATGTGAAAGTTGAATTATTTATATCCGTTCTTGGAATCACCTTGAAGCAAATTTTAATGTACCTAAGATTCAGTATCTTTTAGGTGTATTTTATTACAGCTGAGTGAATTGCAGCAGCATCTAGAATTGTGACAACTCATTTCCAATTCAAGTTCTGTGCTGCTTCTTCAAAACAGGCTTGAATGCTAAGGGCATCACCAAAGGATCGGGGAAGCTGAAGGCAAAAGTGTGGTTCATAGAATAGTACTTCAAGGTCCTCACCCCATGATTGACAGCATAGTTTCTAGCATGAGGTGATGATGTCATTTCTAGGGGGTTATGGACGTTGAATTTGTCCACCTGTTTGTGCCAGGGATGTGCTTTATACTCTGAAGGACTGGGGTGACTTGGAGCACAGGAGTTGTGAAGCCTGGATCCCTGGCTTGGTCAACCAAAAAGCACGTACTCCAACATCACAAGTCCTCCTATCGAACACATGGAGTGAGAACTTTAGGTATTGGGTGGGGTTAAAGTTCTGCAATATCCAATATATGATTCAGACCGGGCACCGCTGGTCTGAACTATAGCTTGTTCTGGGCCATACAAACAAATTTTCAAATAAATGGAAGTTTGAGAAATTTGAAAAAATTGAGCTAGCCTGTTATTAGTTTCCTGCCTCTGGATTGAAGGACTGGTGCTAGTGTGAGATCAGGATGCTTGCAAAAAGACAGGTCAGTTATCAACAGTGATAGGCTATATTTTACAGAATGATCCTGCCGCCTCGCCGTTTTTATTATCTAGTAAATAGCATGTACACGGAAAAATACTTTTGGGATACAGAGTATATCCTCAGTTTTGGAGACTCACCTTGTACATAGTAAGGATGCTGAAAAGTTTTACAGTCTTAACAGTGTTTCTCAAGCTTATTTGACCATATAATACCATTTTCAGTAACCATTATTAACACGGAACTAGTATTCTGTGGAAAACAGCAAGGTTCACATGGGAATAATCATTCTGGTACAAAATATCTACTTTCCCCATATCCCATTAATTTCTTTTTTTTCTACTTTTTTTCTGCAGAATAATGAATCCCATATACCTATTGCTTTGATATAACAGCTATGTAGATTTTGCCATATTACTTCACTTATTTGGGGGGAGGGGTGATTTAAAGCAAATCCAAGACAACATAATGTTTTATCCTTATATATTTCAGTATGCTATTATAAACAAATAGATTTTTTTTTACATATCTATCATGCCATTATCCCCTCTAACAAAATTAACGCTACTTCTTTACACATAATTGATATTCAGATTTTCTAAGTTGTTCCCCACATGTCTCCTTTATACAATTTAATAGCTTTTCGTCTATCCATAGAGTTGTGCATCCATCACTGCAATCAATTTTAGAACATTTTTATTACCCCCTAAAGAAATCCTGTAGTCCTTAGCCATCACCCCCAAATCTCCACATCCTCCCCAGCTTTAGGCAACCACTAATCCACTTTCTGTTTCTGGAGATTTGCCTATTTTGGACATTTCGTACAAACAGAATCATGCAATATGTAGTCCTTTGTGCCTGGCTTCTTTCACTTAGCCTAATATTTTCATGCGTCATCCATGTTGTACATGTATTGGTACCTAACTGTTTTTATGGCCAAATAACATTCCACTGTATGGATATACCACATATTATTCATTTGGGTGGTTTCTTTTTTGTAAAAAAATCTAGAGAACAGTACAATAAACCCCCAAGTAGAATCTCATAGTTTGCCAACTTCTGACCCATCTAGTTTCATCCATAGTTCAGCATTCCCTTGCTCTCTAGGTTACTTGAAACAAGTCCAAGACATCATTTCATCCATAAGTATTTCAGTATATGTTTGTAAATGGTAAGTACTCCTTTAAAAAAAAAAAATCACTATTACCACACCTAAAAAATAAACAAAAAAACCGCAATTCCTTACTTCCATCAGATATATGATTCACTGATGTCTTAATGTTCACCAAGATGTTTGTCTTCCTATGTTAGATTTGATTTACTTAGTGGATATTGAAATTGTCAAAGCCAATTGATTTTTATATAGGAACATTTAATATGTTAGAGGAAAATACTTCTCTTTCTTTGAAATTGTTCGACATGAAGACTTTGCATGGTGAGAGCTATCATTCACATGCAGAATCTGCCTACATCTGTTATTCCTGGATCCCCCAAATGCCCTTGCCCAGATTTAGAGGTCATGAGCATAGAGCTCAGAGAGATCAGCATGCTGAGATCTGACAGAGACAAGTTGTGCCACGACTGCATGGATTGGGGCAAGGTGATGTTGATTTGCTGTAGAAACAGTGACCTGCCAGCCAGGGATCCTTTCCATACTTCTGGGTCATAGAGTATAGTCTGGGCCGAGGCCATAGCCAGGAGGGTAGAAGCTGTACCACTGGCTTGGATCGGGGAAGTGAGTGAAAACAAAGGTTCCAAATAAGATACAATCTGCTGTTTTAGGCAAAATATCTAGAACTCATTGATTTTATCAACTTATGTTGATGTTTTTTCTTTCTTACTTTCTTGGAGAAAAATTGTACTGTTTGTCATTGAAATTGTAACTTTGTCTCTAAAATGATCTTTAAAGGCCTTTAAAATTACTTGGACACCTAGAAATTTGTGTTTAACCTATATGAAGAGAGAAACTGCTCTTCTACTCTTTCTATTGAATGGTTATGGTTTTTGAGAGTGTGTATTTTGTCCAGGAATAGAGCAATGAACTTGTAGCGAATTTAGCAAATGTTTTGGTGTGTATCTGTGTTAACTCAAATTAGTGTTTTCATCCCACAATTTTACGTCACTGGTGTGTACGGTGTTAAAGTGAATGCTGAGGATGGGAGAAGTATGGCACTGACTGGGCATGAAGTGTCAGCAGCTAATTAATTAGGAGGATTTTGGTCTAGAGCAGTGGTTCTTAAGCATGTGTCCTTAGGTAAATTTTAGGAACACCTGAAACCTTTGAAGTAGCATGTAAAGAATGTGTGTGTTTGCCTGAACTTAGGTTTTTATTTTTTTGAAGTTGCGTAGCTTCAACAATTTCACTGAGAAGTCTGTGACCCTTCCCCTCTAAGAGGTTACAAACCAGTGATTTGAGAGTCTGACAAGAAGAGTCAGTGAAGATCTTTGAACATAATGTTTTTTTTCCCCTCATGTGTTCTTATCTGATCAGAAACTTTAAAAGGCCAGGCACAGATCAATATTTGAATGAATGAATGAATGAAGTTAACAAATAGCTGCTTCTCTTATTTTACTCAAGTTTTTGAGACTTTGGCCAAACAGTGATTATTCCATTGATTGCTCCATTGAAGACCCCACTAGCACCCTAACTGTTCAGTAAGAGGCATAAATGTAGGGAGAAGACTGTATGTCCCATATGAGACTCAACACGTCCAGAAGTCCCATATCCTTGTAGACCATCACTAATGTGGAAGTGCCTAAATTAGAAAATTTAAATGATAGCTTTTAGAGTTACTTTTAAGGATGCAGTTGTGTGGCTCTGTATCTGTGTCTGAGGAAATGCTGGAGATCATTTAAATTCACACAAAAAGATGTGTTTGGCCTGCTGGAAACAGCTTGGATCCATCCATCCACTTTCCATTAACCTTCTTAGAGAGATGAACCCTTACCAGTGGAAAGTATTTTGTGATCTAATGAGCTGTTATTTGGAGAAACCCAGAATAGAGTCAGATTCTGGGGTTGGCAGTTCCTTGGAGATTGTTGTTATTTGTGTAACTCTATGTTTTATTAATTCTGGTCTCTTGACTCATTGGGAGGAAAGGAATTTTTAGCCCTAAAAGCCAAAATGTGATACCATTAAAGGCAGTAGAATATATCAATAGATAATATTAAAAGATTAACACTGGCCATCTTAGGGGATCAACTGGACTTTTCACATTGACACTGAAAATGCATCTGAACCTTAATCCCTTTACCTTTGACTAATAACACTTGTGCCCAGGGTGTCCAGCTTCTGGATGAAGCTGTTGACCCAGTCACAGGGGTTCTGTGATACACAACACTGTCCTGAGAGAACATGTAACTACAAATTAGAGCAGGAAATGAAGACTGTCCTTTCTATTTCAAACCATAGGGTACTTTCCCTTAACTAGAGTATCAGCATTTAGTCAGAATATTTATGGGACAAGTGACCTAGTGTTCTCAAAGGCCCTTATGGGTGGCAAGACAAATCTACATCTTCTTTGAAAAAGGCAGTCTAAAAACAAGGGAATAATCTTTCTTGAGTGCCTGCCTCAATTTGCATTTTGGAACCAAGAGAAGGAAAATTCATTTAAAATAGATTATCTGATGACAAGGAGTCAGACTTATGAAAAGAATATTTAAGCTTTATACCAATGAAAAGAAGAATAAAATACATTTCTTACCGGAGCATAATCTTTGTGAAATTAAACATGTATAATGATTACACTCCAAACATGTCAAGAAACCCTGTAATAACAATGAGGTCATAAATGGAAAAGTCAGGAAAAACATGATCTCAGCAAAGAGGATATATATATATATATATATATATATATATATATATATATATATATATTCATACACTTTGGGAATTTTTTGCCCTATTAAATTAATTAATTTGTTATATTATTATATAAACAAGATTAATATTAAGGAAACCTTAGTTCCAAGTTACTCCTGAATGAAAACAAGGTAAAATATTTAAGTATGCCATGAGCGTCACAGATGTCCAACAGATATCTTGATGAAAATGATGATAAAATATTGCCTTAATACATTTTAGGGAAATTCAGGTTTAGCATTTTCTTTTGCAACTAAATTCAACTCCCTAAAATTCTGTTTTCTGCTTATATTTAGATATATCTTCATAAATGCGGCTGCCCAGAGAAAATATAATAGACACAGAAATCAAGCCAAGTATAGTGTGTTGGAAAAAACAGTTGACTAGGAGTTAATCATCCTAGATATTTATTCTTCTTCTACAGTTAGACTAGTGGTGTGACCTTGGGCAGGCAGTTTAATCTCTTTGAACCTGGATCGTGTGAGCTATACAGTGAATTGGTTGGACTAGATTTTTAAAGTCTCCTTTTGGTTCTAATAAAAATAGAATTCTAAATTGCTCTGTGAGTTAAATCAACATTGCCAATCTGGTTAATTCTGGGCCTCCAGCCCCTTTAAAATGGAGAATAGTTTATGTGAATTATACAAAAAATTTATTCATCTCTTCTCCTTTCCACTTTGCCTTTGAACGCACAGTTTCAGATTTTTCATCTGTATGGTGGCATTGTGGGCCTATTTATTTTTCCAAAGACCTTCTACTCTGATTATTTGATAAGAAACAATATTTTTTTCCAAAGGTATTGAGTTATTCCCTTGGTTTGTATTAGGGTAGATAAGTCCTTCGAGTCTTTAAATGAGTTTACATTTTCATTCCGTCTCTTTGATTCAAGTTTGAAGGGATTCTATTTTGGCTATTTTATCTCTCTGCCCCTAGGAAAGCCAGAGTTTAAGTTATCCCCAAGGTATCACTGGCAGCATTCCACACCATCTGTAATGTATAAATATATACAGTTATTCAGTATATTCCAACTTAGCTAGCTCTAGTAATTTTATATTACTGGAGTTTTTGAGGAGAAAGGCATTCATTCTCTACTGATTTATTCCTTACTGTTCTGAACTTTTGATTCAGCTGACAAGTAATCTAATACAGAAACAAAACCCTAAAATTTTTCACAATGAGTTAAGTAACAGAAAGTTCTGGAACCCATTCATTGTCTTTATTGCAGTTGACTGGCTGAATACATTTGAGTACCCTTGGCAGATTCCAGATTTGAATTTAGGAGACTTAAGGCCGGTCAAATCACTCTCAATAAAGGGTGCTTTTCTTTGAATCTCCTCACTTGACAAAGCCTTTTGTTCACCTTCCCAACACAGTATCACATTAGTTTGACTATTTCTTCTCTGCTTAAAAATTCCTCTTTTCTTTTTCTATCACTGGAATGAAAGAAAACACACCTTCCTCCCACCAGTGTATGGTTCCAAAAATTTGCTTTTTAAATTTAAATATTGAATATGAATTTTTTTGACTTTCATACATGCACAGACAGCTCCACCTACATGAGCGCTTGTAAATACAAAGTGCTTAGTTGCTCTAGATGACCGCTTGTAAGTTGGAGCTCTTTGGGAAGAAGTATATTGGAGAATGACGTTGTGAAAAACATCAATGATGGTAAGACAGACAAGAGTTTTAATACCAGCTCTTTCATTACTAGCTATATGACCTTGAGAATGGCTTAACACTTTTTTAGCATCAGTTTTTGTCATCTGTAAAATGGGACACCTATTGTAAAGACTTAATCTGTAGAATTTACTGTGCAAAGTAGGCTTTCAATAATTAGAAATTATTATTTTTAAGAACTTCTTATGTTTTTAACACTTGTGCTTACCTTTGGATAGGACACAGAAAACTCATAAGACATGACTGTCCTCAAGAGTTTATTATTTAGTTGAAGTTTAGAGTTTGCTCAGATATATTGCAACAGGATTCATATACCATTCATTCATTCTTTTGCTCACTTATTAACATGTTTATTTAACAAATGCTTCTTAATGCCAAATATTATCCTTAGTGACTGGGGGTAAATCAATGAGCAGAAGTACATAGCTAGAATCTATGAAAATTTACAATTATAACTGACTTTTTTTTCCACCACCTAGACATAGCACAGTTGGTGTATTAGAATCGTTATGAAGACACTCTGGCTTCACGTTGCCTTCATTTAAATCTCAAATCTGTCATGTACTATCTGGTTATTTCTGGGCAAGTTACTTTTAACTGCTATGAGCCAAACGTCTTCATCTGTGATATAAGACATAGTCGTATACACTGTAATGTGAAGATTAAATGGGTTAGTATACATAAAGTATATAGAATAATTCTTGGCACATAGGAATTACTTTGGACCAATAAAATAGACCATTAAAATGTTAACTTTATTATTATTGTTGTTATTATTAGGCACTATTTTCCAGGTATCAGATTCTTAACTTTCCTTTAGGGAACAACCTCCTTTCCATTCTCAGTCTAAGTTTTGGCCTTCATGTGCACTTGTGACTTAAGCTTAATATAATAGCATAGTTCATTTTTCTTAGTCATGGTGATTGGTCAAGTTAGGACAAAAGCAAGTCAATCAAGTTCAATCAAAGTCCTTTCTAGGGCTTTTGAGATTCATGTTCTCTTTTCTATTAGAACTGAACCTGAGTTGATGTAGCCCTAGATAGAGTTCCTGGTAATCTTCTTGTCACTATTTGGAGCAGATATCGAAACCACCATGGAACAGGGCAGAACAAGAAGGTGGAGAGAAACCAGACACTAATGATAACATGTAAGCCTCTAGATCAAACAGTACAAAGACATTACTCTGAACTTTCAGTTTTATGTGCCAGCAAATTACAATTTCCCTGTCCCATTTTCTCTTTAGTGTGTGACTAAGTTAGCCAGAGTTGGTTTCTGTTGCTTGCAAGTAAAGAAGCCTAACAACTCAGTAACAAACTCAGTTACTTAGAGGTTGATGCAGATTTATGATTATGAAATCTTTCCTTTATCCCTCCATCAAATATAGTTGTCTCATGCCACTCTATTAGCATTTGCTGAAGTTTCCCTTTTGGGTACAAGCCTGTGATTGTCTTTTCCAGGACTAGAGCATTTTTGGAATCTACCTGAGGTGACCAGAGTATAGTCAGGAGAAATGACAAGGTAAAGAAAGCTGTAGATTAATTCAATTGTGGGTAAATGGTGTCTTTTTGTATCTGGCAAAGAGGAAAATTGAGTAGTACAAACAGCTTTGTTACTGTGTATGTGGCAATATGTGACGTTTGGCATATTTATTCTACAAAATTTAACCAGATTAAAGAAAAACAATCAAGTAGGCTATGAAATTAAATATATATGGTTACAAATTTTAGTAAGCAGTATGAGGGGAAAAGATAGAGTGCAAATATTAGAGCAAATAACCAGAGCATTGTCTCATTCTTTCATGCTTGGGATATGCAAAAGGTCAGCAACTTTTAGGAAGTGGCACGTGACATGCTTAGTCTATGACTGACTTCATTGTTGTCGTTATTACTAAAATCACCTGAAATCAAAGCAAAGAAAACCATCACTAATAGTATAGCTGATGTTTGAGCACTTAAGCATTCTGAGTAAGTACTTGCTACCTAAAATTCACTTGACTTCTCATTCCATGTATGGGGGTGAAACTCAAGAACTCTTCTTAACTTCTCCAAAAGTTCTTGGTGTTGGGGGCCTAGGTTTCTCTGACTCTGATCATTTTCTTCCATTGATTAAAAAAAATCTGAGTTTTTTGTTACTGATTTGTCCCCCCCTGCACTAGATTCCACTTTGGTTTCTCATCAGAGGACTAACGACACAAAATGCAGTATGTAAAAGATTTGTACAAAAATTGGGTGTGGGTGCAGAATGGAGCCAGTACATAGAGCAGGGAGCATTTTACATTTGCATTTTTGCATGATAAATGTCTTTATATGGACATACAGCATCTGTGGTCCATTAAAAGTCTCTCAGCTGTTCTTGTTGGCCATTGTTCCTCCTGCTGCCATGGCCTACAAACCTCCATCTTGCTAGGTTTCTTCTCTCTCCTCCACCCTGAGCACTTTCCTTGCCTGAACTATCTGCCAAAAATTTGTTATTTTATTTAATACTTAGAATCACCTATGAACTATCTCTCTTATTAATGTCAGGTAAATAAATCTGATCTACTAAAATAATTTGGGGTTAGGAATTAGCAGTGCATGTTGAGGCTAGGGGAATTCTCTGGTCTAAGACATCAACATCTGACAGAAACAGCAAGAAGACCCATAACTTCCTGACTCCCAGGTGAGCTGGTAAAACCTAGTATGTGTGTATGAGGGTGAGTAGAAAGAGGAGAAGTTATAAAAATTGTAAAAAAATTTTTTACAAAAACCTTTGGAGTTTTTATAAAGTCTGATTTGTGGGTTTATACATAGAAGGGACTAACTTACTGGGAAAATAATTCAAAACCTAGGGACAGATGCCAAGAGGTGGAAAGAAAATTCTTCCTCCTTCTCCTTCATCTTTTTCTTCATAACAGAGCCATAGCTTGCAAATTCCCTTTTTTTGACTATGCAATCAAGGTGCATTGCTTTCTTATAAGACAATTAGTTCTAATTTGGGTGACCATTTTACTATTTATAAGGAAAGAGCTGAAGAATTTCTCCTATCAAATGTCTCTTATTAATGTTAAATTATAATGTTTATGTTGAAGTGAATATTCTGTTCATTCAAATTTATTCCCCAAATGGTGATCATAGGTGATAGCTTATCTGTAATAATTATGATGATGATGGTAACAATGGGAAATATTTCTTGAGGTTTTATTGTATGGCAGGCACTTGGCTTTATGTAAGCATTATCTCATATAAGTCTCTCAGCAATTCTGCAACAGAGTGTGTTATTACATATCTCCATTTTTAGAGCTGAAGAAAAGGAAACAGACACAGAACAGTTACATGACATGCTCAAGGTCAAATCAAGCCTATATGTGGTCAAACTGTTATTTGTGTAGTGAAGGCTAGCATCATAAGGATTTTGGTCCTTAGATGCTTCATGCTTGCTGGGAGGCTTTGAAGCATCATTCTAGATGCTTCCGTGGTTGATTCTGTTGCAATTCGGTATTTATAACATCAGCTAGCGAGCTGGTCACTACCAAACCTTTCTTTTCTATTTTATAGTTAATGACTCCAGTTTGAAGAAATGAGATAAATAAAGGAGAAGGAAAAAAACTTGTCACACAAAAATATAATTATAGAAATTTTAGAAAAAGTTTCCTTTAGGATGAATAATAAAGAATGGAGAAACCTGAGGCACAGATATGTTGACTGACTTGCTCAAGGTCAAACAGATAGTTATATAAACACATTTTCCTTTGTCAAAGAAGTTCAGTGTTTTAAGTAATTTAGTTTAATGTTGGGAGATCTCTATAAATCTTCCTACATTACTTAGATAAATAATTTGCCACTAAAATTGTTTTTCAGTAATTTTGTTTGGCTATTTTAATGTGTGTTTTTCATAATCTCTAACGCTGAATTTCTCATCACTTCAGCCCTCTGGATTTTATTAGGTTTTGCGTGCTTGGGAAATAACACCATCAAAGCGGAGTTATCTTCACATACGCCAGACAATTATATTGATATATCATGTGCTGTATTTTAATTTCAAAATTATTGCCTCATTGTTTTCTCCTAGAGCCCAGTTTTATTTCTTTCTTCTTATGGTTAAAGGTACAGAGACAAGTAATTCACCCTTAAAAAGAAAACAAAAGGTTTGCTTAAAAAAAATGTAGCTAGAAAAATCTCCCACAGCGTGAATTCCCACAGTGTTATGGAGGATGTAAATTTAGCTCAGTGTGATTCAAACAATCACGTTAGGAATTTTAATTTAATGGTGTGCTCCTTTGAATTGTTAGACACTCACCTCATTGTGCAAGTTGTGTTTGAATTGGAGAAAATTAAACTAAAACGTGTTGAATTTGCCCCAATCAGGTTATTCTGGGAGGTCTGATTCACAGGCTGAGTGATGGACTAGAAAGAATGAATCAACAAACAAAAGAAGAGGAGGCTTAAATTATTTCACTTTAATAATAATGACTCTATTATCTCTCAATATTTTAGAATTTAAATATTTGGTTTTTGCGATGGCGATATCATTTCAGAAGTTTAAATAGGCTTGGGGAATTATGTTGTTTTCATTTCAACACAACCCAGAATCCCGTGTTTTTGGTATGTTGGTCAGAAACCTCAATGCCTCACAGATTAGAGGGTTTGTGAATCAGTTTCTGCCCAACTGGCTTGGCTGTAGCAAATAAAATGCTGGAGGAGAAAAAATGTTGGATGAAAGAACAGACGAGAATAAGAACCAAGGATTTTTTTTTACGATACCTTAGGGAGTAGTCCAATAAGCCAAATGGATCTAGACAGTCAGGGCTCATGTTTGGAATTACAACTGTAAGATTTGGTAAAATAGAGCACTTTTCTTGGAAAGTAAGAAAACACATAAAAAAGCCCATCAAGAGGAAAGTGACTTGATTATAAGCCTTTTTACATGTTTACCCATAAAGAAAGAAATGTTAATAGAGTGAGCCCTTTGGCAGTAAAAGGGAGTCCTTACCTCTTATGGACTTTAAAGTTAGACCTGGTGGGGACCTTAGAGCCACATGCATTGTTCAACTCCATTTCAAAGATGTTGAGACTACAGCTCAGACACAGAGTTTGTCATGCCATTCTAACTGGCTGAGTTAGAAAAGGTATTTCCTTTCTTCTCATGCCATTATGTCTCCTAGTTTCCTTTTAGGAGCACTTATGTGTCAAGTAGTTGTCACTGCCCTTGAGTCCCTTTCTTTGAATTTAATTTTGGTGTTTACAGCACGTGCCTCTGCCCTTTTGAGTGATCTTAGCCATTGCCACACATTATAGTGGCGTCATTATTCCAACCACAAGTGCTGATAATATAGTTGCTCAGGATCTTTTCACCACCACAGTGGTTCTGAAAGCCTTATCCCTCTGTAGGCAGATCTGGCTCCTTATTATGGTAACTGAGCCCAGAAGTGTGCTTTCTCAAAGCTGGGGGAGTGGCACTGACAAGGTTTAGCAAAGGCAGATGGTAATACATACCTCACTGCTGCATTTATGAAAGGCACTTCTCACTTGCAGATGAAACATGTTGACATAAAACAATTAGGCCATGTGGAACAAAGCAAACATTTGAGTAGAGGTGGAATATTCAGTTCACTGCACTGATTTTACCAAGAGCCCCAGAAGACAGGAGACCTGTTCTACTGAAGAGTTAAATGGCTTCAAGCCCCTTGATTTCTCCAAGTCTTAGTTTCTTCATCTGTAAACAAATGGTTTGGATTAGGTTATTGCTTAAGTCCCTTTGTGTTCTAGCAAGCTCCTTTAAAACATAGACAGTACTGTTAGCATGTTTGAAGCATGGGAAGAATTGATAAAATGATGTAGACTGATCATTTTTTTGGATCCTGATTGCAATACTTCTCTCAGCTAAGATTAACCTCATTTATATGGTTTCCCATTGGGCTTTAGTCCCTTACAAAAATCTGAATGCTTTTCAGTTTAATGTGTGTTAACAGCCTATTTGTTCAGTGCTTAGAACAGTAATTTTGGGAAATACTTTCCAGAATCCTCAACAAGCAATCCTTAAACACCAACTGAGTGCAAGGTACTCTTGGTACTCAAACCACAGAGTTTGGTTGGGGTCCTCAGGAGAGCTTATAGTGCTGTTGAAGAGAGGAGAATTGTGATTTGAGGGCACATTTAATTAAATGACAAAAGAGTGATTTGGAGAATAATTACAGTTTGTAGCCTGTTTTTATTTAACCACTGAATTCTATATTGAGGATTTCTGATCTTTAAACTCGTTATCATGGTTTAAACAAATCTATTAAGAGTTGACTCATACAGCAGTGAATAATTCTCTCTTGTTTTCTTTGAGATAATTCTCAGATTAAAAAAAAAAAATTCTTGGCACTTGACTCTAATGATGAAGGCTGTGGGAAAGAAATAATTCCAATGATTATGTGTAAGGAAATACATGTTATATATTAGCTTTTTTTTGGACTATGCTAACACTGTCCTCAAACCCCATACTAGTTAAAACAGAGCAGGTAGAATGATTGGCTAAGATGATATGTAACTACTGAATAACATTCTAGACACTGCAACACTGCTAGTCACGTATGTCATCTATTTGCCCACTCCCCCCACCACTTTTTTAAATAACTAAATGATCTCCAGTTTCACTTGGATTGGCAGTTTACATGGCTTTGAGAAATTACATTCACCAGTTTCGCTTACACCAGAGGTAGCCAGCCACGTGACATAATCCTATCCAATGCGATAGAAAGATAAATCACAGGACTGCGCTCCCGTAAAGCTCACTAAAGTTAAGGAAGAGGCTGACCCAAATGGCCATGCTCCTTGCTTGCACCCTTCTCCTTTTCTGAGATGTGGATGCAGTGCTGGATGTAGGACATTCATGTTGAATTCACGAAGTAGTTCTGTGACTAGTACATCCTAAGTATGGCAGCGTGCAGAGCTGGATCGAGCCTCGGTTCCACGTGACATTGTGAGACGTCACACCAGCCGTGGATTCCTCGCCTCCAGCCTTCTCATTCAGTAAAGAACATAGAACTCCTAATTTGTTTAAGCTATTTTGGGGGGATTGCTTCTATTACTGTGGCTAAACACATCTTCAGGGATATGAGTGTATACTATGTGCTAAGCGCTAAATCTTACTGGGTGTATAGAAAGACTTCTAAGAGTTTCTAAGTCTCCTGAGGGAGATATATATATACACACACACACACACATATACACACACACACACACACACACATATGTGTATATATAATGTATATGTAAATAATATATAGTGTATATATTTAATCTCTATCTAGTGATAGGTGTGATTCTAAAGAACTCCATGAATATGGAAGAAGAGATTAATCTGACTGATGATATCTGAGGGTTCGTTAGGCTTTCTGTTTTTCTTCGTAAGGGTGGGTATGACATTGCAGGCAAATGGAAACTGGAAAGACACCTGGGGCAGAGGAACAACTTGAGTGATACTGCAGAAATTCTCTAGTTTGGTCTCACCAGCTCATCAGAGATACATAAAGCAGTATAGAATGTTTCTAAACTGTCTTAGTTCATTCTGGTGCAGATCACAAAGCGGGTTTGAACTAGAAGTGCAATTAAACTTGCAGTTTTCACATGATTCCCAAATCAGCTTGTTTCCTGCTCTACCTCATAATTGCGTTCATGTATTACAGTCTGCAGGGACAGCCACAGAGGAGCAATATCGGGAGAAGAGAACCAAACCTACTTTTTGTTCTTGGTAATTTGTCTTGTTCCACGCCTTAACTTTTAATCCCATGGGAAGTCGCATGTGAGCTTGATAGTTAAAATGAACTTGAGAAAAATTGTGATAAACTGTATCCTCTTTTCAAGGTTTCCTAGTCCTTCCCCTCTTATTTGCCCCAAAATGGTGACCATCAAGGAATTTCTAAGATAGAGGTGGGTGAGAGTTGATATGAAGTTAATCAACATGGTTTATGGATTTGCGTATTTATAGGTGGCATTCAACTATGTATACTCATTTAGATATCAGCCATGTTCATTTAGATAACACAAATATATATTTACATACTTCCTTTTAGAATCTGTGTAAATGAGTGGTTAAATTCCATGTTTGAGCTTCTGTTGCCAGAATCTTCATTTTTACCTGAATTTCTTCTTTGGGAAATGTCTGCTTTCCGTGGCCAATTTTCTGGTTTCTTTCTTGTATTCATCTGACTTTACAAGATACATGCATTTCCATGCAAATGGTTGACTGCGTCTGGAACAAGAATGCTAAATACATGGCAGGTACTGGACCCCCTGACTCCCCTTCCACACAGGTACCCGTGTTGTTCATCCCTGGGACTCAGGGCACTTTCCCACTGAAATTAGGCTCCCTCAAGATCTTCTTCAACATAATTCTCCAAGGGCGGCAGCAAAAATATTTGAATTGAGACTCAAGATGAAAGTCATTTGCCAACCATTGAATAGGTATGAAGCTTGGTACACAATTCCTTGGACACAGACTGGGCTAAAGCCTTGTGTATCCAGAGATACACCTTTGTCTTCAGGAAGTCTGAGTTTCTCTTTCAAGGGCGTGAGGAATGTTCTTCTGGGAGATGGCTTCACAGAATAGTTTGTGTCTAGTTATGGTCTTGAACCTGCCTGCATCCATAATCCCTGCAGTCTCCTCAGTACTGGTAGTGAACTGGTAATCCCATTCGAGTTTCCTGTCTCATAAAATAGGAATGTGTTTCCTTTCAAATTAGGAGAAGACTGACAAAATATTCCCATAAAATGCTACTTCATATGTAACTACTATAATAGTTTCCTATTGCTGCCATGACAAACGACCACACACATAGTGGGTTAAAACAAAAAGAATGCATTTTCTTAGAGTTCTGGAGGTCAGAAGTCCTAAAATCAAAGTATTGTCAGGGCTGCTTTCCTTCTGGAGGCTCCAGGGGAGAATCCGTTTCCTTGCCCTTTCTTGCTACCTGAGGTCACCTGTATTCCTTGGCTTATGACCCCTTCTTCCATCTTCAAAGCCAGCGATGGGGTGTCTTCAAATTTCTCTCTGACTCTGGCACTCCTATAAGGATCCTTGTGATTAGAGTGAGCCCACCTAGATAATCCAAGATAATCTTTCCTTCTCAAGGTTGTTAATTTAATCACATCTATAAAGTCCCGTTCACCACATAAGGTGAAATATTCACAGGTTCTTGGGATTAAGATGTGGATATCTCTGGGGAATCTTTTTTTTTTTTTTTTTAAATATTTATTTAGCTGCTTCGGGTCCCAGCTGTGGCATGCGGGATCTTTTAGTTGCAGCATGTGAACTCTTAGTTGTGGCATATGGGATCCAGTTCCCTGACCAAAGACTGAACCCAGGCCCCCTGCATTGGGATTACGGAGTCCCAGCCACTGGACCACCAGGGAAGTCCCTCTGAGGAACCTGTATTCTACCCATGACTCATAGCCAATCACTTTTAGTCATTTGATCGCTGATTCATCTTCACTGTTTTACACACAGGTACCCATTGTGCACAATGTCATCCTGACACATAACTAGGAAAGCTAGATGCAGTGTTCCTCTCTGGAGAAGAAAGTAGAGATTTAGAAAAATTAAATGAGTTGTCCATGAACATAAAAGTGGAGAGCTGGGATTCAAATCCTGTGCGTCTAACTTGAAGTCGGGTTTTCAGCAGTGTACTATAAAATCCTCACCTTTCATTCACAATAGGCAGTGATTTTTCAAACTCACTTTAGCAGCAAAACCTTATGTTAAATGAAATCTTACCCATGTAACCGATATGTCCCACTTCACCATCCAGGGGTTCAAAACAAGGTCATCTCTCTTTTAATATTCAAATTAAATTATTCCTAGCTCCGTCTTGCTCTCATAGAAATGTCTTTCTTTCCTGCTTTGGACCCTCCTTCCCATTACAAGCCCAAGAACAGTAGAAGTGTGTATTCAGTCCATGACATAACATGGAAAATGGGAAAAAATCCAAAATAGTGTAACGTGTTTACCAGGAGCTGAGATCTCCACTGCTGTTATTGCTGTTGTTGCCGCGAGATGTCACTGCTGGAGACGGGAGCAGTGTGTGTCCACTGCAGGAAGCAGGCAGACACCTACGTACACACACCGACATCTTTGGCTGGTGGTGGGCTCTGGATGTGAGGAGTAAAAGGAAACCCCTCTCACGCAGTGTTAGGCAGAGCTATGCCCACCCATGCTCCTGTTCTTACGGCTTTACCAAGAAATTGCCATTTTCCCGAGGCTGACCCTCCCGCGGTGTCTGGGGAGCTGGTGGGTGCAGGTTTTCCTATCTTAGAAACAGCTCACATCCTGAACCAGCTTCTCTTATAACATCAGCATCCTAGCCCGTGATACTGGAGAAAGTCCTCTCTTGGTCCCAAAGTCTGTCTCATTTGGTGCATCCAAATAAGTGATATTTCTTTAGAGGTGTTAGAATTAGATTAGGTTGCAAGGAACAAAAAAAATAACACCAAATAGTAATGGCATGAACCAGACACAAATTTCTTTCTTTCTCATGTTCTATCTTGTTGCTCTATCATGTGGTTCCTACTTTCCCAAAGACAACTCGTAGACCAGGGTGTTCACTAAAGCTGGAAGCTGCAATCATCAAATTCATATTCCAGCCAAGAGGGAAGGCAAAAGGAAAGAAAGATAATGACTCTCCCTTTAAGGTTACTTTCTTTACATCCCCCTGTCTAGAACTTAGATGGCCAAAAGACCTCACTTACCTGCAAGGGAACATGGGAAATGTGACTTGTATTCCAGGTGGTCACATGTCCTGCTAAAATTGAGGGATGCTGTCAAAACCAATAGTGCCCATTCTAAGGGAAACACCCTAACTTATTACATAGTCACCTCATTTTATGAAACAGATAGGAGCACATAGCTCTGTTTGAAGCATAGGAGGTTTTCTAGAGTTCTGCACACTCAGCTTTCTACACCTTTGCTGTGGTTCTTGAGGCAATGCTGAAAAATATAGGACTGCAAATCTCAGTTTGAAAACCATACTACAAAGATGACAGCTCACAACTCAAATGGTTACCTGCTTCCTGCTTTTGACAAAAAAGTTTACTTATTTTTCCTTATAAATTTCAAACTTACAGAAAAATGAAAAGAATAGTATGGCAATAGTAGTTTACCTACCTCACATCACACATCACATGTGGGCCTAGTATTATTTTAAAGAAATAAAGTATTTCAGATTTAGTTAGAATTCCTTTAAAATACCACACAGGCTCATTCTCCTCTTTCTCCATTTCTGTGTCCAACTCTGTCCTCCCCAACCTGTTTCATAATATTGGTGTTTATCCTTCTAATTCACCTGAAAAAAAATCCACACTTTATTTCTTTTGTTTTTACCTAATGTACTTTTGTTCTGTCCCAGGACCCCATCCCGGCTACCACATGACATTTAGTAGTTATGTCTCCTTAGGCTCCTCTTGGATGTGACATTATCATGCTTTCCTTGTTCTTGATGCCCTTGACAGTTATAAGTATAGGGTAAGGTATTTTGTAGACTACCCCTCTATTGGAATTTGTCTGTTATTTTCTCATGATTAGACTGGGGTTATAGGTTTTGGGGAGGAAGACCACGGAGGCCAAGTGCCATTTTCTTTACATCATATCAAGGGTACCTAATACATACATGATTTATCACTATTGAAATTGACCTTAATCACCTGGATGAGGAAGTGTTTGTCAGATTTCTCTACTGGAACTCTACTGGAAAGTTCCTCTTTTTATTCCTCTTTTCATACTGTACTTTTTAGGATAAGAAGTCACTAATGCACAGCTCATACTTAAGGAGTGGGGAATTACGCTCCCCCTTTTGAAGATGGGAGTTCTGCATAGGAGATTTGTCTCTCCTCCCTATTTATTTATTTATTTATTTATTTATTTATTCATTCATTCATTCATTCATTCATTCATTCAGTCGTTGATTTATGTCAGTATGGATTCATGGATATTTATTTTATACTTTGAGTAATAGTCCAATACTATTTTATTTTTTTGCTCAGATTGTTCCAGCTTTGGTCATTGGGAGCTCTTTCAGCTGGCTCTTTTCAGTTTGACATGCTTCCAACATTTGTGTATTTATTTAAGCACTTCATTATTTCCTGTTACTACAAAATGCTCTAGGCTCATCATGCACCAGTCCTAGAATCAGCTATTTTTACAAAGAGCCCTGATTCTTTTTATTGGAGAGTGGTATTAAGAACCAAGATCCGGGTGCTAGGCATGCTTGAAATCACATATATATATATATAATATACATAATACTACATTATGTACATATTACATATATATATTACCCACACACATTGTATACGTACATAAGTATGCATATATGTAGATGTATATGATTTTTATTTTAATAAGACTTAGTAGTAAGCTAACAGGAATAAAATTCTAACTTTGTACTCTTTAGCATTAATGGAAGAGGTAGCAGAATTTTTAGGCTGTGGTCCTTGGGCTAACTGCCCTCCTGTGTCACATTGTGAAAGAAGTCACTTATTCATTGTAGAACTTTATCTTAACCTGTAACAAACTCCTTTTGAGATGCTGATGAAAGGTTAACAGACCTTTTGCCCAGGAAAAAAAATGTATAAGTAAACACATACAGAATTTAGTCCAGGATTCCTGAGGTTCAAGGGCTCCCTGAAGTCTGACCTGGGGCATTAGTGACCCCTGGTCAGGGGACCGTGGAGCTAGAGGAAGGGCCAGAAAGTCTACATGTCCTGTTGCTGGTTTTCTCAAGCCTCACTTCCATTGTGATCTGTTTTCTGGCCAAGGAAATCGGGTCATTTAACAAATAAATCAGAGGAGTCTGATCCAATAATGCTTTCTTCATCAGCTCATTACAAACATTTATTTTAAGCAGCTCCCTTTATGTAAAACCATGATGGAGTTGTTTGGGGTTCTCTTTTGGTTTCTAAACCAAGATTTAAAGAAAAAAATCAGAGTTAATTTGCATGGATTCTTTAATTCATATCTCTCCCAATTTTGAGTCACTTCCCCTTTGCATTAATGGTTCCTATTTAAAACTGGTACAGTGGGAAGGAGGTTATACTTAGCATAATATTGTGTCTATGAAAACTGACATAGGTGTAGGACAGGAAGAGTTAATGGAGTTAAATCTCAGTACATTTTTCTGAAGCTGTGTTTAACACTAATTATTTCAAGGTGGTTTTTATAATCACTTCCAAATGTTTTAATGAGGCTGTTTTTCATTTTTCTCAAGACTTCTTTAAAAAATTTTTTTCCTTTCCATATTGATTTTCCAGCTACTTTCCTTAATGCCGCCGTTGGCGGGCCCAGTTACGCACTTTTATGGTTTGTTCCGGAAGCTTTCATCCACCTCCCAGCCCCTTCTCTCTTCCTGTCTGCTGGGGGCTCTTCATCCGAGGAGGAAGCTCTTCTGGGCTGATTCCTCACAGCTTCTCGCGCAGCCCGCATCCCAGGCCGTGTGCAGTTTTTATTTCAATCTGTTAGTCATTGTCAGCGTAGCGACCTCCTGTTGTCATCTTATTTCTTTAAGATCTTCCCGGAATAGAATCTACAAGCTTTGTGATTTTTGTCTAGTTTATGGATGATAAGCGTTGGAAATCAGTTGAATTCTTGTTTGCATTCCTTTGGTTTCAGACTTCGCCTTAGAAGCTCTTCCCTTCCTCCTCCTGGGTTTTCCCGGCCTGGCAAGGGGCCCCTTCCCTACTGTATGAGGTAGCGGGAGGCAATTAGGCTGCCCAAGGACGGCAGGGCCGTGACACTCGTCGCATGCCACAGCTCTGGGACAGCTCTGTGTAAACACACGTTACCAGCCAGCCCAGGCTGCTTTCAGAGATTCGAGTCACCATGCGCCTGTCATTCCTTCAGCCGGAGGTCCTGTTAGGTCATGATAAACAGTCGCAAGATTTATGGCTTCCCAAAGAGGAAAACAGTTCCCTAGACAATTGCTGAGATCCCTATCGGGATGCTGGACCCGCTCCTTGCCAACATCATGAAACAAGATCACTTATCGAATGTGTTCTTATATCTTGAAGCAAAGAGTGTTGGGTATTTTCTAAAACGTAGTAATAATAAATGGGCCTGTTTTCCTTATTTCCTTTGCCTTACTTGTTGGTTTGAATCCAGAAGCCTATGCTCAATTTAGTCCAAAGTCTTCATAAATATAGCTTTTCCCCTTGAACTATATTACTCACACAAGCTCACTGAGGGATTCTGCACTTTTATTTTGAAGTTGAGGTGGTCAGGGTGCATCTGTTTTTAATGGAGAGAGAGGGTGTGTCTCAGGTCGATATCAAGATGTCTGCCAACGTTAGCGGAACTGAGAACGTTGATATAGTGTCCCCTGTGTATATGCTTGGGCAATGAAGCCTGTTCATGGGCTATGCCCCCAGGATGAGGAACTATTTATGTATGAATGATATTAAAGTAGCACTAGCACTCAGGGGGGAGAAGGCTAATTAGGTAACCTGTTCGAGAAAAGCTTTTTAAAATTTGCATTGTGGTACAGTGTTAACATTAATTTGAAGACTAAACTCCCATTCTTCAAGGTAGTAATTCTAAAGTAATGATAAATTATAGACAAATAATAGGAATACACATTTTCCTAGGGCCATTCAAATTTAACAGTGAAGATTGACATTTGAATAAACATGGTCCCCAGATCCCACATGTTTTCTCTACACGTATCTAAACTTTACCTGATTGTTTGGAAATGTCCATTTGGGGCTGATATTTTCTCCTCTCAACCAGATGTTTGGTATCTTGTGAACAGGGCAGTGCATCTGGCTGTGAGGTTAAAAATTCTGTAGCAAGCCAATTCATCAGCAACAGAGATTGAAGGACAAAGGCCCATCTGAAAAAAGTCTTTGGAAAATCACAGTCTCAGGGTCTCTGTAACATGAACTGGGTTCCCAGGCAACAACACCCTTTCCTGATTTCTTCACTAATACCCACGGGAGCAATTGATTTCACTCTAGTCTTAGTCGGCTTGAACTATCCCAAACCCAAGAAAAAGATGTTATTTGAATCTGGAGTCTTTTATTAATAAGATTAATTGGCATAAAATTTAATAATTGAGAAACGATACCAAAAAGGAAGATAAAGTAGGGGGTTCTAATGAGAAACAGATCCTCATCCCCAAGGAAATAAATGTGAGTGCAGATGTAGCTTAATACAAAGAAAAGGAAAAATGTGTAGCTGCCGCACGTAGTGGCAAGCTCCTTCCTAGGGCTACGGACTGGCTTCCAATTCTGTTTCCCCTATTATCTCCAACTCGGAAAAATTCTGCTTTTGGAGTTGAAATTCTCCACGCTTTGTCTTACCCTAAGGGAATGCATTCAGTTTTTCTGCAAGTTTTTATTTTGTGAAAGCTAACTCTCTTTTGCTTTTATCTAGGCAATGATGTATTTTAACGAACACAGGGCTGATGGCAGTCCCAGCAACAATTAGCCCAGTCTCAGCGTTGCCCCATGTGGGCATGGGAAACACCAGCTCACTCCCACTGGCGTCTGTATCCTTGTTCATGTTTTATCTTTTCCGGCGTGCCTTTCCTTCTTTTTGTTTCTCTGACTCTGACCAATCGTAGGGTCAGCCTGAGTTCCATTTGTTCCATGAAGTCTTTCTGAAGGATTCTGGTCCCTTTTATCTCCCTTTCCTTTAGTGCTGATTGACAGTGACTCACTCATGATTTAGCCCGTGGTTATAGACTGTCTTCTATTTCTGTCTCTCTCTTGTCTGACATGTTAGCCTTCATCTCATCAGCTAGACTAAAGGGTTGCTTGAGAGACCAAAGACCGCATCTCCCATGAAGGCCTCTTCCTAAAAGCAAGCTTGATGCTGGACATGTGATAGTGCACTATGTGCTACATCTCCACATGTGGGTTTGTTGGGATTGAGGAAGTAGGAGAAGATCCTCCTTCTTGAGAGAGAGAGCCCCGCCCCCCAAAGGATTTACTTGAGGATATTACTTAGCATAGTGTTAATAGATTATAAGACTGCGATGAAGAGTGGCCCCCGCTTGCCACAACTAGAGAAAGCCCTCGCACAGAAACGAAGACCCAGCGCAGCCATAAGTAAATAAATAAATAAATAAATAAATAAATAAAAATTAAAAAAAAAAAAGGTTTAATAGAATATGCACAAATAGTTACAGCATATAGAATGGTCCAGAATTATATATATATATTAAAAAATGGATTATAAGAAACGACAGGCTTCTCTTATAATAAATTCATAAGAAAGTTGTCACAAGTTAATGATTGTTTACTTATTGTGAATACATTGTGAGAATTCTTAAGGCCAGTTTTTTCAGACAAAATGTTCCTGACATCATAGTTTGAGCAAAGTATCTGACAGATGCTGCTTTTCCATAATCTCTTGGGACACTCAAACTGAGTCATATTAGCACTTTACAGATTGTTTTTCCATGTGTTAAAAAAAATCAGTTATACCTGCATTTTAAAAATATCACAAAATTTTTTATAATGCCATTTACTCGACTGGAACAGATCCCATACTGCGCTAAAACTGCTTTTCTAAGAATGATCCTTACATTTCTGGGGTAAGATGGATGAAATGTTTTAGGGAGGTGCACCAATGGGCATTTTAGATTTTAGTAAGAATACATGTTAGCATGTAGTAGAAAGTATACAGCGGGCATATCAAACCTTGATTCACGGATATTATTGCTGAGGATGTACATATTGTGAACCGGGGTATTTGTGTGTTGGTGCATACAAAGATAGAGTAAAAATTGTAAATTTAGTAGAAGACATCACTTAGGGAAAACACAGCTTCAAACCATGAAGAGGGAAGAGAAGAGTTTATTAGCACTCATGCTGTAAAAGAGTAACATGTTCCTAACAGGGTGCTTGCCCCCATCGCCTTCCAGACATTTCTTTTTTTTTTCTCATAAAGGAAATTGTTTATTTAGATAAAATCAAGTTGGAGGGTCAAAGAATTATCTGTTGAATGTAAAACCATATGGGAAAAACTATGCACAATCAATACTGACTATACTCCCTAGCTCCTTTGTATCATGCAATCTACTGTTCATCCCTTCTAGTGTATTTTTTAATTTCAGTTATTGTATTCTGCATCTCTGTTTGGCTCTTCTTTGTATTCTGTAACTCTCAGTTGGATACTTCTAACTTCTCACTCTGTTCATCCAATCTTCTCCCAAGTTCTTTGAACATCTTTATGATCATTGTCTTGAACTCTTTATCAGGTAGATTGCTTGTCTCTATTTTACTTAGCTGTTCTTCTGGGGATTTATCTTGTTCCTTTCTTTGGAACATATTCCTATGTCTTCTCATTTTGCCTTATTTGCTGTATTTATTTCTATGTATTTGGTAGGTTGGTTACATTTCCCAACTTGGGGACTTGGCCTTTTGTAGGAGACGTCCTATCGGACCCAGCAGCACACTCCCCTCTGGTCACCAGAGCTACATGCTCTAGGGTGCGTTTCTAATGAGAGCCTTCTGCGTGAGGCACCCAGGCTACTTACTACAAGTTGAACACAGCCTAAAGCCACTGATGACCCAGATGTCCACTGGGCAGTATGACTCCAAGAGTTTTAAACCTTGGTGCCACCACACTCTGATGTGTCCTGTGAAATATATCACAAACAATCTGCTAATGAGAAGGATTTTATTGTACTCAAATGGACAGGATTTTCTTTTAGCTATAAACTAAAGCAGATGCTACGGCATCTCTGTAAATGCCATTACCTTCACTTGCATGCAGTACTTTTACTGGAGTAGGAGAGAAAAGATGGGGAATTACAGAAGAGAGCTGGAACTGAAACTGCCTCTATATCTGGGTCCAGTCTTGGGTTTGTGTCATACTTGGGACCATTGCTTATTCTATGTGGCCATCACTCTTTTTTTTTAAATTGAACTATAGTTGATCTACAATATTGTGTTTGTTTCAGGTGTACAGAATGATGATTTGTTTGTTTGTTTTGCAGATTATATTCCATTATAGGTTATTACAGGGTATTGAGTATAATTCCCTGTGTTATACAGTAAATCTTGTTGCTTATCTATTTTATGTATGGTAGTTTGTGTCTGTTAATCCAATATTCCTAATTTGTCCTCTCCCCCTTTGGTAACCATAAGTTTGTTTTCTATGTCTGTGAGTCTGTTCCTGTTTTATATATAGATTTATTTGTATTATTTTTTAGATTGCACATAAAAGTGATACCATATAGTATAGTATTCTCTAGGTCTATCCATGTTGCTGCAAATGGCAATATTTCATTCTGTTTTATGGCTTAGTAATATTCCAGTGTATATATAAAACACAGGTTCTTTTTTTTTTTTTGGAAATGGTAGTCCTTTTAATAACTGTTTTTGTCACCAGGTTAAGTCATGCAGTTACAAAGTAGTTAGAAATTTCTGAAAGGATATTATTGTTAAAAAAAGAAAAGCTAATTCTTACATAAATAATATCTAGTACTTCATTGGGACACTACTGTTCAAAAGGCCCTGGCCAAACAACTCCTAAACAAAACACAACCCCCGGTTGTTTCCAGCCCACTGGGAATGAAGCTGTGTGCAGAAGATGAGGCCTCTAAATGAGGACAAAAAGTGAGGGCGAGTCGGGGCCATTGGCAATGCTCAGAGCCGCCGGCCAGACTCCAAAGAGGGAGCCCAAGTAGTTTTTTTCTGGGGCACTCTACTTGAATTATTGTTCAATTAGTCAACACAATAGATCTTCAAAAGAGGACAATTAATTAACATGATAAGGAGGTTACTGCATTCTTTGGACTATATGTCATAATTGTGGTTAGTAAATTCCGACAGTCTTAACAAAAATAGCCTCCATCACTTGCAGGTATGAAGATAACTTAATTCTCTACCAGGCTTTTTATTTTTGCTGGATGACAATATGCAATTGACAAGTTATAAATGATACTGTTTTATGTTATAAAAATACTAGCTTTTTTCATTTATTATGTTTACAGGCATTCACTGCTTGAGTCAAGGTTAGGCTTGTTAAGTGGTTAAAGGCAATTTTATTACAGCAGCATGTACTTATTTTATTCTAAAAGAATAAAATGAATAAAGAGAGTTTTTTTTTTTGTTTGTAACCTATAAAATTGAGTTATTTTGCTGATGTAAAATACCAATAACTCACTTGAGGACCATGCTACCTCCTAAAAATGCCATATACCTGCTTCTTAAATGAAAACATAGGTTCTTAAGGCAATCATCTGTTGATGGGCACTTGGGTTGCTTCCATGTCTTAGCTATTGTAAATAGTGCTGCTGTGAACATTGGGGTGCAAGTATGTTTTTGAATTAGAGCTTTCATTTTCTGGATATATATACCAGGAGTAGGATTGCTGGATCAGATCGTAGTTCTATTTTTAGTTTTCTAAGGAAACTCCATACTATTTTCCATAGTGGTTGCACCAATTTACATTCCCATCAACAGTGTATGAGACTTCCCTTTTCTCTGCATCCTCTCTAGCATTTATTATTTGTAGATTTTTGATAATGGCCATTCTGACTGGTGTGAGGTGACATCTCATTGTGGTTTTGATTTGCATTTCTCTAATTATTAGCAATAATGAGCATCTTTTCATGTGCCTGTTAGCTACTGCATGTCTTCTTCGGAAAAATGTATAATCAGGTCTTCTGCCCATGTTTTGATTGGGTTGTTTGTTTTTTGATTTTGAGCTGTATGAGCTATTTACATAATTTGGACATTAACCCCTTGTTGGTCACATCTTTTGTGAATATTTTCTCCCATTCCATAGGTTGTCTTTTCATTTTATTGATCACTTCTTTTTCTGTGCAAAAGCTTTTGATTAGGTCCCATTTGTTTATTTTTGCATTTACTTCTTTTGCCTTGGAATACTGATCTAAGAAAATATTTCTACAATTTATGTCAGAATGTTTTGCCTATGTTCTCTTCTAGGAGTTTTATGGTGTCATGTCTCACATTTAGATCTTTAAGCCATTCTGAGTTTATTTTTGTATACGGTGAGTAGATGTTCTAATTTCATTGTTTTACATGTAGCTGTCCAGCTTTCCCAGCACCATTTGTTGAAGAGACTATCTTTTCTCCATTGTGTAGTCTTGCCTCATTTTGAAGATTAATTGGCTGTAGGTACATGGGTTTATTTCTGGGATCTCTATTCTGTTCCATAGATCTATGTGTCTGTTTTTGTGCCAGTACCATGCTGTTTTGATTACTGCTGCTTTATAGTATAGTCTGAAGTCTGGGAGGGTTGTACCTCCAGCTTTGTTCTTTTTTCTCAGGATTGCTTTGGCAATTCTGGGTCTTTGTGGTTCCATATATATATTTTTTGGGGGGGTGTATGAAAATTTTATTATATTTATTTATTTATTATTATTTTTAACATCTTTAGTTCCATATAATTTGGGGGATTTATTTGTTCTAGATCTGTGAAAAATGTCATGGGTATTTTGATAGGGATTGCATTAAATCTGTAGATTGCTTTGGGTAGTATGGCCATTTTAACAGTATTATTTATTCCAATCCAAGAGCATGGGATATCTTTCCATTTTGGGGGATCCATCTTCAATTTCCTTTATTAATGTTTTAGAGTTTTCAGCATATAGATCTTTCACCTCTTTGGTTAAGTTATTCCCAGGTTTTTTGTTTTTTGTTTTTTTTTTTACTTTTCTCGTTTGTTTTTTTTTTTTTTTTACTTTTCTCTTTCTATATTTCATTATAAGCATATAGAAATCTAGCAGATTTCTCTATATTAAACTTGTATCCTGCTACCTTGCTGAATTCATTTATTAGTTCTAATAGTTTTTGTGTGGAGACTTCTTGGGTCCTTGACCTGGCCATCATTCTAAAGCATCTTATCATAAACTCTACCTCTTCCTCAGCTATGTCTGGAAGTATGGCATATTTCTATCCTTCAAACCAAAATGTATTTTTAAAAGTTGACTGCAGCTAAACCCCATCTTTGACTTTTTTCCAATGGTCATAAAACGGGGAAAATTAAAGGAATAGCCCTTGTTCTTTCTAAGTATCACTTTGGATGGCTAAGATTTAAGATGTTGATAAAGAGCAAGACACCTGGGAAGTAACCTGGCCACTATTAACATGGCAGCCATCCTTTCCAAGCTACAGAATTCAGTGGCCATTTTACTGGAGACTAGAGACCACAGACTGATTTAGTTGTTTGCTGGACCTGGGAAATATCCTTTCAGAATAGCTATATGAGGAATTAAGAGCTGCCATCCTCTTGCTCTAATGAGAACACTGGTAGAAATAGGAATGTCTTTAGTGGGGATTCTAAACTCTCAGGTCCATCAGGGAGTTGCCACATGCTATTCATGGAGGAATCCTTGGTACTTAATGCAGAGCATGGCCTATGGATGTATATAGTTATTGTTACTCATAATTTTTATATTTTTTCATTCATACATTTATGAACTAATTATAGTCAATGTCTCTAGAGACTATTTACGTATTGATAGGGGGTCATGCCACTAATTGAAAAAAGGAAAACAGGCAAAGAAGAATTTGAGGGGCAGATGAAATCATGACAATTTATTAACTATTAAAGTTAAACATACTTTTTATTACTGAAAAAAATCTCTAAGCATTAAACAAAAGTTAAGAGCATTGTTACATAATTGTTTCAAGCTGATTTCTCTTCACTGACTTAGTAGATTATAATTATATTCCATAATTCCTACTAAAGGAGAACATTTACTCAATATTACAGTAACTTTTTAAGCAAAGCAAAACATTGATTGAGGCTGAAACAAGAATTCTTATCATTCCCATTCACTATGAACTCTTCATTAAGCACAATTGGATAATAATGTAGTGTGACCACTGCTGATCTCTAGCTCCCTTTGCCTCTGCATCAAGGCAGTGGTTCTCATGATTACAAATGTGTTCACTGAAATCAGGAATGCTACAGAAATGCTAAACCTAACAGTTTTAAAGTTTACAGATCATTAATGTGACTTAAATTGATTTAGTGACTCAAATATTGCAATTATCCTCAGCTAAACCCCTCAGTGGGGGATTTTAAAATAATGTAAACCAAAATGCTGATTAGAACTGGAATCCAATGTGGGTAATCTTTTTCTTCTCTCCTTTCCATCCTCCCTTCCTTGCTTCCTTCCTTTTCTACTTTGTTCTTTCTATATTTCAGCTGAACTAGACTAAGCATTACTTATATGCACAGACTGCTCTGACTTCAACATTTGAGGAAGTGAAAACAATATTTCTGGCTACTGTTCTTAACACAGGGACTGGGTATATAATGACAAACATTTCTTCTAATGACAAGTATTCTGTGTTAAGTGTTTATTAAATTACATATAAGCTTTAGGTCTTAATTTATATGTATAAAGTTGAAACAGTACAAAGGAAAATCAAAGGAATTTGATTATGAAGATATATTTCAATTTATAAAAACCAGAAACTGGCCAATGATGTTTGTGTTAAAGTTTGCATTATTTACCACTCTATTACCTGAGTGAATTTAATGCATCAGTAATTTAGATACCTGGATTGCTCTAAGACTGTGGATTTTGGGAGTTCTCATTACATATAAAAGCATCCAGCACTGTTCTTTGCTTAGGGAGTCCAACCTGTGTCTATAAAACTTTGCAAGGTTTTCTTGGTTCGCCATAGGGGTTTGAAACAGGTAAGCAGATGGGGATGTTTTTAAATGATAAAGAAGAAAAACCCATTCTGTCATAATGACAATTCTATAATACTTCTGAGGAACAATGTTAATGATCAACACTGGCTATAGAGATGATTATTTGGTCTCTGTGTGTGTATGTTTATATGCTTTACATTTACAAGGGCATTTAAAAGCTGTGCAGTAGTGAACTGCAAAAATAGAAACATTGAGACCAATGTGTAAAGTAGTGCTTCTCCCCCCATTGCTGATTCTGGGGCAGCTGGGAATGCAGACCTTCTAACATAGAATGAGGCACTGGTGGGGCTCACGTCTACAGAGATTCTATAGGGATAGTCAGGAAGTTCCTATCCATAGCCTCTACCTCAATGGTTTTCTTTACGTTTGTTCTTTGTAAAATTTAAACAGTAGAATGCTCTTTTCCCTCTTAAATCTTCTTCGTAAGCCCAACACGAAAGCAGGAAAAAGCAGATAAGCTGCTTTTGAAATGGTGGTAAGAGCAGAGCCTTGAACTTCGACCCTTGAAGCTCTCTCCTATCCAAGGCAAATCAGTTCCTCTCTGAACTCTTGCAGAGGACGGGAAATATGCTCATTATTCATTCACTTGGATTAGGACTCTGAAGGCCTTAGCTACAATGTAAATATCTGGGAGGGCTTTCACATTCTGCCATCACTAATCAGCCATTCCTGCCTTTATTCTCTTCCGTTAGCCAGTAACTAGCAGAGCCCAGAGTGGCTGCAAGAGGAGAAATGAGCTCTAATTTGGAGAGAGATTGAGGAGAAAAGTAAAACATATTAAGCTGTGTCGGAGAGAACGTGAAAAGGCTAACACAGTAAGAGGACCTTGAGCAGTTGAGAAACAATCTTAGTACACTTGTTGTCTGGTAGGAAAACATACGTAGGCCAAAGGGAGGGAAGTATCATGGAAAGGGAGGAAGGTTATGAAATAAGACTGGTACCTGCCTTTACTTTTAGGCATTTCCTAAGCTTGCCAACCTAGTACAGCTTTTGCTCCATTTGGTCAGAGGCCTCATTAAAATGGAAGACTCTCTAAGAGCTTATTTTACCCAGGCAATGGCCTGGGAGACCAAGAGAGTGCTTCAGAAAGGAAGAAAAATGAGCTCAAACTTCCCAATGTAGATCTTGGCTTTCAGGGCACCTTTGGTTTGGAGGTCCACTTGGGAATATTCTGGAGTGCAATTAGATAACTGGTGTCTGAATCCTTTCTAGACCTAGCTCTCTATTCCTGAGAATGCTTCAGAAGCAGAGAGGCAGGCATGCCTTCTGTCTTAAATTTGCCCCAATCTCTGCTGGATCCTCAAATTCTTTCCTTAACGTACCACATGAGTTGGATGAAAGTTTTGAAAAGTTACTCTCATTTGCCAAGGGTGATGGTGGAAAGGGGTGATATATACGTAAAGGAATTCAGGGAAGCAACTCTGTAATGAATCAGTGATTGATTTTGCCTAAAATTTATGTATAAATAAAAAAGAACAGCAAATAAAGCGATTGAGAATTAGAGTGAGATAGTTTCCCCCACAATACCTACTAGATAAACTGTATTTTCCCCCATTTATTTGTAATGCTCATTTGACCATTTGTGATGTTGACACGTTTGATTCAGGAATCTCTAGGTGCATCCATTTCACTGATTGTATTTACCTTGAATGCTTCTGTATGTGATACCCTCAATGCAGTGTTTGTATGCAACTTCCACATATGGTTTGTGTTCTGGGGGTTTAGTTTAACACATAAGGATGTTTTCCAGCATTACGTATCAACTCTTTCTCTAAATAATTTTTCTGTTCCACTCTGTCTTTCCTTCTGGAACTACAAATACACATCTATTAGACCATCAGGCCAGCAGCATTTGTCCTGCTGGTCCTTACAGCTCTGTTCCTTTTTTCCCTAATTTTTTCTCATTTTCAGATAGAATAATTTCTATTTACCAATCAGCTCTTTCTCTGTCATTTACATTATGATGTTAAGCCAGCTAGTGAAATTCTATTTCAAATACTCTATTTTTCAGTTCTAGAACTTCCATGAATTTCTTCCTATAGTTTCTGTTTCTATGCTGAGAATTTCTACATTTCCATTTATTGTGAGTATATTTTTCTTTACATCATTGAGCATAATTAAAATAGATATTCTTAAATCCTTCTTTGATAATTCCAGCACCTTAGCTCCGGTTTGGTCTCCATTGATTATCTCTTCTATTGAGAATGGGTAGCATTAATCTGTTTGTTTTTAAAAGTAATTTTGAACTGTATCTTGAGAGTTGGGAATGATACATTGTAGAGACTCTGGGTTCTGTTATATTCCACCAAAGAAGAGAGATATTTCATGTTAAAGGATAGAAAGACTCACTATTGTCAAGGAGTCAATTCCTCCCAACTTGATTTATACATTCAATGCAATCACAATAAAAATCCCTGCAAATTGTCTTATGTATCTTGAAAAAACTCATTCTAAAGTTTATATGAAGAGGCAAAAGACCCGGAACAACCAATACAATGTTGAAGAAAAAGAACAAAATTGTGTGACTGACACTACCTGACTTCAAGACTTACTATAAAGCTACAGTAATCAAGACAGTGTAGTACTGGTGAAAGAACAGATAAATAGTTCAGTGGAAGAGAATAGAGAGCTCAGAAATAGACCCACATAGATGTACTCAAGTAATCTTTGACAAAAGAGCAAAGGCAATACAATGGAGCAAAGATAATCTTTCCAAAAAATAGTGTTAGAACAATTGTACAACCACATACAAAAAATACATTTAGACACAGACCTTATACCTGTCACAAAAATTAATTGTAAATAGATCACAGAGCTAAATATAAAATGCAAAACTATTAACTCCTAGAAGATAATATAGGAGAAAACTAAGATAACTTTGTGTATGGTGATGACTTTTTAGATACAACGCCAAAGGCACAATCCATGAAAGAAATAACTGATAAGCTAGACTTCATTAAAATTAAAAACTTGTGCTTTGCAAAAAACACTGTTAAGAGATTAAATATACAAGCCACAGACTGGCAGAAAGTATTTCAAAAGGCACATCTGATAAAAGACTGTAACCCAAAATATACAAAGAATTCTTAAAACTTAACAATAAGAAGACAAGAAACCTGATTTTAAAATGGCCCAAAGACCTTAACAGACACTTCCCCAAAGAAGATACACAAATAAGCATATGAAAAGATGTTTCACATCATATGTCATTAGGGAAATAAAATTTAAAACAAGGAGTTACCATCCTACACCTATTAGAAAGGCCAATACCAGAACATTGAAATCACCAAATGCTGGCAAGGATGTGGAGTAGAAGGAACTCTCATTGATTGCTGGTGGGAATGCAAAACGGTATTGCCACTTCGGAAGACAGTTTGGCAGTTTCTTAAAAAAACTAAACATACATTTACCGTATGATTCAGCAATCATGCTCCTTGTTATTTACCCAAAGGAGTGAAACTTATGTCCACACAACCTGCACACACTGCACCTGTTCATTGGAAAGTGATTCACTTTCCTATCTTGTTTTTTTTTTTTTTTTTTGTACTAACCTTGAATCCTACAAACTTGCTCTAATAACTTTTTAGTTCTGTGAGTTTTTTTTTTATTCTTTTGGATTTTCTACATAGATGATCATGTCATCTGTGAACAAAGACAATTTTATTTCTTCCTTCCCGATATGTATACCTTTAGTTTCTTCTTCTTAATACATTAACTAGAACTTCCAGTACAATGTTGAAAAGAAGTGGTGAAAGGGGACATCCTTGAGTTGTACCTGATCTGAAAGGGAAAACTTCCAATATCTCATCATTAAGTATAATGTTATCTGTAGTTTTTTTGTAGATATTCTTTATCAAGTTGAAGTTCTCCTCTGTTCCTAGTTAACTGAGAGTGTTTTGTTTTGTTTTTTTAATTAGGAACGGGTGTTTGGATTTTGTCACATGCTTCTTCTGCATCTATTGATATAAACTTGTGATTTTTCTCCTTTAGCCTGTTGATGTGATGGATGACGTCAAATGATTTTTAAATGTTGAATAAGCCTTATATACCCAGGATAAATCTCACTTGAACATAGAGTGTAACTCTTTTTTACACACTGTTGGATTCAATTTGCTAATATTTTGTTGGAAATTTTCACATATATATGCATGAAGATGTTGGTGTGTAGTTTTCTTTTCCTGTAATGTCTTTGTCTAATTTTGGTATTAGGGTCATAGAGTCAGTTAAGAAGTAGTCCCTCTGCTTTGAACTTCTGAAAGAGACTGTAGAGAATTGGTACAGTTTCTTGCTTAACTGTTTGTTAGAATTCACCAGTGAATCCACCTGGGTCTGGTCTTTTCTGTTTTGAATGGTTATTAATTATTGATTTAATTTTTAAAGTGATATAGGTCTATTCATATTGTCTATTTCTTCTGTATGAATTTTGGCAAGTGGGGTCTTTGCAGGAACTGGTCCATTTCATCTAGGTTATCCAAATTTGTGGGCACAGAGTTGTTCATAGTATTCCTTTATTACCCCATTAATGTCCATAGGATCAGTATTGATGGCCCCTCTTTCATTTCTGATATTAGTAGTTTGTGTCTTCTCCCTTTCTTTCTTAGCTAACCACAGTTAGCTAGAGGTTTATTGGTTTTATTGATCTTTACAAAGAACATGCTTTTGGTTTTATTGATTTTCTCTATTGATTCCCTGTTTTTAATTTCATTGATTTCTGCTCTAATTCTTTTTTTTCTGCTTACTTTGGATTTAATTTGCTCTTCCTTTTCTAATTTCCTAAGATGAAAACTTAGAGGACTACTTTTAGCGCTTTCTTCTTTTCTAATATACACATTCAAGGCTATAAATTTCTCTCTAACTATACTGCTTTCACTGCATCTCACAAATTTTGATTTTTTTTTCCATTTTCATTTAGTTTAAAATATCACTAAGTTTCTCTTGAGATTTCTTCTTTGACCCATGAGTTATTTAGAAGTGTGTTGTTTAATCTATACATACTGTGGGACTTTCCATTTATCTTTCCATTATTAATTTCTAGTTTAATTTCATTGTGGTCTGAGAGAAGACATTGTATGACTTCTTTTAAATTTATTGTGTTTTGTGGGCCAGAATGCAGTCTATCTTGAATGTTCTATGTGAGCTTAAGAAGCATATGTATTTTGCTGCTGTTGGATGAAGTAGTCTATATATGTTAGTTATATCCAGTTGATTGATGGTGTTGTTGAGTTCAACTATGACTTCACTGATATTCTGCCAGCTGAATCAGTCCATTCCTGAGGGATGAGTGTTGAGGTCTCCAATTATACTAGAAGATTCATCTATTTCTTTTGCAATTCTACTACTTTTTGCCTCATGTAGTTTCATGCTCTGTTGTTAGGTGCATACACATTAAGAATTGTAATGTCTTCTTAGTGAGTTGATTCCTTTATTATTATGCTATTCCCTTTATCCCTGATAATTTTCTTGCTTTGAAGTCCACTCTGTCTTAAATGAACATAGCTACTCCTGCTTCTTTAGATTAGTCCTGGTATGTTATATTTTCCTCCATCCATTTACATTAAATTTACATGTATCTTTATGTTTAAAGTGCATTTTTTTAACATCTTTATTAGAGTATAATTGCTTTATAATGGTGTGTCAGTTTCTGCTTTATAACAAAGTGAATCAGTTATACATATACATATATCCCCATATCTCTTCCCACTTGCGTCTCTCTCCCTCCTACCCTCCCTATCCCACCCCTGTAGGTGCTCACAAAGCACTGAGCTGATCTCCCTGTGCAATGCGCTGCTTCCCGCTAGCTATCTATTTTACATTTGGTAGTGTATATATGTCCATGCCACTCTCTCACTTTGTCCCAGCTTACCCTTCCCCCTCCCTGTATCCTCAAGTATCCTTTATTCCTGTCTTGCCCCTAGGTTCTTCTGACCATTTTCTTTTTCTTTTTTTTTTTTATAGATTCCATATATATGTGTTAGCATTACGGTATTTGTTTTTCTCTTTCTGACTTACTTCACTCTGTATGACAGTCTCTAGGTCCATCCACCTCACTACAAATAACTCAGTTTCGTTCCTTTTTATGGCTGAGTAATATTCCATTGTATATATGTTCCACATCTTCTTTATCCATTCATCTATTGATGGACACTTAGGTTGCTTCCATGTCCTGGCTATTGTAAATAGAGCCACAATGAACATTTTGGTACATGTCTCTTTTTGAATTATGGTTTTCTCAGGGTATATGCCCAGTAGTGGGATTGCTGGGTCGTATGGTAGTTCTATTTTTAGTTTCTTAAGGAACCTCCATACTGTTCTCCATAGCGGCTGTTATCAACTTACATTCCCACCAACAGTGCAAGAGGGTTCCCTTTTCTCCACACCCTCTCCAGCATTTATTGTTTGTAGATTTTTTGATGATGGCCATTCTGACCAGTGTGACATGGTATCTCATTGTAGTTTTGATTTGCATTTCTCTAATGATTAGTGATGTTGAGCATTCTTTCATGTGTTTGTTGGCAATCTGTATATCTTCTTTGGAGAAATGTCTATTTAGGTCTTCTGCCCATTTTTGGATTGGGTTGTTTGTTTTTTTGATATTGAGCTGCATGAGTTGCTTGTATGTTTTGGAGATTAATCCTTTGTCAGTTGCTTCATTTGCAAATATTTCTCCCATTCTGAGGGTTGTCTTTTGGTCTTGTTTATGGTTTCCTTTGCTGTGCAAAAGCTTTTAAGTTTCATTAGAATCCAACAGCACATTAAAAGGATCATACACTATGATCAAGTGGGGTTTATCCCAGGAATGCAAGGATTCTTCAGTATATGCAAATCAATCAACGTGATACACCATATTAACAAATTGAAGGAGAAAAACCATATGATCGTCTCAATAGATGCAGAAAAAGCTTTCGACAAAATTCAACACCCGTTTATGATAAAAACCCTCCAGAAAGTAGGCATAGAGGGAACTTTCCTCAACATAATAAAGGCCATATATGACAAACCCACAGCCAACATCGTCCTCAATGGTGAAAAACTGAAACCATTTCCACTAAGATCAGGAACAAGACAAGGTTGCCCACTCTCACCACTATTATTCAACATAGTTTTGGAAGTTTTAGCCACAGAAATCAGAGAAGACAAAGAAATAAAAGGAATCCAAATCGGAAAAGAAGAAGTAAAGCTGTCATTGTTTGCAGATGACATGATACTATACATAGAGAATCCTAAAGATGCTACCAGAAAACTACTAGAGCTAATCAATGAATTTGGTAAAGTAGCAGGATACAAAATTAATGCACAGAAATCTCTTGCATTCCTATACACGAATGATGAAAAATCTGAAAGTGAAATTAAGAAAACACTCCCATCTACCATTGCAACAAAAAGAATAAAATATCTAGGAATAAACCAACCTAAGGAGACAAAAGACCTGTATGCAGAAAATTATAAGACACTGATGAAAGAAATTAAAGATGATACAAATAGATGGAGAGATATACCATGTTCTTGGATTGGAAGAATCAACATTGTGAAAATGACTATACTACCCAAAGCAATCTACAGATTCAATGCAATCCCTATCAAACTACTGGCATTTTTCACAGAACTAGAACAAAAAATTTCGCAATTTGTATGGAAACACAGAAGACCCCGAATAGCCAAACCAACCTTGAGAAAGAAAAACGGAGCTGGAGGAATCAGGCTCCCTGACTTCAGACTATACTACAAAGCTACAGTAATCAAGACAGTATGGTACTGGCACAAAAACAGAAATATAGATCAATGGAACAGGCTAGAAAGCCCAGAGATAAACCCATGCACATATGGTCACCTTATCTTTTTATTTATTTATTTATTTATTTATTTATTTATTTATTTATTTATGGCTGTGTTGGGTCTTCGTTTCTGTGCGAGGGCTTTCTCTAGTTGTGGCAAGCGGGGGTCACTCTTCATCGCGGTGCGCGGGCCTCTCACTATCACGACCTCTCTTGTTGCGGAGCACAGGCTCCAGACGCGCAGGCTCAGTAGTTGTGGCTCACGGGCCTAGTTGCTCCGCGGCATGTGGGATCTTCCCAGGCCAGGGCTCGAACCCGTGTCCCCTGCATTGGTAGGCAGATTCTCAACCACTGCGCCACCAGGGAAGCCCGGTCACCTCATCTTTGATAAAGGAGGCAGGAATATACAGTGGCGAAAAGACAGCCTCTTCAATAAGTGGTGCTGGGAAAACTGGACAGCTACATGTAAAAGAATGAAATTAGAACACTCCCTAACACCATACACAAAAATAAACTCAAAATGGATTAAAGACCTAAATGTAAGGCCAGACACTATCAAACTCTTAGAGGAGAACATAGGCAGAACACTGTATAACATAAATCACAGCAAGGTCCTTTTTGACCTATCTCCTAGAGAAATGGAAATAAAAACAAAAATAAACAAATGGGACTTAGTGAAACTTAAAGTGGATTTCTTGTAGACAGTATAGTTCTTGTTTGTTTGTTTGTTTTGATCTACTCTAACAATCTTTCTGTTTCAAGGTACATTTAGATCATTGACTTTCAAACTGATTTTTTTATATAGTTGGATTAATATTTACCGTATTTGTTACTGCTTTCTACTTGCTGTCTTTAGTTTTTTTTTTTCCTATTTTTGTGTTCCACTTTATTTCAGCCTTTTATGGTTTTAACTGAGAATTTTATGATTTCATATTCTCTTTTCTTAGTATATTGGTTATACTCCTTTTTAAACTTTTAAAATTGCTTACCTAGAGTTTGCAATGTACATTTACAGATAATGCAAGTCCACTTTCAGAGAACACTATACTGCTTCATGGGTAGTGTATCTTATAACAACAAAATAGTCATAATCCCTCCATCTTCTCTCATATCAGTGTTGTCATTCCATTTAGTTATATATAAGCATACATAAATATACATATTTAAATATATATACACACACACACATTACTGGAAACATTATTTTGAACAAACTGCTATCTTTTAGGTCAATTGAAAAAAACAAAAGCAAAAGTTTTTATTTTGCCTTCATTTGTTCCTTCCTTGATGGTATTCCTTCCTTTATGTAGATTTAAGTTGCTGATTTATATTATTTTCCTTTTCACTAAAGAACTTCTTTAACATTTCTTTCATGGCAGTCTATTGACAACAGATTCCATCAAGTTTTGCTGGTCTGAGAAAGTCTTTATTCTTCTCCATTTTTGAAGCATAATTTTACGAGGTACATAATAGTAGGTTGGTTTTCTTTCTCTCAATATTTTAAATATTTCACTTCACTCTCTCCACTCTCTTCTTGTTTGCATGGTTTCTTAGGAAAAGTTGAATGTAGTTCTTATCTTTGTTCCTCCATAAGTAAGAGTTTTTTCCCCTCTGGCTTCTTTCAGAATTTTTTTTCTTTATCTTTGATTTCCTCTAGTTTGAAAATGGCATGCCTAGGTGCAGTTTTTTTTTTTTTTTGGAATCTGTCCTGCTTGGTTTTCTCTGTGTTTCCTGGATATATGGTTTGGTGTCTGACATTAACTTGGGGAAATTCTCAGTAATTATTGTTTCAAATATTTTTTCTGTTCCGTTTTCTCATCCTTCTCCTTCTGTTATTCCCATTATGTATATGTTACACCTTTTGTAGTTGTCTCACAGTCCTTGGATATTCTGTTCTTTTTTCCCCCATATTCTTTTTGCTTTTCAGTTTTCATGGATTCTATTCTATCTGAGATCATTTCCTCAACCATGTCCAGTCTACTAATAAGCCCATCAAAGGGAAATCCTTCATTTCTGTTACAGTGTTTTAAATCTCTGGCATTTCATTTTGGTTCTTTCTTAGGATTTCTATCTCTCTGTTTACATTTCCTATCTGTTCTTGCATGTTGTGTACTTTATCCATTAGGCTGTTAGCCTATTAATCATAGTTGTTTTAAATTCCTTGTCTGATAATTCCAACATCCGTGCCATGTCTTGTTCAGATGCCGGGTCTGTCGCTTTAAATCATGTTTTTTGTTTGTTTGTTTTTGCCTCTGGTATGCCTTGTTATATTTTCTTGAGAGCTGGACATTGTGTACCAGGTAAAAGAAACTGCTATAAATAGGTCGTTAGTAATGTGGTAGTAAAGTGTGGGGAGAGGGGAAGTGTTTTATAGTTCTCTGATTAAGTCTCAGTCTTTTAGTGAGCCTACACATCTGACTGAATTTCACAAGTGTTTCTCAGTTTTCTCTCCTTCCCCCACCCACCACCCCCAGGTAGGGCAGGATGTCTAGAGTAGACTGGAGTTGGGTATTTCCCTTCATTCATGTCAGGCTCTGATACTCAGATACTAGCAGGTTAGACCCTAGTTAACTAGTTTCCCCTGAGGACAGGCCTTGTGAAGAACAGAGTGCTCTGGCATATTTCAAACATTTTTCCCCCTCTCTTCCTGCTAGAAGCATGAGGGGAAGGGGATTTTTCTTCCACATTTACTGTGGAACCTGGGGGTAAATCTCAAAATATTGTGGGAGTCTCCATATGACTGGGTCCCCCTGGAGACTTTAATTTTCAGAGTTGTGTACACAGAACCTCCAGCAACTCATCAATTACAGTTGAGGTTTCCTTTACCAGCACTGGTTTCTGAGGTGGTTTCCACTTGTGAGTCTCTGCTCTGGTAAGCCATGACTCCCTGTATTTGCCTATCTGTCTCTCCAATCTTGAGGGCAGTAGTTTGCCTATGTCCTCCCCTGTCCTGCAGATCTAAGAAAAGTTGTTGATTTTTCAGTATGTTCACCTTTTTACTTGCTAGGACACAGTGGTGCCTTCCAAGCTCCACAGATGAAGAACCCCTTTCGTTCCTTTTAATTTTTAGATTAATTGGCTATTTGCTTACATTTGGTTTTGCATATGAATTATAGAATAAATTTATTATCTTCTTCAAAAAATTCTGGGAACATGGTTATCTTCATATTAGTAAATTATTTACAACCAGGGATAGGGACTGTTTCTCCATGTATTCAAATCTATATGTCCTTTTATGATTTAAAAAAAAATTCTTAAAAGTCTTGTGTGTTATTTGTTAATTCCTAGATTTAATAGTATTTTTTTTGCAGTATTATGAATACCCTCTTTCATTTATTATATTTTACTTTGTATTATTGCTTATTAAAGAAATGTTACTGATTTTTTTTTTATTTTTTAATGGGGGTATAAATTACATATAGTAAATTGTATAAATCTTAATATTATAATTTGATGAATTTTATTTTGTATATAGCCATGTAATTACTGCTGAGGTCAACATAGGAAATCTTTGTAGGATTCTAAAGTCTCTTTCATGTCTTGTACCATTTATCTGAGTTTTATACAAGTGGAACCTTACCTTATGTACTCCTTTGTGTCTGCATTCTTTTGTTCAACATTATGCCTTGAGATTTATCTATGATGGTTCATTCTTTTTGATTCTTGAGTAATATATTAGTGTATATACCACAATTTGTTTCTCCATCTTCCTATTGATGATTGGCTTGGTTGATTTGAGTCCATTGAGAGTAAAGTTTCTATGAACACTTTTAGACATGTTTTTGATGGACATAAATATTCATGAATAATGCTTTAGATTTTCATAAGTTGATCTTCTATCTAGTTAACTTTCTTGAATGTTCACTTTTAAAATTTTTGTATCTGTTCATTTTTAAAAATTATTAAGAAGTCTGAAAGTAAATACAGGAAGGAACTCTTCTGATCCTTATGCTTCCTACTTATTTTTCTTTCTTTAAAACATTCATCACGTCCTCTAGTATTTTGTTAAGTAACAGTAGTAAAATTGGGTATCTGTGTGGTATTCCCAACCTGAAAGGATCATATCTAAAGTTTCTCCTATGGAGTTAATGTATTAACATTATGAATAGGCATTGAAGTTTCTAAATTCTTTTTCTCAAACTATTGATGTAATGACATGATTTTTCTTTCTTTTTTTTTTTTCCATCTGGAGAAATGTATTCATGGATTTTCTGATGAAAATTATATTTGAATTCTTGGGATCATGATGTCTTCTTTTTTTTTTTTTTTTTTAAAGGAATTCCTTTATTTTTATTTTTTATTTATTTATTTTTGGCTGTGTTGGGTCATTTCTGTGCGAGGGCTTTCTCTAGTTGCGGCAAGCGGGGGCCACTCCTCATCGCGGTGCGCGGGCCTCTCTTGTTGCGGAGCACAGGCTCCAGACGCGCAGGCTCAGTAATTGTGGCTCACGGGCCTAGTCGCTCCGCGGCATGTGGGATCTTCCCAGACCAGGGCTCGAACCCGTGTCCCCTGCATTAGCAGGCAGATTCTCAACCACTGCGCCACCAGGAAAGCCCACGATGTCTTCTTTTAATACAATGTGAAATTGAGATAGCTAACGTTACATGGAGGATATTTACAACTATGTTTCATGTAGCGTGCACCGAAAGTTCTTTTCTTCTTTTTTCTCCTCTTTTTCCCCCCTCTTTTCCGTTTCCTGTTTTGAAAAAGTTATGCTAGCCTCATAAAGTGAGCCAAACAAATTTATCTTTTTTTTTTTTTTTTCTAATTGTCTGGATCAACTTGTAAGAATTATTTGGTTGCTGAAAGCTTGGTAGAATTTACCTCTGTACGTGTGTGGGTTCAGGGAAGTATCTTTGATTACAATGTCAATTTTTAAAATGCTCATTTGTCTCTCCATGTCCTATTTCTTTAGGGTATCCAAAAATTCATCAGTTTTTATATAGATTTTTTTCTGATTTACACATATACAGCTTTTTTAATAGCACTTTAAAATTTTTCTTTTTTTCACTTTGTATTTTTTTGTAACTGCTTTTTTCACTCTCTCTTTTACTTTCTCTCTCTGTTTTCCATTGGGGGATGTGTTCTGTCCTTACCATTATTATTTTATTTTTTTGTGTGTGTGTGTGTGAGTTAGCTCTATTGCCTTTCCCCAAAACTTCTTGAAATAAATACTTAGCTCATTTGTTCCCAGCCTTTCTTGCTTTCTGATACATGTATTTAAAGCTATGTTTTTTCCTCTAAATATTGTGTTAGCTCTAAATATTGTTAATGCTGACATGTACTGTTTATTTTTTACCTTACAATATCCCTTCTCATTGCTAATTATTCTAAGGGTTATGAAATAATATATTGCTTTCTAAAATTTGATTTTTAGCAATGTTTTTCTTAGTATTTTCTAGCTTTATTGCATTATGATCAGAAAACATCTGTAAGATGTTGACTGTTTAGATTTTTTAGACTTACTTTGCAGAAGAAACATAAATGCAAATGTTCCATGTGCCCTCATAGAGGATAGTATTCTCTCTCTCATGTATAGGTATTTCTGTATAGCTAACAACTCAAGCATATAAATTGTATTATTCAATTAAATGGATAAAGGGAATATCAAGAAATCTGTACATTTACTTATTCTTTATCTGCTTTATCTATTAATTTCTAAAAGAGGTGTATTAAAAATCTTCATTTTCTATCAGTTATCACTTTATATAATGAGGCTATGTTTAGGATTATATTCTTTACTGTTTTCACCTACATCATACTGAATTGTGATAATTTTTTTTCCACACACACACACACTGTATTTTATTTTTACAAGAGATAAATAGACTGACACCAAGCATTGTAAATGGATGACCACAACAAAAGCAACAATGATTGCATTTACCAAACACGAAACACACTCATGCTATGTCATAATATTGACATTCAGTCCAGTAATCCTCCACTGTAACAGATCCTTTACTTTGAAGTGAAAATTGATGTGTATATTCTTTGCCTCTGAGTCCTTGTGGGATTTTTTTTTTTAATTCAAACAGAAAGTCACAAAAATTATAATCATCCTCATCAGTTCACTCAGTCCCATGTAATTAATTTTTTTTTATCTTGATCTTTTGTTAGCACTTTTATGAATTCATCAGTTTTTCATTAGAGTTCTGAAAATGCTTATTCATTCAGTTCAGCAGTACAGTCAGTTACCAGAAACCTGTACTTGTCAGAGTCTTTTCTATGAATTCCTTGAAGATGAAACCCTTTTATAGGAACATTTTTGCAAAAGCATCACAGTACACCCAGAACTGTTTGTAAACGACAAGACTTAAAAATGACCACGGTTAAAGATTTGATGAAAGTTCATAATAATGCAATTGACAAGGAAATTTAGTTATTTCTGAGATATACATTTTAAAGTAATAACTAGAATTATGACTTATAACATTATACCAGAACATATAAGATTTTTAGAAATTTCATGTAATGTCTGAAACATTTATATTAACATATTTCCATACAAATAACCCAATGAAAGTTTAGTATTAGTTGTTTTGTTTGATTTTTTTATACTGCAGGTTCTTAGTAGTCATCAATTTTATACACATCAGTGTATACATGTCAATCCCAATCGCCCAATTCAGCACACCACCATTCCCACCCCACCACAGTTTTCCCCCCTTGGTGTCCATATCTCCGTTCTCTACATCTGTGGCTCAACTTCTGCCCTGCAAACCGGCTCATCTGGACCATTTTTCTAGGTTCCACATACATGCGTTAATATACGATATTTGTTTTTCTCTTTCTGACTTACTTCACTCTGTATGACAGTCTCTAGATCTATCCACGTCTCAGGAAATGACTCAATTTCGTTCCTTTTTATGGCTGAGTAATATTCCATTGTATATATGTACCACCTCTTCTTTATCCATTCGTCTGTCGATGGGCATTTAGGTTGCTTCCATGACCTGGCTATTGTAAATAGTGCTGCAATGAACATTGGGGTGCATGTGTCTTTTTGAATTATGGTTTTCTCTGGATATACGCCCAGTAGTGGGATTGCTGGATCATATGGTAAATCTATTTTTAGTTTTTTAAGGATCCTCCATACTGTTCTCCATAGTGGCTGTATCAATTTACATTCCCACCAACAGTGCAAGAGGGTTCCCTTTTCTCCACACCCTCTCCAGCATTTGTTGTTTGTAGATTTTCTGATGATGCCGATTCTAACTGGTGTGAGGTGATACCTCATTGTAGTTTTGATTTGCATTTCTCTAATGATTAGTGATGTTGAGCATCCTTTCATGTGTTTGTTGGCAATCTGTATGTCTTCTTTGGAGAAATGTCTATTTAGGTCTTCTGCCCATTTTTGGATTGGGTTGTTTGTTTCTTTAATATTGAGCTGAATGAGTTGTTTATATATTTTGGAGATTAATCCTTTGTCTGTTGATTCATTTGCAAATATTTTCTCCCATTCTGAGGGTTGTCTTTTCGTCTTGTTTATGGTTTCCTTTGCTGTGCAAAAGCTTTGAAGTTTCATTAGGTCCCATTTGTTTATTTTTGTTTTTATTTCCATTACTCTAGAAGGTGGATCAAAAAAGATCTTGCTGTGATTGATGTCAAAGAGTGTTCTTCCTATGTTTTCCTCTAAGAGTTTTATAGCATCCGGTCTTACATTTAGGTCTCGAATCCATTTTGAGTTTATTTTTGTATATGGTGTTAGGGAGTGTTCTAATTTCATTCTTTTCCATGTAGCTGTCCAGTTTTCCCAGCACCACTTATTGAAGAGACTGTCTTTTCTCCATTGTATATCTTTGCCTCCTTTCTCATAGATTAGTTGACCATAGGTGCGTGGGTTTATCTCTGGGCTTCCTATCTTGTTCCAATGATCTATGTTTCTGTTTTTGTGCCAGTACCATATTGTCTTGATTACTGTAGCTTTGTAGTATAGTCTGAAGTCAGGGAGTCTGATTCCTCCAGCTCCGTTTTTTTCCCTCAAGACTGCTTTGGCTATTTGGGGTCTTTTGTGTCTCCATACAAATTTTAAGGTGATTTGTTCTACTTCCGTAAAAAATGCCATTGGTAATTTGATAGGGATTGCATTGAATCTGTAGATTGCTTTGGGTAGTATAGTCATTTTCACAGTATTGATTCTTCCAATCCAAGAACATGGTATAATCTCTCCACCTGTTGGTATCATCTTTAATTTCTTTCATCAGTGTCTTATAGTTTTCTGCATACAGGTCTTTTGTCTCCCTAGGTAGGTTTATTCCTAGATATTTTATTCTTTCTGTTGCAATGGTAAATGGGAGTGTTGCCATAATTTCTCTTTCAGATTTTTCATCATTGGTGTATAGGAATGCAAGAGATTTCTGTGCATTAATTTTGTATCCTGCAACTTTACCAAATTCATTGATTAGCTCTAGTAGTTTTCTGGTGGCATTTTTAGGATTCTCTATGTATAGTATCATGTCATCTGCAAACAGTGACAGTTTTACTTCTTCTTTTCCAATTTGTGTTCTTTTTATTTCTTTTTCTTCTCTGATTGGCATGGCTAGGACTTCCAAAACTATGTTGAATAATAGTGGTGAGAGTGGACATCCTTGTCTCATTCCTGATCTTAGAGGAAATGCTTCCAGTTTTTCACCATTGAGAATGATGTTTGCTGTGGGTTTGTCGTATATGGCCTTTATTATGTTGAGGTTGGTTCCCTCTGTACCCACTTTCTGGAGAGTTTTTATCATAAATGGGTGTTGAATTTTGTCAAAAGCTTTTTCTGCATCTATTGAGATGATCATATGGTTTTTATTCTTCAATTTGTTAATATGGTGTATCACATTGACTGATTTGCGTATATTGAAGAATCCTTGCATTTCTGGGATAAATCCCACTTGATCGTGGTGTATGATCCTTTTAATGTGTTGTTGGATTCTGTTTGCTAGTATTTTGTTGAGGATTTTTGCATCTATATTCATCAGTGATATTGGTCTGTAATTTTCTTTTTTTGTAGTATCTTTGTCTGGTTTTGGTATCAGGGTGATGGTGGCCTCATAGAATGAGTTTGGGAGTGTTCCTTCCTCTGCAATTTTTTGGAAGAGTTTGAGAAGGATGGGTGTTAGCTCTTCTCTAAATGTTTGATAGAATTCACCTGTGAAGCCATCTGGTCCTGGACTTTTGTTTGTTGGAAGATTTTTAATCACAGTTTCAATTTCATTACTTGTGATTGGTCTGTTCATATTTTCTGTTTCTTCCTCGTTCAGTCTTGGAAGGTTATACCTTTCTAAGAATTTGTCCATTTCTTCCAAGTTGTCTGTTTTATTGGCATAGAGTTGCTTGTAGTAGTCTCTTAGGATGTTTTGTATTTCTGCAGTGTCTGTTGTAACTTCTCCGTTTTCATTTCTAATTTTATTGATTTGAGTCCTCTCCCTCTTTTTGTTTATGAGTCTGGCTAATGGTTTATCAATTTTGTTTATCTTCTCAAAGAACCAGCTTTTAGTTTTATTGATCTTTGCTATTGTTTTCTTTGTTTCATTTATTTCTGCTCTGATCTTTATGATTTCTTTCCTTCTGCTAACTTTGGGTTTTGTTTGTTCTTCTTTCTCTAGTTCCTTTAGGTGTAAGGTTAGATTGTTTACTTGAGATTTTTCTTGTTTCTTTAGGTAGGCTCGTATAGCTATAAACTTCCCTCTTAGAACTGCTTTTGCTGCATCCCGTAGGTTTTGGATCGTCATGTTTTCATTGTCATTTGTCTCTAGGTATTTTTTGATTTCATCTTTGATTTCTTCAGTGATCTCTTGGTTATTTAGTAACGTATTGTTTAGCCTCCATGTGTTTGTGTTTTTTCCCTGTAATTGATTTCTAATCTCATAGCGTTGTGGTCAGAAAAGATGCTTAATATGATTTCAATTTTCTTAAATTTACTGAGGCTTGATTTGTGACCCAAGATGTGATCTATCCTGGAGAATGTTCCCTGCGCACTTGATAAGAAAGTGTAATCTGCTGTTTTTGGATGGAATGTCCTATAAATATCAATTAAATCTATCTGGTCTATTGTGTCATTTAAATCTTCTGTTTCCTTATTTATTTTCATTTTGGATGATCTGTCCATTGGTGTAAGTGAGGTGTTAAAGTTCCCCACTATTATTGTGTTACTGTTGATTGCCTCTTTTATAGCTGTTAGCAGTTGCCTTATGTATTGAGGTGCTCCTATGTTGGGTGCATATATATTTATAATTGTTATATCTTCTTGGATTGATCCCTTGATCATTATGTAGTGTCCTTCCTTGTCTCTTGTAACATTCTTTATTTTAAAGTCTATTTTATCTGATATGAGTATAGCTACTCCAGCTTCCTTTTGATTTCCATTTGCATGGAATATCTTTTTCCATCCCCTCACTTTCAGTCTGTATGTGTCCCTAGGTCTGAAGTGGGTCTCTTGTAGACAGCATATATATGGGTCTTGTCTTTGTATCCATTCAGCAAGCCTGTGTCTTTTGGTTGGAGCATTTAATCCATTCACGTTTAAGGTAATTATCGATATGTATGTTCCTATGACCATTTTCTTAATTGTTTTGGGTTTGTTTTTGTAGGTCCTTTCCTTCTCTTGTGTTTCCCACTTAGAGAAGTTCCTTTAGCATTTGTTGTAGAGCTGGTTTGGTGGTGCTGAATTCTCTTAGCTTTTGCTTGTCTGTAAAGCTTTTGATTTCTCCATCATATCTGAATGAGATCCTTGCCGGGTAGAGTAATCTTGGTTGTAGGTTCTTCCCTTTCATCACTTTAAGTATATCATGCCACTCCCTTCTGGCTTGTAGAGTTTCTGCTGAGAAATCAGCTGTTAACCTTATGGGAGTTCCCTTGTATGTTATTTGTCGTTTTTCCCTTGCTGCTTTCAATAATTTTTGTCTTTCATTTTTGCCAATTTGATTACTATGTGTCTCGGCGTGTTTCTCCTTGGGTTTATCTTGTATGGGACTGGCTGCGCTTCCTGGACTTGGGTGGCTATTTCCTTTCCCATGTTAGGGAAGTTTTCGATTATAATCTCTTCAAATATTTTCTCTGGTCCTTTCTCTCTCTCTTCTCCTTCTGGAACCCGTATAATACGAATGTTGTTGTGTTTAATGTTGTCCCAGAGGTCTCTTAGGCTGTCTTCATTTCTTTTCATTCTTTTTTCTTTAGTCTGTTCAGCAGCAGCGAATTCCACCATTCTGTCTTCCAGGTCACTTATCCGTTCTTCTGCCTCAGTTATTCTGCTATTGATTCTTTCTAGTGTAGTTTTCATTTCAGTTATTGTATTGTTCATCTCTGTTTGTTTGTTCTTTAATTCTTCTAGGTATTTGTTAAACATTTCTTGCATCTTCTCGATCTTTGCCTCCATTCTTATTCCGAGGTTCTGGATCATCTTCACTATCATTATTCTGAATTCTTTTTCTGGAAGGTTGCCTATCTCCACTTCATTTAGTTGTTTTTCTGGGGTTTTATCTTGTTCCTTCATCTGGTATATAGCCCTCTGCCTTTTCATCTTGTCTATCTTTCTGTTACTGTGGTTTTTGTTCCACAGGCTGCAGGATTATAGTTTTTCTTGCTTCTGCTGTCTGCCCTCTGGTGGTTGAGGCTATCTATCTACGAGGCTTGATGGGAGGCTCTAGTGGTGGTTAGAGCTGACTGTTGCTGTGGTGGTCAGAGCTCAGTAAAATTTTAATCCACTTGACTGTTGATGGATGGGGCTGCGTTCCCTCCCTGTTGGTTGTTTGGCCTGAGGCAACCCAACACTGGAGCCTACCTGGGCTCTTTGGTGGGGCTAATGACAGACTCTGGGAGGGCTCACGCCAAGGAGTACTTCCCAGAACTTCTGTTGCCAATGTCCTTGTCCCCACGTTGAAACAGAGCCACCCCCCCGCCTCTGCCGGAGACCTTCCAACACTAGCAGGTAGGTCTGGTTCAGTCTCCCCTGGGGTCACTGCTCCTTCCCCTGGGTCCCAATGCGCATACTGTTTTGTGTGCGCCCTCCAAGAGTGGGGTCTCTGTTTCCCCCAGTCCTGTCAAAGTCCTGCAATCAATTCCCACTAGGCTTCAACGTCTGATTCTCTAGGAATGCCTCCTCCCGTTGCCGGACCCCCAGGTTGGAAAGCCTGACGTGGGGCTCAGAACCTTCACTCCAGTGGGCGGACTTCTGTGGTAAAAGTGTTTGCCAGTCTGTGAGTCACCCACCCACCAGTTATGGGATTTGATTTTACTCTGATTGCACCCCTCCTACCGTCTCATTGTGGCTTCTCCTGTGTCTTTGGATGTGGGTATCTTTTTTGGTGAGTTCCAGTGTCTTCCTTTCGATGATTGTCCAGCAGCTAGTTGTGATTCTGGTGTTCTCGCAAGAGGGAGTGCTGTGATAATTTTTGACTTGATTTTATTTTGACAGGGTTTAAGATTGCTATCACAACTTCTGGTCCATAATATTTTCTGTGTAACTTTTCAATTATTTAGACTCTTTTTGATTCCTTTTGCTTTAAATGTGTCTCTTACAGAAAATGTTATTTTTTTTAAATTGAGACTCTGACTTTAATTGGTAAGCTTGTTTATTGGTGTTATATTAGGATTTCTTTTCATACTATTATTTAATAATTTCTATTTGTTTTACTTTTTTTCTTTCCTATTTTCCATTGGACAGATCAGGCTTTCTTTTGTTGGTTTAAAATTTTACCTATGTATTCTTTTTTTTTTTCGGTTCCTAATTTCTAACATGTTTTAATACCTTTTTTTTCAAAAAAATTTATTTATTTATTTACTTTTGGCTTTGTTGGGTCTTCGTTTCTGTGCGAGGGCTTTCTCTAGTTGCGGCTAGCAGGGGCCACTCTTCATCGCAGTGCGCGGGCCTCTCACTATCGCGGCCTCTCTTGTTGTGGAGCACAGGCTCCAGACGTGCAGGCTCAGTAGTTGTGGCTCACGGGCCTAGTTGCTCCGCGGCATGTGGGATCTTCCCAGACCAGGGCTCGAACCCATGTCTCCTGCATTGGCAGGCAGATTCTCAACCACTGTGCTACCAGGGAAGCCCCTACCTATATATTCTTTAAAAAAAAATTTATTTAGTAACCTGGTTATCTGTTTCTATGGTGCTTGCCTCAACATACAAATAATACTTACATTTACTTATCCTTAATGATTTTTGTAAGATTCTTATTATCTTAATTTCCATCAAGTTAAAAACAGAAAATGATATAATAAAACCAATGTACCACCATCCTCTTTCATCTATTAGCAACACACTGGCAATATTGTTGTATCTCTAACATCGTCATGCCCACCACACTGCAACTCCCAAGATTATTTTGAAGCAAATCCAGGGTTTCATGTCATTTTACCCATGAAATTTTAGAACTTATCTCTAAAAGATAAGAACTCAAAAAACGTAACCACAATGCAATTATCAAGAGCTAAAAGAATCAAATAATTATTTTATGTAATCAAATACTCAGTGTTCACGTTTTCCTAATTGTCTATAATTTTTTTCTTCACAGTTATGTTTAAATCAGAGTCTAAATCATGTGCTCGCATTTGACTGGTTATAAGTCTCTTATATTTTTGGCCACACTCCTCCGAGTTGTAGCAGATTCAGCATCACAAGGAAGTTAGGCAGAAAAGCAGAATCTTAGGCTCCACATGAGACCTACCAAATCTGAATCTGCATTTTCATAGGAACTCCAGTTGTTAAAAATACATATTAAAACATAACAAACACTGTACAATCAGCCCCTCCTGTTTCTCTCTCTCCTTCATTTTTTAATTGAAGTAAATGGGTCATCTGTCCCACAGACTTTTTTTTTTAATCAATTTATTTATTTATTTATTTTTGGTTGCATTGGATCGTCTTTGCTGAGCGTGGGCTTTCTCTAGTTGCCATGAGTGGGGGCTACTCTTTGTTGTGGTGCACAGGCTTCTCTTGATGTGGAGCATGGGCTCTAGGCAAGAGGGCTTCAGTAGTTGTGGCGCATGGGCTCAGCAGTTGTGGCTCATGGGCTCTAGAGCACAGGCTCAGGAGTTGTGGCGCATGGGCTTAGTTGCTCCGTGGCATGTGGGATCTTCCTGGACCAGGGCTTGAACCTGTGTCGCCTGCACTGGCAGGCGGATTTTTAACCACTGCACCACCAGGGAAGTCCCTCTTCCATAGACTTTTTTAGTTTAGATTTTGATGATTACTCCCTGTGGTATTCTTAATATGTTTTTCTGAACCTCCTATTTTATGTAAATTGATAGATCTGGAGTTTGGATTACATTCAAGTACATGTATTTTAAAAAGAATTTCATAAGTGATGGTATGTATTTTCATTTGGAGATACACAGTGTCTGATTGTGTCTGTTTTTGTGAAGCCTGTCAACTGAGATACAGATCACATGGGAAAAGCAGAATAAATTGATTCTTTCACTTTGTTTTCCAGTTTTCAAAATATGAAATTGATCAACAGCATCTGTTTAAAAAGGACCAATGACATTTTTATTTTGTATTGTTTTGTTTGCTATTCTTTCATTCGTTTATTTATTCATTTTGGCATCATTATAAACTCATGGATTTAAACACATTTGATGTATTTCAACACATTTCCATTACTATCCTTATTGATGCTCAAATATTCCCATCTTAGACCAGGTTGGCTTCTCAACCCTTTTGGTTTAAATTTAGTAGGCGTTTGTAACTTCTCTGCTTCTTGGTATGATAAGCTTTCTGGTATGTTAATCTCGTAAACTTTCCTATCCCAAACCACTAGCCATTTCTACAATGAATCTGGTGTCTCTGGGTGTGAAATGGTTTCAAGACTACAATCTGAGTATTAGAGAGGCTCACTGATACTATCATTGCTGTCTAACATTAGTGAATCCCCGTGAAATACAGGAAAGACCCACAAGTTTTTTGAGCATGTTATACCCGAGAGACAAACTTGGACTGAATGGGATAGAGAGAGGACAAAATGAAAGAAAGCTATTGGACTCCTAAAGTTCTACAAGCAGGAAACAGGCTGAAAAAATTACTTGGTTGCAAACATATGCTACCCTTCATAAGGAAGGAAGGATGATGATTAGGGAAGAGCTGTTTGGAGGGTAGAGCTGTGGGTCACAGAGGATTATTTCCAGGACTTGAAAGCTAAAGGAGTTTGCCCAGTTGGATTTCAAAATTGCTTGGGACTGATGACTCCCTTTCTGTCTTTCATTTTCTCCCCTTTCAAATGGGAATATCTATGACTGTTATCTAATGCCTGTACCACTACTGTATTTTGGGAGAGGATGACTTGTCCCTTGAGTTTCACAGGTTCACAAGGGGAGAGGAATTTTTCTACAAAATGGATCATACCTAGGGTCTCACCCATACCTAATATAGATGATGAGATATTTGACTTGAACTTATGAGACTTAGATGAAATTTTGGATTTGGAAATCCTGTAATGGGTTGAGACTTTTGGTGATCTTGGGATGGGGGTGAATGTATTTTTGCATATGGGAGGGATATGAATCTTTGGGGGTTAGAGAGAAGACTATAATAGGCTGAATAATAGCCCGTCAAAAATATTCATACCCTAATCCCTAGAACCTGCAATATAGTCTCTTAGGTAGTAAAAGGAACTCTGCAGATGTGATTAAGGATCTTGAGATGATGAAATTATCCTGAATTATGCCGCTGGATCCAATGTAATCACAAGGGTCTTTATAAGAGAAGGCAAGATGACCAGTAGGAGTTGTGATCAAGAGAGCTAAAGGTTGGAATGATGGAAAAAAGAACCCCAAAACCTAGTTACGCAGGTAGCCTGAAAAAAAGTGGGGGGAAAAGAAGGAAACGTTTCCTCTCCTAGAGACTCTGGAAGTAACCATGCTGACACTTTGAATTTAGCTCAGTTAAAGTGATTTTGGACATCTGACCTCTACAACTGTAAGAGAATAAATTTGTGCTTATTTAAGCTACTAAGTTTGTGGTTACTTGTTACAGCAGCAATAGGAATCTAATACATTGTTGATACTGGTCATTGTTTCTAGGACTTTTCATGGCTAGAGCAGAGAAAGATGGGTATTTTGTTGTTGTTGTGGCGTGCGGGCTTAGCTGCTCCGTGGCATGTGGGGTCTTCCCGGACTAGGGCTCAAACCCGTGTCCCCTGCACTGGCAGGTGGATTCTTAACCACTGCACCACCAGGGAAGCCCATGATTTTATTTTTATTTTTTTGAGTTTGTTTTTTTTAAATAGATCTTTATTGGAGTATAATTGCTTCACAATATATGTATTTTTAGAATACAAAATACATTATGTGTTTGTACTGTTACTTCCAAGTCAAATTCAGAACTACTGGGTATTGACTTATCCTCATTAAATTTACATCAGTATTTATTTTCTCCCATGCTGAAAATTTCAGTTCTCAGTGACAAAAAAAAAAAAAAAAAGAAAAATTACTCATTTACTCTATCCCAGATAACAAATACACCAGTTGTAGAATGATAATACCATTACTACCACCAAAAATACAATTACCAAAATGGTTTATTCTCAGATTATTTCCCACTGAGAGTATAAAATGAAACTACTGTGTCTTAAAGTTATTTGGAATAGCTCTTCTCTTCATGATTATGCCACCAACTGGAGACTGAGTTAGCTTCATTTTTTTCATTTTTAGAGTTTTAATGATTTCTTTTTGATTGAATTTTATTTTACAATCATGTAAAATATTTTTATGGCTCCAACATTAAATCTACAAATCTAAGAAGTTTGGCTTCTATCCCTGTTTTTGCCCATTATTCTCTTTCACTTTTATAAGTACATGTTTTTTTAAATCACTGGACAAATGTTATTGATTTATTTTTAAAAATAGCTCAGAGAACATGTATTCTTTACCATGCATTAGTAATATAAATAAAAATGTGTGATCATGGAAATTTTAAAACATACTAAAATCACACAGAAAAAATACGAAGTGCCCTGGACTCACCACCAACCTCACAATTATCTGCTAATGGCTCATGTTTTTCATCTCTACCCACCCCTGACTCATTTTTCCTCCTCTTGTATTATTTTGAAGCAAAATCCCAAATAATAAATTGTTGTATCCATAAATACTTAGGAGGTAAAAGATAAGGAATCTCAAAAAATAAACACAATTATTATATCAGCAAATATAAAGACTTTAAACTTACAGGTCATCATTTATTTTCAGAATTCTCTTTTTTGAACTAGAACACAAATAAGGTCCACCTACTGCAATTTTTTCTTTAAAAATATTTTCAATCTACAGGTTCCTTTTTCATAGTTTTATTTATTTATTTTTTTTGGTGCCATTTTTTTTCTTTTGTTGATAAAGCTATATTGGTTGTCCTGTAGATTTTCTGATAGTTGGCATTTTATAGATTGTGTCCCAGTGATGCCATGTAATGTGCTTCCCTGATCAATCTATTCCCTGCAAATGGGTGTTTGGATATAGGGTCTTGCTAAGACTTCTTCAAAGGTAGTATTTTGTTCTTTAATCAGCAGGCATATACTACATGATTCTTCTTTCTCTGTCTCCGGTGATCAACTCCTAGATCCATTAAGTCATTTAGGGGCTGCAAAATGATAATTAATTCTATCATTACTTTCTTCATCTTTAGATGGAGTTCTTCCATAAAGTAAAACAAACTTCTCATCTACTATTTGGTTACACAGTGACACTATTTGTGTAGAAATGCAGGATACAAAATACTAGCAAACAGAATCCAACAACACATTAAAAGGATCATACACCATGATCAAGTGGGATTTATCCCAGGGATGCAAGGATTCTTCATATATGCAAATCACTCAGTGTGATACACCATATTAACAAACTGAAGAAGAAAAACCTTATGATCATCTCCATAGATGCAGAAAAAGCTTTTGACAAAATTCAACACCCATTTATGATAAAAACTCTCCAGAAAGTGGGCATAGAGGGAACCTACCTCAACATAATAAAGGCCATATACAACAAACCCACAGCAAACATCATTCTCAATGGTGAAAAACTGAAAGCATTTCCTCTAAGATCAGGAACAAGACAAGGATGTCCACTCTCGCCACTATTGTTCAACATAGTTTTAGAAGTCCTAGCCACGGCAATCAGAGGAGAAAAAGAAATAAAAGGAATACAAATTGGAAAAGAAGAAGTAAAACTGTCACTGTTTGCAGATGACGTGTTACTATACATAGATAATCCTAAAGATGTCACCAGAAAACTACTAGAGCTAATCAATGAATCTGGTAAAGTTGCAGGATACAAAATTAATGCACAGAAATCTCTTGCATTCCTATATGCTAACAACGAAAGATCAGAAAGAGAAATGAAGGAAACAATCCCATTCACCATTGCAACAAAAAGAATAAAATACCTAGGAATAAAGGAGGTAAAAGACCTCTTTGCAGAAAACGATAAGACACTGATGAAAGAAATCAAAGATGACACAAACAGATGGAGAGATATACCATGTTCTTGGATTGGGAGAATCAATATTGTGAAAATGATTATACTACCCAAAGCAATCTACAGATTCAGTGAAAATCCCTATCAAATTACCAACGGCATATTTTACAGAAGTGGAACAAAAAATCTTAAAATTTGTATGGAGACACAGAAGACCCCGAATAGCCAAAGCAATCCTGAGGGAAAAAAACGGAGCTGGAGGAATCAGACTCCCTGACTTCAGACTATACTACACAGCTACAGTAATCAAGACAATATGGTACTGGCACAAAAACAGAAATACAGATCAATGGAACAGGATAGAAAGCCCAGAGATAAACCCCCCCATACCTATGGTCAACTAATCTATGACAAAGGAGGCAAGGATATACTATGGAGAAAAGACAGTCTCTTCAATAAGTTGTGCTGGGAAAACTGGACAGCTACATGTAAAAGAATGAAATTAGAACACTCCCTAACACCATACACACAAAAAAACTCAAGATGGATTAAAGACCTAAATGTAAGACTGGACACTATAAAACTCTTAGAGGAAAACATAGGAAGAACACTCTTTGACATAAATCACGCAAAGATCTTTTTTGACCCACCTCCTAGAGTAATGGAAATAAAAACAAAAATAAATGGGACCTAATGAAACTTAAAAGCTTTTGCACAGCAAAGGAAACTATAAACAAGATGAAAAGAAAACCCTCAGAATGGGAGAAAATATTTGCAAATGAAGCAACTGACAAAGGATTAATCTCCAAAATATACAAGCAGCTCATGCAGCTCAGTATCAAAAAAACAAACACCCCAATCCAAAAATGGGCAGAAGACCTAAATAGACATTTCTCCAAAGAAGATATACAGATTGCCAACAAACACATGAAAGGATGCTCAACATCACTAATCATTAGAGAAATGCAAATCAAAAGTACAATGAGATACCATGTCACACTGGTCAGAATGGCCATCATCAAAAAATCTACAAACAATAAATGCTGGAGAGGATGTGGAGAAAAGGGAACCCTCTTGCACTGTTGGTGGGAAGGTAAACTGATACAGCCACTATGGAGAACAGTATGGAGGTTCCTTAAAAACTAAAAATAGAACTACCATACGACCCAGCAATCCCTCTACTGGGCATATACCCTGAGAAAACCATAGTTCAAAAAGAGTCATGTACCAAAATGTTCATTGCAGCTCTATTTACAATAGCCAGGACATGGAAGCAACCTAAGTGTCCCTCATCGGATGAATGGATAAAGAAGATGTGGCACATATATACAATGGAATATTACTCAGCCATAAAAAGGAATGAAATTGGGTCATTTGTAGAGACGTGGATGGACCTAGGGACTGTCATACAGAGTGAAGTAAGTCAGAAAAACAAATATCATTAACACATATATGTGGAATCTAGAAAAATGGTACAGATGAACCAGTTTGCAAGGCAGAAATAGAGACACAGATGTAGCAAACAAACATACGGACGCCAAGGGGGGAAAGCGGAGGGTGGTGGTGTGATGAATTGGGAGATTGGGATTGACATATATACACTAATATGCATAAAATAGATAACTAATAACCAGCTGTATAAAAATAAATAAATAAAATTAAAAAGAAATGCAGGATAAATGTTTTATTTTTATGTACAAGCTTTCAAAAAAATAATGAGGTGGTTCTGCAGTGTCCAAGTTCTTCAGAGAGACAGAACCAATTGAGGGTGTATATGTGTGTATAAGAGATTTATTTTAAGGAATTGGCCCACATGAATATGGAAGCTAAGTCCCAAGATCTATAGGCCGACAAACTGGAGACCCAGGAAAGCCAGAGGTGTAGTTCCAGTCTGAGTCTGAAGCCTGAGACTCAGGAGAGCTGACGGTGTGAGTTACACTCCAAGGGCAGGAGAAGCCTGACACCCCATTACAGCCGTCGGGCAGGTGAAGTTTATTTTTATTCATGGGAGGGTCAGTCTTTTTGTTCTCTTCAGGCCTTCAACTAATTGGATTAGAAAGGACAATCCTCTTTACACAGTCTACGAATCCAAATGTTAATCTCATCCTAAAACACCCTCACAGACATATCCAGAAAAATGTTTGACCAAATATCCAGGAACCCCATAGCCCATTCAAGTTGACACGTAAAATTAACCATAATATCTTGCCTCTTCAAACAGCAATCATTTTTTTTCCATTCCTTTTTCTTTTTTTCTAAAAAAGTCATGGACTCATGGATTTAAATGTATTTGATGTGTTTCTACCCATTGAAATTATTTTCATTATTGATGCTCAAATTGTTCCATTCTTGAACTCTTTAATTTGGCTCCTAAATCATTTTGACACAGTTATAGTAGTGTTTGACAGCTTCCCTCCTTTTGTTGTGATATTCATACTTATCATGTACATTTCTTGCTTTAAATTTGAATCAGTCATTTCTCTAAGGAGCCCTGCTTCTCTTTAGAGTAAAATGCTATTTCAAGGCCATAATCTGGGTGCTCCGGGTGCACATTAATTACTACTTGGTTAATAATTATTTTTAAGCATCTTCCATAGATAAATCTGGGAATATGTAAGGAATTCCCATTATTCGAATTCAGAACCACAGCATTTTGTTTTGTGTTTTTTACTAAGCCGTTTTTATATTACATCTGTATGTTCTCTTTCCTACTATGAGAATCCAAGTTACCAATAGTACTGGGCCTGATAGAATTAGTCTTTCAAATAATGACTACTTGCTGGATCCTACCTTACACACACAACAGTATCAGAAGAACAATACCTGTACTACCACCAGCAATATGATTATTAAAATAGTGAAAGATTTTATTTTTCAGTTCTTTTATCCTTATAAATTATTCACTAGAACTGTATAGTCAAATTACTGTGTTTTAAAGTCACTTCAAGCAGTGTGTCTATGTGTGGTAATGCCACTATCTGGATATACATAATTCTTTTTGATTTTTAAAAATAATTAATAGAAGTCTGACATGAGGAACTACCACGTGATGCAGCAGTTCTACTTCTGGGTAAACATTTGAAGGAAAAAAAATCACTATCCCCAAAATATATCTGTACTCCCACATTCATGGCAACATTATTTACAGTAGCCAAGACATGGAAGTGACCTAAGTGTCCATTTGATAGGTGAATGGCTAAAGACGATGTGATATATATATATATGTGTGTTCACACATATAGCAATGCCTTGACTGATGGTAAAACTTACGTTTAGTTAATTTATTTGAAAGGAGGTATGAATTGTGTTCAGATTCATCTTTTTGCATAGGGGTGTCCAATTATTCTGGCACCATTTATTGAAAAGAGTATCCTTCCTCTATTGAATTGCATTTGTTTTCTTGTGAAAGATCACTTGGCTATATTTATGTGAGTCTAGTTCTTATCTCTAACCTTCCATTCTGTTCCCTCCATTCCCTTGTAGTTAACTACTTAAAAAAATTATGTATCCACCCACTTTCTTAAATAAAAGGTAGCATATTATACATACTCTTTTAGTCAGTTCACTTTGTTAGAACAAGAATGCAATAGACTGGGTGGCTTAACAGTAGAAACTTATTTCTCACAGTTCTGGAAACAGAAGTCCAAGATCAAGGTTCCTGGTGAAGGTCCTCTTCCCAGTTACGACCTAGCATGGTGGAGAGAGAGCAAGGAAGCAAGATCTCTCTTGTTCTTCTTAAAAAAGCTTTAATCCCATTATGAGGGGATTTAATTACCTCATAATTTAATTACCTCCCAAAGGCTCCATCTTCAACTTATCACACCAAGGTTTAAAGTTTCAACATTTGAATTCTGGGGGGATACAAACATTCAGTCCATAGTACATACTTCACTCCTGTCTAAATGCATTCGTCAGTAACGCCAGTACAATGTTTAACAGCAGGGGAATTAGTGGCTAGTCTTTTCTTTCCCTGACTGTAGTAGGACAGTCTCTAGTGTTTCCTTATTAAGTAAGATACCAGCTTTTTGATGGATAGATATATAGGTAGGTAGGTAGATAAAACCATGTTAAAAACATCTCCATCAATTCCTATTTTACTGAGTGATTTAAAAATGAATGGATATTGAATTTTGTCAAGTGCCTTTCTTGGGTCTATGAAGATGGGGATATGATTTATATTTCTCCTTTACTTGATTATAATGACGAATTATATTAACAGTTTCCTAATGCTGAAACACTCATGCATTCCTTGAGTTAACCCTACTTACTCATACTAATCATATGCTTTAATGTGTTGTTGGAGTCTAATGATTGATAATATATAATTTGTATTAAAATTCTGCAGCATTATTTATAAATGAGATGAATCTGTATTTTTTATGGTGAAATCTTTGTCAGGTTTTTGCATCATGTTATAATTGTTTCATAAAAGCAGAACTGGTAGAATTCTCTTATGAAATCTTCTGTGCCTAGTGCTTTTGGATCTCATTAACTACTATTTTTATTTCTTCAGTGGAAAATGATCTGTTTAGACTCTTTGTCTCCACTGGCGTTATTTTTGGTAAGTTGCAGTTTTCTAAAAAAACTATTCATTTTATATTGATTTCTTGAACATTTATATCTTCCCTTCAAGAGATAAATACTCTCTCATGTATTGTTTCTTCTTTTGTTGATTTCTTTGGAATTTTAGCTCCAGCTTGTTTTAGAGGTATTTTTATTTATGTTATCCTTACTTTTTAAGACAGCAATATATTTTAAAAATGATTTGACTATATTTATTTCCCAATATCTTCAATTATCCCCCTGGGTTTAGCTCTATTTTTGTTTGAGTACTTTCCCTTAGAGGGGTTTGAAGTCAGACTTTTGCAAACCTCATGAGGTCTGTTAAGTCCAAGGATTTTTTTCTCATCAGATTTAAATGACAAATTGGCAAATATGAAATTTTACAATCACATTTTCTTTCTACAGCTTAGAAGTAATACTGTATTGTCTTCTTGCTTCTCTTCAGTGTAATTCTTGTTTCTTTTAACATATATTTGCTCTTTCATTTTGGAAGCTTTTAGAAATTTTTTTGGATGTTATTAAATTTTACTAAAATATGCCTAGGTATAGGATTTTATCTATTATTTTGTGCTCTATAAAGACCTCTTTTCAATTTTCATCTTTCTTTAAATTGGGCAAATTTATTTTCCTTATTTTATCATTTTATATTTCTTCCTCTGTATTTTAAAACATACCATAGAGTACTTCTATTATCTATAAATTTTTGCTTCTATTTCTTCTTTTTTTAAAATTTTATTTATTTATTTATTTGTTTATGGCTGTGTTGGGTCTTTGTTTCTGTGCGAGGGCTTTCTCTAGTTGTGGCAAGCGGGGGCCACTCTTCATCGCGGTGCGCGGGCCTCTCACCATCGCGGCCTCTCTTGTTGTGGAGCACAAGCTCCAGACGCGCAGGCTCAGTAATTATGGCTCACGGGCCCAGCTGCTCCGCGGCATGTGGGATCTTCCCAGACCAGGGCTCAAACCCGTGTCCCCTGCATTGGCAGGCAGACTCTCAACCACTGTGCCACCAGGGAAGCCCTTTGTTTCTATTTCTATTCTCCAGAAGTCTTTATTTTCTTTATATGTCCCATCATTATCTTTTCCTGCTGCCTTTTGGTAAAGTTCCTCAACCTGATAGTTCAGCTCACTAATTAATTTTACAAATTGGTGTTCTATATTCACCTATCATATTTTTCACACCTTGTATTTCACCTTGTTAACTTTTCTTTCTCCTTGGTACTACATAACACTACCAATATCCTCCATTCTCTATTCAAGAATATTTGTTATGCTTATTTGGATTATCTATTCCAACAGTTTTTCTTCATAAAGTTATTGTTCAGTTTATTATCTTTATTTTATAATTTGCATCCCTCAGCTCTCTGAAGTCATGCTTCCCTGAGGATAACAGCTGTGAAGGGGTTTGACCTTATTCTACAGTAAGAAATATTTTCTATATATCTATGACCCATTTGATATATATTTACAAAATGATATTAGTAAACATATTTTATATGTATTATAATAATATTTACTTCATGATGAGCAATGCACTCTGATATTTCTGGTCAACTTGATTTTATTGAAAAATACTAGTTATTAGTCAGTATATTGATTTAATCATCCGCTAATAGGTCAACACCTACAGTGTGAAAACTCTGTGACGTGGGAGGGCAGGACTGAAAGTCAGGCAGTGGTTAAGAAGGAGGGATAAGAGGAGTAAGTCCTAGAGTCCCAGGCACCACAGGATCTCTCAGATTAATTTAGTTTTCTCCACTCCATTGGGCAATAGCTCTGTGTTAGCATTCACTTCTAAACTCTTAGGTGGGAGCAGTGCTATGAGGTGGCAGTCCCTTTGGTTTACATTGTACATTTCCTTCCCTGGTGTTTGGTAGAGAAGAGGCTGGATCAATGAATATCCAAGGGTGACTTGTCAGTTTACACCTAAATCAGCTCCTCACCCTCAAAAAGGCTGCTCTAAGAATAGCCACACCCATGGGCTTTGGTGGTTACTGTTGATTTCTGATGCAAATGAGGAAGCAATGATTATCCCAAGGCCATGAAAGGTGAGACTAGAGCAGAACTTTAAAAAATCTGCCCCAATCTGTACTTCATTGCTGCTCTCAGGCTGCCTTCGTCCTAAGGGGATTCCCAGCTCCTCCCAGACCAATTCACAGCAGCCTTCACTCTCCTGGGATTTCTCTTAGTTTTTACGTTATTTTCTCAGATCAATAGTTCTTTTCCTTCCACAGTTTCCCCAGGGGGCATTTATGTTTGGGAAAACCCAGCAGCCCTGTGTTAGGTCTTTCCAGGAATCTGCAAAATTTAAGGCTCAAAAATCATCCTTTTTCAACATGAAGTCCTCATTGATCAATCTGAGATGAGTCTATCTCAGAATAGAAATCAGGGTGATAGAAAGATTTATAATTTTACTTTTGTCCAGACTGCCATTGTATTTAATTCTCCTGGGCTGCCCGGGTAGCACTCGTTCTTACACGTTCCAGGTTAGGCTTCATTGATGCATTTCGACAGTGTCTGTACAACCAAAATCAAAGGAGAGATTTCAGTCACTAAAGCACTGAGAATGCGATCAATCAGGATAGCTCAGGGAAAACAATCTTTGCATTTGTCTGAATCATGTGGCTCATTAAACACAATTCAGGTCATTGCTTTTTCCAGGGATACATTATGGCCCATATGTGGGATAAGCATACACTCGGGTCATCCAACAAGCACGTGGGGTGGGTCTCTGACTCTAGAGTAGGACACGAAGAGCTCCAAAAATTGCTTCTGTCTCCAAAAGGACCTCTATACCTGCTCTGACCTTGTCTTCAGGTTAGTCTTAAATTCTCCATCCTGGTTTAAATTTTGTTATTTATAATTCCTTTGAGTTAAACGACAAAGGCCAAAGAATTATATCTGAACCCCAGTGATAAAAGCTCTTTCAGACAGTGGCACACATTATGGTATCAATGTTGGGTTGATTAGTGATCACCTCTCCATTCCAGTTAAACAGGTAACCTCTTCTACATCTGACTTCATCATCTTTCTCCACAAAGATACCTTCCCCTCCCACATTCCCCACATCTGTATTTGTCACTACTATCCATACCATTGCCTATAGTGATCCTCAGCTCTTTGCTTGCTCTCACCAACCCACAACCAAGTTCTGTTAGTTTTAACTTCTAAGTTTCTCTAGAATCCACACACTTCATCACTGCTACCACCACCCTAGGCATCTCTCACTGGATATCTCCTACAGCCTTCTGACTAGTCTCCTGCTTTCAATCTTGTCTTTAATCCTTTCTCAACATGGCAGCCATCAACTTTTCACCATGTCAGTACTATGCTGAAACTCTACAAAGTTGCCCAATTGCCCGTAGAGGGGTTTGCAAATGTTTTCCCCACTAAAACATACCCAAGAAATACAATGCAATTCCATTAGTGTCAGCATCTAAGGCAGTTGATCTCATGATCTCATTGCATACAAACTGGAGGGGGGAATATATAGGGCACCTATCTGAATCTCTGGAATGAGAAGCACATTTTTATGACATTGTAGGTGTTCAGTAAACATTTCTTGAGTGCGTGGATGAATTAAACACAAGAAAGGTAAATTTGGTAGCAAGAAGCAGTTTGAAGATAAGTTCAGAGCATAGAATTCTGTGAGTGGAGTGCAGGAGAGACTACTGGGAACATATGAAAACTTAGTTTTGTGTGTGTGCATGTGTGTGTGCACTCACACACATGTGCACCTATGAGATAAAATGTGCTTTTCATGTAGTAGGCCCTCTAGCAATAGTTGTGCAATAGGAAGATTTTAAGGATAAAACTGTAATACAGTTTTGCTTGTGTCAACCTAGATTCTTGGCTAGATTTTGGGACCCATTGTTAATAAATAAAAAACTCAATCCAAATTCAAAGCATAATTTAATACAATGTTTCCCAATATATTATTTGTGGGATTCTTAAAAAAAAGACTTCCATGGTGTACTAGTATTCTATGGCTGATGTAACAAACTTATTGGCTTAAAACAACAAAAATTTATTGTATAACAGTTCTAGAGGTCAGAAATCTGATGCAGTCTCACTAAATTACAATCAAGGTGTGGGCAGGGCTCTTTTTTCTTTGGAGGCCCAAGAGGAGAATCCTTCCCTTTCCTTTTCCAGCTTTTAGAGAGGCTACTCACATTCCTTGGCTCATGGCCCCTTCCATCTTCAAAGCCAGCAATGGCCAGTTGAGTCTTTTTCATGCTGTATCACTCGAACACTGATTCTCCTGGTTCCTCTTTTACTTATAAGGACCCTTGATGAGCTTAAGCCCAATAAACATGCAGTAGAAAATAAGGATGCAACACTTCGGGTTTAACTGATCATTTACAATTATATCTTAACGATATTATCACTAATATCAGCACTTCCATGTTCCTGTTTTCACCTAAGGGGAATTAAACAAACAAAAAAAATTCCAAACACCAAAATTCCACAGGTAAATATGATGAAAATGTTCCCAAAACTATACTCTTGTTACTGAGTCTGAGCTCATACTGCTGGCTGCACAACAGGCCAATAAATCAAAGGACGAGTTACTGGGGCAAGGAACAGCACTTTACTTGGAAAGCCAGCAGTCCAAGGAGCCGGTGGACTAGTGTCCCAAAGGACCATCTTAGCGGAGTTAGAATTCCAGCTTCTCTTATATTAAAAGAGGCGAGGGTGTTGTTCGTTGCTGCAAACTTCTTGGTGTTGTAATCCTTTGTTCTTGCAGCTGTCCATGTAGGTCAGGTCTCAATGTTCCTGTAAACCTCCAACAAGAATGCTATTCTCTGTTCTGCAACTTTTTATCTGTATATGAATGGAAAAGTGTTATATCTTTAAAGGTCAGAGCCTTGAGAATGGGATATCCTGTACATTTCAGGCTAAAGGCAACATTCTTGTAGCAAAAGCAACAGAATACAAAGGTTAAAGTAATAGAAACAGATCCAATATGGAGGCAGATTCGTTCTTCCTTATTACACTATGAGTTAGGACTATTCTCTAGAGCAAAAGAGTGATTAGCATATGTATATAAACCCAAATTTGGCTGATGCAGAGTACCTTAGGGGGTGTCAGTGCACAAAGTACAGAAAAATGTATTGCATGAACGTTGAAAACTATTTAGCTGTGTTAAATTCTTAAAAATACATGGATCTATTTTCAGACTTTCTGTTATGTCCCATTATGCCATCCACTCTATGCTGATATGATATTTTAGTTATTGTAAATATGTATTTTAATATCTGGTAAAGGTTATCAAATGGAGCTGAGCCAGGACTAATAGAATAGGTATTTCTTAGATTACCTAGATTGGTCCTCTGAAAAAGCCAAGAAACAAGGGTCCACCTAGTTAAGTTCCATCAGCACCCAGACTGGAATCCTGAAGTATCATTTTCCACCTAAAGAAACCAGAGTTTCATGGAAATGACTGAATGCTGGATCTGATTTGGGAAATGTACAAGGGAAATTGGCACACCTTGTACCAGATAGGAAGGAACCTGCCAAAGAGGCCCTATTGAAAGGACTCAACCGTTAACCTGAACTAGCTCCCACTGGACAAGGATGAGACAATCCATTGGAATGGAAACATCTGAAATATCAAATAGTTAAAAATCAGAATTAATTGTGGTTTACGTATGTTAGGGAACAGCTCATTATTTTAAAAACTAGTAAACTAAGATACGGATATTTACCCTGACTTTCCAGGATGACCTGTACCTTACAGTAACTTCATGAAACCAAATTTCTCTTTATTTCTGTGTTCCAGCTAATAAATGAAGAAATGGCAGAATTAGAATATTACCAGTATTAAACTGGTAATGATAATCAATGGCTATTAACCTTAAAAAAAATGAGGTAATAGATATTATGTCTCCTCACAGAAATACACAAAACCCCTTATAAAATAATCATGCCATGCACAAAAAATTAAATCTGAATCTTCCTCTTCTATATCTCATCAAAGAGATGCAATCAACAAAATTCAAATTCGGGGGGAATTCTATATGACAAAAGAGCCTGTTTCTTTAACAACAACAACAAAAATACTGCAAAGATTAAAAACCCAGGATGTTGAAGGAGAATCCATGAAGAGACAAGATATAAATGAAAGAACTGTGATGTGTGCACTTTATTTGAATCACAAATCAAGCAGGGAAAATTTAAAAAGGGAAAAGAAAATAACTGAGGACCTGTGAAGAATGATGAATATTTGAAGGTGTTAAGAATATGTTTTACATTATTTTAAGGTGATGATGGTTGTCTTTAAAGTAAACACAAGAGCCCTAAGTTTAAAAAATTGGTGAAGATGGATGGCAGGTACATCAGGCTTATCATATTATTTTCTCTTCCTCTGTTTGTTTTTAATTTCCATAATGACAAGTTAAAAATGTTTCCATTAATTCAAGTTTGTGTAGTTACTAATAGCAACAATGAGAACTTTATCAAGAGAAGAATTTTGATGCTCGACTTTTCTTGATTAATATTTCAAGGAAGTTAATAACACACCATTAAAGTTAGAAACTCAATTACCTGCTCAAGCTTAACACTGGCAAATTTTCTTTACAATCAATTTCCTCTGCTTCATAAAAGTTGTTTCAGGAAAGCTGATGGAACTAGAAATTATAACTGAGAGATAAGAAATAACTTTGGAAATTTATTTTATGGTTTAATTTCATATTTAATCTAGACTTTGGCAATTGCATATACATTGCCTAACACAAAATTTTGGAAAAACTAGCCATATGTATTATACTTAGAGATCTTTCTACTATTTTTAGCTCTCTGTTAAAGTATCTTCCCCTTTTATCCAATCCTCTGTTACTTCATTGAGTGGAACTTTTTTTATATAATAAATTTGGAAAATCGGGTCAGTGAACAAATCATCATACCTTTGTTCTAACTGACTAACCATTTGGATAAACAATCAAATTGTATCCTTACTTTATACCAAACTTAAGCCTATATGGATTAAATATTAAAAAATGAAACCATAAAAGTAATATAATAGAAAATATTGATGAATGTTTATATAAACTATGATGAGGAATGACTTGCTCATGTGATATTAATTCAGAACCTACATAAAAAGACTGATAGAATTGAAGACATAGAAAGTTACACCACAATATTGCAAAAGACCCCTTTATCCAAGTTTATGACCAACTGGTAGATATTTAAAATACATGTTATTCAGAGTTAATATTCTTAATAAATTAAGAACATTTACGAATAGGTGAGAAAAAGGTGCTCTTTCTGAGAGAAAATGGACGAAGGACGTGAATAAATGATGCACCAATAAAGGAATGGAAATACAAATTACCAACATATACATGGGAAAAAAGTTCATCCTGACTTGTTAGTAATAAAATAAATGCAGATTAATATGAGGATGAGATGACATTTTCTCATCTGTCACACTGGCAAAGGCAAAGAGTTTGATTGGACAGGTGTGTGGCTTTTGGCGCTCTAGCACTGCAAACTGCTGGGACAGCAGAAGTCGGCACAACCTCTCTAAAAGCAGTTTGTCCATATTAAGGCCCTTAGCATTTGCATAACCTTTAACATGGGAATTCTTCTCTCTAAAAAAAAGTGCAGAAACACTAACATAAATGTTTATTGCAGCATTGTTTACAACAGCAAAAAAGCTGTAAGCAATCTGAAATCCCAGGGATGAGGAATTTATTCAACCCTTTGGTGGGTGCATTACAGATGCCAAAGAACGCCTTATTATTTATCTATTTATTTATTTTTGGCTGTGTTGGGTCTTCGTTGCTGTGCGCAGGCTTTCTCTAGTTGTGGTGAGTGGGGGCTACTCTTTGTTGCGGTGCGCAGGCTTCTCATTGTGGTGGCTTCTCTTGTTGCGGAGCACAGGCTCTAGGCACGCAGGCTCAGTAGTTGTGGCTCGCAGGCTCTAGGGCGCAGGCTCAGTAGTTGTGGCACACGGGCTTAGTTGCTCTGCAGCATGTGGAATCTTCCTGGACCAGGGCTCTAACCCGTGTCCCCTGAATTGGGAGGCGGACTCTCAACCAGTGCGCCACCAGGGAAACCCAAGAACGCCTTATTCATGTAGCAAGACGGTGATAGCTGTTGTTAAGTGGGAAAAGAAGGGTTCAGAGCAATTTATATTGTGTCATCCCATTTTATTTCTCTCCCATATATATATATATATATACACACAAACACACATATGTGTACATACATATATAATGTATCTGCATTCTATATAAGAAACGTATAATTTCTGCAATAAACAAAATTTTAAAAGATGTTTTGTTTCCTATTTCAAAAGTTTCTGGTAAGAATTTATACTGTAACATGTAACAATAGGAAAGATCATAAGATCATTCAGGACATTTTAATGCTCCTTCTTGTTGAGGTAGGATGACTGATGGATGAATTGCAGCTCCAGAGGCAGAGCCCATAGTGATTAAGAAATGCGCATAAGTTCACATCTGATTTTAACGTGTCACAAAGAAAAGAAATGTAATACCTTTTTGTATTTGATGGGTGGAACATGGATAGATTTTTAAGTCCAGAATACACACACACACACACACACACACACACACACACACACACACACAAATGTATGTACATAAACAAGAAAAAATTGCTTGCCAAGGAAGCTTGGGAAAGCTGATGAGGAAAGACTAATGCCTTCATACTGATAAATACTAGCACCCAATAACTAAGGAACTGTTAAACTCTGTGATACAACAAGTATCAAGTGATATACATCATGATTGCAGGTTGAAATGATCTATTGGGTTACATAAATCATAGTATTAAAATTAATTTTACCCATTTCTTTTTACCTTTAAAAAGACGAGGATACCAGAAAATGTAGTATTAGACATGTGGCATGCGTTGTATTTCTGTTGGACAGTGCTGCTGTATACTGTAGTAAAAACCTATTTATGTCATACCTCTGCTCATAAGCTGTCAGTGTCTTCCTGTTACTTTTTAGGAAAAGACAAAAATCTTTAATGAGCCCATGAAGAGTCTTAGCGCTGCCTGCCTCACCGTTTCTACTAGTTCCCAATCTTCCCCTTGATTTCTGAGGTCAGTTGGACCTTCTATCAGGTCCTTCAACACAGAATTTTTCTACCTGCAGATTGAGACTTAGAGTGTGTTATGGAACAAATTTAGTGAATTGAGACCAACATTAAAAAACATGAAATAGAACAGAACAGAAAATAAAGAACATCACAAGTAAAAGGGTAAATGTTATTTTATGTAAATGCTTTTTATTTTACGTATATGTTTACTGGATTATGTGGTGAAATATATTTCTTACTGGATTGAAAATGTTTGAGAAGCAACTCTCTAACCCAGGGTTTCTCAACTTTGGCACTATTGACATTTTGGTTGTATAATTCTTTATGGTGGAGAGTTGTCATGGTCTTTACAGGATGTATAGCAGCATCTCTGGCCTCTACCCACTAGATACGAGCAGCACAACCTTCCTCTGTTATGACAACTCAAAATACCTCTGGACTTTGCCATATGTCCCCCAGCTGAAGACTGTTGCTCCAATCCATCATATTCAATCTCACAGCAAAGCTTTTTGACAAACCGTGCTCATTGACTGAAACGAGCTGCTCACCTCTCCTCTCCTGGTAACTCTTCCTCACCTTTCAGATCTCAGCTCAGTGGCACTCCTCTTGGGAAAGTCTTTCCTGAGTCCTCTAGGTAAGTCTCATCCTTCTACTGTAAGTTCTCATAAAGTCACGTGCTCTATTTTAAGCACTTATCAATTTATAATTTTCCATTTACCTCTGTGATTATTTGATTAATACATGCCTCTCTCACTAGGCTGTTAGTTGAAGTCAGGGATCATGTCTGATTTTGTCCACAATACAGCACTATGCAAATATTTATTCAATGTCTACTGTGTACAGGCTCCAAACTCGATGCTAGGTGTGCATTGGATGGCTGAAAAAGCAAAATCCCTGTCCTTGAGTGGCCGACAGTCTTGCTGGGGAGACCTAAAATACAGAAAGCGACCAATATTTAAGTGCAAATTAAAAATGGAAATGGTGCTAAAGTAAAGATGTGTTTTGAGTTGGCAAGACCAAATTTGATAGCGTTGTCAGAAGAAGGATGCACTGAGGACGTAAACGTTAGGTAAAATGTGAAGTGTCAGAAGGATACAGCCATATAAAAGCAGGGAAAGAACATTCCAAGAGCAAGCATCATCTTCTTTAAAGCCCTTATGACATGTTCCTAGTAGGTTTTTAAAAGATCATTCTGCTATGAAGAGAATGTATCAGAGGAAAAGAAAAGAAGGGGAAGTTACTTAAGAAGTCATCCAATCCAGGTAGGAGACCATCGGTATCTTGGACTAGGGGTTGTTGAAGTGGTAATGGAAAGAATATGATGTATAAGTACTTACTAAGTACCTAGTATGTCAGTTGTCAGATTTGACATACTAGGTCCTTAGTAAATACTTGCTGATTTAATATCTAGTCAGTGAATTCATTAACTATTTGCTAACATAATTAGATCAAAGCTTTAAGAAATTAAGACAACTTTGGAGAAAGGTTTGAGTGATTGTCTTTTATTTTTGTCACCATATCTGCCTGTTGAAGTTTTCAAATTCCAGACTGTCTAAGAAAATTTCTCTATATTCTCAGACAAATTAATGTCTGTTTCCACAGCTATTATAGCAAATTTGTTCTAGTTCCATTGTAGCATTTATCACTGTCTACCTTAGATGAGATATTTGTGTTCATCTGCCCAACTATGTTATGGGTGCAGTGAAAGTTGGTAATTTTTTTTATCACTTGAACTCTGATACAATAGGATATATATAGGAGACATTAAATAATGTTGGTTGAATGGAATGAATGCTGCAAAAAATTTGGAAAAATTCTGTCTTTTAAAACTTTGATGACTCAGTCAGAAATAATCTCCCAATGGATAGGAAATTATTTATACTTATTTGAAGTTAAAGTTTATTTTGAAAATGCAGTGTTTTAAAACATGTTTCAATCTCAGACATACTAAAGGCAGGTTTCACTAATACAGTTTTTGCTGATGCACTGGAACATGTATTTTCATTTCTCTTTGATGATTACAGCTGGGAGTGGAATTGCTAGGCCATAGGATAAGGGTATGTTTAACTCTCTTAGACACTACCTAATCTTTTCCCAAAGATACTTACTATTTTATGCTCTCAGCAGTCATGTATGAAAATTCCTGCTTCTCCACATTTTTATTAACTTTTGCTATGCCAGTCATTTTAATTTTCAGCCATTTTAGTGGGTGTGAAATGGTATCTCAATGAAGTTTCAATCTGAAGTTTCCTGATGACTAATGATGTTGAATACTTCATCATATCCTTATTAGCCATACATTTATCTCCCTTTTTAAAGTGTCTGAGTCCTTCACTGAGTTAAAAATTTTTCTAGTTTTTTTGAGATATAATTGGCATATAACATGGAAGTAAGTTTAAAGGGTACAACATGATTCCATACACAAATATATCGCAAAATGATTACCACAATAAAGTTAGTTAACACATCTATCACCATCACCTCACATAATTACCAACTTTTGTTGTTATGGTGATGAGAACATTTAACATCTACTTTCTTAGCAACCTGCAAGTATACAACACAGTACTGTTAACTGCAGTCACTGTACTGTACATTAGATCCCCAGAACTTATTCATCTTTTAACTCCACGTTTGTACCCTTTGACCCACATCTCCCCCTCTCCCCCACCTACCAGCCCCTAGAAACAAAAGTCTACTCTCTATTTCTGTGCGTTCAGCTCTTTTAGATTCCACATGTAAGTGAGATCATATAGTGTATTTGCCTTTCTCTGTCTGACTTATTTCACTTAGCATAATGCACTCAGGTTCCATCCACGTTGTTGCAAATGACAAGATTTTGTTATTTTTTATGGCTGGATAATATTCATATACATTATATATAGGTAACATATAGGTAAGTACATACTATAAAATACACATGTATTCTATTATATATAGGTATATGTTATGTGTCAGCCATTCATCCCTTGATGGACACAAGTTATTTCCACTTCTTGGCTATTGTGAATAGTGCTGCAGTGAGTGAGCGTGGGAGTGCAGGTTTCTCCTTGAGGTAGTGACAGCTTGTCCTTCGACTATATACCAGGAAGTAAGATTATATGGTAATTCTATTTTTAATCTTTTTGAGGAACCTCCATACTGTTTTCCACAGTGGTTATACCAATTTACATTGCCACCGACAGTGCAAACAGTTCCCTTTTCTCCAAATTTTCCTCAGCACTTGTTATCTCTTGTCTTTTTGAGAATAGCCATTCTAACAGGTGTGATATCTCACTGTGGGTTTGATTACATCTCCCTGATAATTAGTGATGTTGAGTACATTTTCTTGCACTTGTTGGCCTTTGTATGTTCTCTGTGAAAAAATGTCTACTCAGGTCCTTCGCCTGATTTTTTAATGAGGTTATTTCAGATTTTTGCTCTTGATTTGTATGCACTCCTTATATTTTTGGATGTTAACCTCTTATCAGATATATGACTTGCAAATATTTTCTCCCATTCTGTAGGTTGCCTTTTCATTTTGTTGATTGTTTCTTTTGCTGTATAGAAGCTTTGAACTTTGATGTAGTCACACTTGATTTTTGCTTTTATTACTTGTGCTTTTGGTATTGTATCCAACATTTCATTGCCAAGACGAATGTCAAGGAGTTTTCCCTTATGTTTTCTTAGGAGTTTTATGGTTTTAGGCCTTACATTTAAGTACTTAATCCATTTCTAGTTAATTTTTGTGAGTGGTATAAGATAGAGGTTCAATTTCATTCTTTTGCATGTGGATATACCTTCATCGAATTTTAAAAAATTGTGTTGCATGTCTTTTTATTATTTAATTATAGGTATTCTTTATATATATATATGCCAAATATTTCTATTACAGTTTTCTGAAGGAAATGATATCTTGCATATTTTTACAAGGTACATTAAAAATTTTCTTTTACTGAAGTATAACTGAGAAAGAACATTATATTAGTTTTAAGTGTACAACATAATAATTTGATATTTGTATACACTGTGAGATGATCACCAAAATAAGTCTATTTACCCTCTGTCATCACACAGTTTCAGAAACAATTTTTTTCTTGTAATGAGAATTGTTAAGATTTACTTTCTTAGCAGTTTTCAATTTTGCAATAAAATATTATTGACTGTAGTCAGCATGCTGTACATTATATCCCCATGACTTAATTATTTTAATATAACTGGAAGTTTGTACCTCTTGATCCCCTTCACCCATTTCTCCCAACCACCCCCTCACCTCTGGCAACCACCAATCTGTTTTCTTTATTTATGCATTTTGTTTGTTTCACTTTTTAGATTCCACATATAAGTGAAATCATACAGTATTTCTCTGATTTATTTCACTAAATATAATATTCTCTAGGTCCATTCATGTTCTCTCAAATGGCAAGATGTCTTTCTTTTTTATGGCTGAGTAGTATTCCATTGTGTGTGTGTGTGTGTGTGTGTGTGTGTGTATGTGTGTATACACACACATACACACACACAATCACATCTTCCTTATCCAATCATCCATCAATGGACACTTGGGTTGTTTCCAGTTCTTGGCGGTTGTAAATACTGCTGCAGTGAACTTAGGGGTGAATATATCTTTTTGAGTTAGTGTTTTCATTTTTTTTTAGATAAATAGCCAGAAGTGGAATTGCTGGGTCCATATGGTAGATCTATTTTGAATTTTTTGAGGAATCTCCATACTGTTTTCCATAGTGGCTGTACCAATTTAAATTCCCACCAACAGTCCACAAGGGTTCCCTTTTTTCCACATCCTCACCAACATTGGTTATCTCTTGTTTTTTTTTTTTAAATATAAACAGCCATTCTGACAGGTGTGAGGTGATATCTCATTGTGGTTATGATTTGCATCTCCCTGATGATTAGTAATGTTGAGCATCTTTTCATGTGCCTGTCGGCCATCTGTGTGTCTTCTTTGGACAAATGTTTATCAGATCCTCTGCCCATTTTTAGTCAGATTGTTTGTTTGTTTGTTATTCAGTTGTGTGAGTTCTTTATATATTTTGGTTAGTAACCCTTTGTCGGACATATCATTTGCAAATATCTTCTGCCATTCAGTAGGTTGCATTTTGATTTTGTTGATGATTCCCTTCACTGTGTAGAAAGATTTTTGGTTTGATGTAGCCCATTTGTTTATTTTTGCTTTTGTTTCCATTGCTTCTGGGGTCAGATCCAAATATACATATAGTTAAGACCAAGGTCAGTCAAGAGCTAACTGCTTATGCTTTCTTCCAGGCGTTTTATGGTTTCTGGTGTTACATTCAAATCTTTCATCCATTTTGAGATAATTTTTTGGTATAGTATAAGATGGTAGTCCAGTTTTATTCTTTTGCATGTGGTTGTCCAGTTTTCCCCACACTATTTGTTGAAAAACTGTCCTTTCCCCATGTATGTTTTTGCTTCCTTTGGCATAAATTAGTTGACCATATGGCATGGGTTTATTTCTGGGCTCTCTATTCTGTTCCATTGACCTATATGTCTGTCTTTTTGCCAATTCCATACTGTTTTGGTTAGTATAGCTTTGTAGTATAATTAGAAATTAGGAAGTGTGATGCCTCCAGCTTTGTTCTTCTTTCTCACAATGGCTTTGGCTATTTGGGACCTTTTGTGTTTCCATACAAATTTCAGGATTGATTGTTCTATTTCTGTGAAAAATGCCACTGGAATTTTGATTTAGTATGGACATTTTAACAATATTAATTCTTCCAGTTCATGAACATAGAATATCTTCCCATTTATTTGTGTCTTTTTAAATTTCTTTCATTAATATATTTTTGAGTGTATAGGTCCTTCACATCCTTGGTTAAGTTCATTCCCAGGTATTTTATTCTTTATTCAATCAAAGGTATTTTGTAAGGGGATTGTTAATTTCTTTTTCTGATTGTTTGTTGTTAGTCTCTAAAAATGCAACTTATTTTTGTATATTGCTTTTGTACCTTGAAACTTTACTGAATTTGTTTAAATTCACTTACTAGTTCTAGCAGGTTTTTTTTTTTTTGAGTCTTTAGGGTTTTCTATATATAAAATGATGTTGTCCTCAAATAGTGACAGTTTTACTTCTTCCTTTCCAATATGGATGCCTTTAATTTCTTTTTCCTGCCTAATTGCTAGCAGTTTCAGTACTATGTTGAATAAAAATATGGGTTAAGGTCCACTACTATTATGGTATTGTTGTCAGTTTTCCCCTTTAGGTCTATTAATATTTGCTTTATGTATTTAGGTGCTCCTAGGTTGGGTGCATAAATATTTATAAGTGTCATATATCTTCTTGCTGGATTGACTCCTTTATCATTATGTAATGTCTCTCTATGTCTTTTATACAGTCTTTGTTTTAATGCCCATTTTGTCTGATAGAAGTATAGCTACATCAGCTTCCTTTTGGTTTCCATTTCATGAAACATCTTTTTCCGTTCCTTCACATTCGGTCTGTGTGTGTTCTTACATTTGAAGTGAGTCTCTTGTAAGCAGCATATATGTGGGTCTTGTTTTTTTATCCATTCAGCCACTTTGTGTTTTGATTGGAGTATTTAGTCCATTTACATTTAAAGTCACTATGGATAGGCATGTACTTATTGAAATTTTGTTAATTGTTTTCTGGGTATTTTGTAGTTCTTCTCTATTCCTTTCTTCTTCTTGATTTCTTCCCTTCTGGTTTGATGTCTTATAGAGTGTTATGCTTAGATTCCTTTCCCATTATCTTTTGGTTATCTACTATGGGTTTTTGCCTTGTGGTTACCATGAGACTCATATACAACAGCCTATATATATATGACAATCTATTTAAGTTGATAGCAAGATAAGTTTGAATGCATTCTAAAACTCAGCTTCTTACTACCCCTCCTGTTGTGTGTTTTTGATATTTTATTTTACTTTATTTTATTTTATTTTATTTATTTATTGGCTGTGCCATGGGGCATGTGGAAACTTAGTTACCCAACCAGGGATCAAACCCGTGCCCCCTGCAGTGGAAGCATGGAGTCCTAACCACTGGACTGCCAGGGAATTCCCGATGTGACATTTTAAAGTTTTTAATTTTGTGTATTCCTTATTTAACTATTTTAGTTATAGTTATTTTTACCTCTTTTGTCTTGTAACCTTCATACTAGCTTTATAAGTGATTGATTGATTACCTTTACTATATATTTACCTTTATCAGTGAGATTTTTACTTACATGTTTTCTTGTTACTAATTAGTGCCCTTTTCAGCTTAAAGAAGTCCCTTTAACATTTCCTGCAAGACTATTTTAGTGGTGACGAACTCCTTTAGTTTTTGTTTGTCTGGAAAGCTCTTTATCTCTTCTTCAATTCTGAATGATAACCTTGCTGGGTAGAGTGTTCTTGGTTTGAGGTTTTTTTCCCTTTCACCCTTTAAATATATGGTTCCACTCCCTTCTGGCCTGCAGAGTGTCTGCTGAAAAATCAGCTAATAGCCTTATAGGAGTTCCTTTGTATGTTATTTGATGCTTTTCCTTTGCTGATTTTAATACTTTCTCTTTATTCTTAACTTTTGTCATTTTGATTACAGTGCATCGTGATGTATTCCTCTTTGCCTGTATGGGACTCCGTGTGCTTTCTGGACTTGGGTGACTATTTCCTTTCCCAGGTTAGGGAACTTTGCAGCTATTATGTTTTAAATATGTTCTCAGCCCCTTTCTCTCTCTCTTCTCCTTCTGGGACCCCCTATTATATGAATATTACTGTGCTTGATGTTGCCCCAGAGGTTTCTTAAACTGTCCTCATTTCTTTTCACTCTTTTTTCTTTTGTCTGTTCAGTGGCAGGGATTTCCACTACTCTGTCTTCCAGCTCACTGATTCATTTCCTCTGTATCATTTAGTCTACTGCTGATTCCTTCTAGTGTATTTTTCATTTCAGTTATTGTATCCTTCATCTCTCTTTGGTTGTTCTTTATATTTTTAAACTTCTAACTTCTCACTCTCTGCATCCATTTTTCTCTCAAGTACCTTCATCATCTTTACAATCATTACTCTGAACTCTTTCTCTGGTAGGTAGCCTGTCTCCACTTCACTTAGTTCTTCTTCTCGGGTCTTATCTTGTTCCTTTGTCTGGAACATGTCTCTCTGTCGCCTCATTTTGTTGAACTTGTTACTTGTATTTTTAGGTATGTGGTAGGTTAGTTACATTTCTTGACCTTGCAGAAGTGGCCTTCTCTAGGAGAAGTACTGTGCATCCTGGCAGTACACTCCCCTCTTGTCACCCAAGCTATATGCTCTAGGGATTCCCCATAAGAGGGCTGCATGGGTTCTTCTGTTGTGGTGGGCTATGTGGGCTGTCTGGTAAGATTGGTTGGCCCATGGTCTGGTTGGTTGCCAGGCAGATGTTATAGGCTGCTGGTTAGTGGGGTCTGGTCACGAGGCAGCCAACTGTAGAACCCCAGGTGGCCCCGGGTCTCGTGCTGGCTTGCTGGTGGGCATAGTCAGGGTCCAGAAGACTCTGGGGCTGTTGCTTTCCCCTGCCCCCCACAACTGGTGGATGAAGCCAGGTCCTGGGGTTAGTGCCAGACTACTGGCAGGCAGAGCTGGGGCTTGGCATCTGGCTACAGGGCCCAGGGATCCCAGAGCTGGTGTCCAATTGCTGGTGGGCAGGGGGCTGGTTCCTGAAACAGTTGGGTATGGAGTCTGGGGTGTCTGGAGGCTTGTGTTGTCCTGCAGCCCAGCTGGTAGGGTCTGGCTTGCTGTGGATAGCCTGGGTCCGCAGGCTGCAGGACTGTGGTTTTCTTGTGTCTGATGTCTGCCCCTTGGTGTGTGAGGCTGGTCTAGAGGCCAGTGCAGGCTTCCTGAAGAGGCTTGCCGAGGCTTGACCACTGTTGGGTGAAGCTGGGTCTTGGCCCTTTGGTGGGCAGGGCCATGTGTGTAGGTATGTCTAGAGGCAGCTGTGGGATCAGGAAGTCTTTAGGCAGACTGTCTGCTGCTGGGTGCATCTGTGTCTCCACTCAGTTGTTTGGCACTGGCACCTACAAGCTATTAGGTGGGGCCAGGTCTTGGCACTAATGAACTAGAGGAAGGATCCTACAACGGCGTCTGCCAGCACTGGCTTCCACAGGGTAGAAAGAGCTCCCAAACGTGGCTGCTGCCAGTGTCCATGTCCCCAGGGTGAGCTGTAGCCACCCTCCACCTCTGTGGGAGACTCTCCAAAACCAGTAGGTAGGTCTGGCTCAGGCACCTATCAAATTACTGCTTTCGCCCTGGGTCCTGGTGCTTATGAGATTTTGTGTGTGCCTTTTAAGACTGAAGTTTATTTCCCAAAGTCCTTTGGGACACCTGAAATTAAGCCCCACTGACCTTCAAAGCCAAATGCTCTGGGAGCTCATCCTCCCAGTGCCGGACCCCTGGGCTGGGGCGCCGGATGTGGGGCTCAGAGTCCTCACTCCTGTTGGAGAACCTCTGCAATATAGATATTCTCCAGTTTGTGGGTTGCACCCCCAGGGGTATGGGACTTGATTATATCATGAATTCACCCCTTTACCCCTCTCATTGTTCCTTCTTTATGTCTTTAGTTGTAAAAGATCTTTTCTGGTAGGTTTTTGTCTTTTTCGTGGATAGTTGTTTTGCAGATAGTTGTGATTTTGGTGTGCTCGTGAAAGGAGGTGAGCTCAGGGTCTTTCTACTCCATCATCATGGCCGATCTCCAGGTTTGCTTTAATTTTTTTTCCAACAGTGTTGTATAGTTTTCATTGCAGAAGTCTTAAAAATGTATTGTTAAATTTATGACTAAGCATTTTTAATGCTATTGTTCATAAAATGTTTATTTTGAAAAATTACCTCTAGGCTCTGTATTGATGTCCCCTTTATTACTGATATTGATAATTTGTGTTCATTCTTTATCTCTTTCCTAATCATTCTATCTAGAGGTTAATCAACTATACTTGTTGATTTGTTTTCTATTTTTAATTTCATTTATCTCTGCAAGTTCTTTGTTATTTCCATTCATTTATGTACTTTTGGCTTAATTTTGAAAAGTCCAATATAAAATTTTTTCCTCCCATCCCTCCCCCATTAGATGAGAAGCTGCTTGAGGACAGGGACAATATCTCATGCCTGACATGTAAAACCTCAACCAATATTTTAAAAATCAATTGTGGAAAGCAGAAATGAAAAGGTTCTAGTTCTCCGGCATTTCACTTGCTTAACGTTTGTATTAGCTATCTATTGCTGAATAATAAGTTACCCCAAAGGTTCTTTCTGATGAGGAATAGGAAGAAATATAAGAAAATGATTTAAATAAAAATCCATTCTAAAATGATGGAGTATACAGTGCAAAAAGGAACATATATATATGGACCAGCCAGAGTGGGTCAAATTCAAGTCTCTAGATTTTGGGCAAATAACTTTCTCTGAGCTTCACTTTCCTCACCAGAAAGTATGGTAACACTACCATTGAAAGGTTTGTAGCATTAAATGAAAGAACATGTGAAACAGCTGTAACCATACCTAGCATACATTAGGGGCTCGATGAATGCCATTTCTAAGGGTCTCAGTGTCCATATCTGTTTAAAAAAAAGAAATGCTCTCAGAGTAGGGTTGTTGAATGTGTAGAAATAAATAACATGCATAGCACAGGGTACAGTCTATTTCAGGTCTACCCAGAATATTAACTCTTGTAAATATCCATGGAACCTATAAATCATGTTATGGTTATAGGAGGCAGAAAAAAATCTATACGCACGTTTTTGTGGTTCTGATTTTTGTTTTAAAAAATTAAAATCTACATCTTGCTTCTCCAACTGAAGATTTAGTTATTTTTTGCAAAAAGCCTAGCTGTGAGTCAGTGCAATATTAAAGAGAGATGGCAAAGGAAGCCAAGATGTGGGACCCATGAAGCAACCTTTGGACCTCTATATTCAATGAAGGAGGGTGAAAGCTGGTAACTGGAGATGGGGAATTTCGAATTCTCTCTTTATATCTCAGTGACCACCAAATGGGAGAATCACATAGTTTCAGTCTCTTAGAAATCTTATATATTACATAAATAAATGGTTCCCTAATTAATGCTTATAGAAAAATCACATTTCTGTTACAACATCAAGGGTTAGTGTCCATTGTGATTTTCCTAGAATTTGATGAATACTCAGCACTATGAATATTACTAAAGATATTGGAGAGACACACCCTACACTTTTCATTTCTGCTCACATATTATTGACCAAAACAGTCATGTCTATGGATAACTTCAACTGAGAAGAAAATTACAGTCCTTCTGTGAGCAGCAGTACTATCTATGACAAATTTAAAAAGTCTATTTTGGATAGAATAGAAAATATACAGGTATTAATCACATGGTTCCCTCATTCTTTTTACTTAACAGGTCAAGAAAGAACTTTGAGCTTCAGAATACAGGCTGCAAACTATCTGATATAAATTCATTCAAACCCATATTTTCTTAACTATATACCACTGTTGCTAAGTGTTTTATACACATTTACTCATTTATTCCTCAAGATAATCTGAAGAGGTCAGTATTTTTATCCTTACTTATAGGTGAGGAAGTTAAGATACAGAAAACTGTATCTTAACTGTTATATTGAACTGTATATTAAACTGTTGGCCCAATGGCACACACCTGGGATTCACACCCAGGCAGCCTGACTCCAGAATCCATACTCTAAACCAGTGTACAGTCTCTTATAGACACGTAATACTGAGGCAGAGTTTCAGACAGGGTAGGCCGTCAAAAACTAGTTGTTGAAAAAAAGAACTGTTTGCCAGGCCTTGAGCTGGGTATTCCACGAGTACTCATCAATCTTCACGAAATGTATGTGTCAGCATGCAGTCGTTAGGAAGACCACTGCTGGACTTCAAACATTTTGGTTCATTGTGAAGATTTTCTCAATGCTGCACATTAGGAAAGAGTATATTATGCGTTTCATATTTTTTTTTGCTATGTTTCTACATATGGCCCTAACATACAAGCAATTTCTGTGCTCAGTGTTTAACCTTTGTCCAGCAAGGTATGAGCAAAAAACTCAAAAATGTATTCCTCTTTTGAAGAAAATGTTAACTTTGCATGGTTACATGGGACAAAAAGAATGAAAAATGTACAAAGCGTTTCTGTGTGTTTAGTTGACTCCTTTGTCCTATACTACAGCCTTCTATGTTTTGATATTTGGCACCTTCATACTAATAGCAAATAAGAATTAATTTATAAAGAAGACAAAACTGGAAATCATAAGTAATTTCTATCTTAACATAATTTAACTTCCTCAATTCTGCTTTTTCAGGAGCCAAATTCTACATCAGGTGCCATATTCTACTTGACTGATTTGATTATCTATAATAGGGGTTGGCAAACAATAGCTTGCAAGTCAATTCTGGCCTGCTGCCAATTTTTTTCTTTTTATTGGAGTACAGTTGCTTTACAATGTTGTGTTAGTTTCTACTGTACAGCAAAGTGAATCAGCTATACGTATACATATATCCCCTCTTTTTTGTATTTCCTTCTCATTTAGGTCACCACAGAGCACTGAGTAGAGTTCCCTGTGCTATACAGTAGGTTCTCATTAGTAATCTATTTTATGCATAGTATCAATAGTGTATATATGTCAATCCAAATCTCCCAATTCATCCCACCCCCCGCTTCCCCTCTTGGTATCCATATGTTTGTTCTCTATGTCTGTGTCTCTATGTCTGCTTTGTAAATAAGATTGTCTATACCAGTTTTTAGATTCCACATATATGCGTTAATATACGATATTTGTTTTTCTCTTTCTGGCTTACTTCACTCTGTATGACAATCTATCTCTAGGTTCATCTATGTTACTGCAAATGGAATTATTTCATTCCTTTTTATGGCTGAGTAATATTCCATTGTATATATGTGCCACATCTTCTTTATCCATTCCTCTGTCGATGGACACTTAGGTTGCTTCCAGGTCCTGGCTATTGTAAATAGAGCTGCAATGAACATTGTGCTACATGACTCTTTTTGAATTATGGTTTTCTGAGGGTATATGCCCAGTAGTGGGATGGCTGCGTCGTATGGTAGTTCTATTTTTAGTTTTTTAAGGAACCTCCATACTGTTCTCCATAGTGGCTGTATCAATTTACATTCCCACCAACAGTGCAAGAGGGTTCCCTTTTCTCCACACCCTCTCCAGCATTTATTGTTTGTAGATTTTTTGATGATGGCCATTAAAAGTCATCCTGTTTAACTCTGAGGATGAAAGGTTGTGGATATTGTAGACATTCTTTACTTAACAGTTGTAAGCCATGCTTAATTAAGGAGACAAAATATTGATTTGCAAAGGCAGACAGAGTGGATGCCTAATGTTATCTTATTATTTTGCTCTGAGTTCAACACACCAGCTGGCTTGAACTGTGGGTGACATACACAATGCAAACAAAATACAATTACATAAAACACTTGAGAATTTACTTACCTGGCTTCCTATTCCCTTTTATGTTGCCCAAATTACAACACTGCCATCATCTCTGCAAAATAAATCAAGCAACAATTCCTGTTGATATAATGAGTATCTTATTTCTTTCAGATAAGACCAGTATCTTCTACAACTATAAGGGTAAACTAATGAAGCAAGTAACTAAAAATGGTATGTCCTATTAACTAATTAGATGCTCATAAAGAGAAGAAAATTCAATATTTAAAGTTTATATACTATTTTTTTTAGCCATTTGACTTACCTGATCAGTTTCCATTCAAGGCAATATATTAAAAATGGAATTTTTTTCCGTTTTTTTATTATGAACAATTTCAAACATGCAGAAAAATCGAACAAAAATGAATATCCACCATCATGATTGAGCAATAGGTAATACTCATATTTGCATTTGCCTGCTTTGTCTCTAGTATTTTAAAATCTAGGAGAGTACCCTAGCTTTTAATTTATTGATATATTTAATTACATTGACTCTCAAAAGGCCAAGTCTGTTTTCTCATAGATTATACTAAATTTTGAATGTATGTGATTGTTTTCTTTTGATGTTCTCACCTTTTCTTTCTCTCCTCTATTTCTAGAAAACTGGAAGGTTGGTCTAGATTCACAGCGAACATTTTGGAAAACAGAATTTCACAGGTGATGCCGTGTGCTTTGTTCTGCATCATATCAAGAGGCACACAATGCCAGTTGTCCCAATATTAGTGATGCTAAGTTTGCTCACCCAGTTGATTTGATCACCACCCAACCTCTCCTTTATAGGGTTATGCTTTCCTTTGGTAATACGCATTTATCTTCTATTCCAGCAACATTTTATCTAATAGTTTTAGCCTTTATAAAAGAACTTTGCCTGAATTACTGATTTCATACAGAGGTCAGAACTATGATTTTTCTAATACTATTATTCTTTCTATGTTCATTAACTGATGCTCTTTCGTGAAAAAAGTATTTTTCCTCCTAAAAATTGCTTACCACCTTCCCTTTAATAACCACCTGTCAAGGTAAAGAGTTGGTGTAATAGTAAGATGACTATACATTCCAGTTTATCCAGGACAGTCATGGTTATGTCACTTAACATAACTATTGCTGTGCTCCCATTTATATAATTTAACGTATTAAACACAAAATTATAAGAACATTCCATGTATTAGTCACCTTGACTTTCTCTCTCAAAATCTCTCTGTCATTTTGAGAATCCTAAGTGTTAATTTATTCAGTGTTTCTCAATGTATTATGCATTTTGATACCCAAATCTTTTATAGGCAAACACTTCCAATTATCCCTTTTGATACTCAAACCTCCATACTCAAGTTCCAAAATTGACTAGTGTTAAGTCCCTTAAAAATGCTTCTGTGTCCTTTCGACAAAACTCCAGTTTTGATTAAATTTTTGCTTTATGATATAATAAGGTATTACAGCATTACCTTGTATTTTCTATGCTCCAGATCTGAAGTCAACAATTTCCTCAAAGATCTCTGATTTCTTTCAGTGGGAACTGATCAGGAGTATTCATTTTTACTAAGGTGTTACTGCTCTCAGAGTATTTCAGTGGATAAATCTAGGTATATGTAAATATAAATATACTTTATAAATTATTTTTCATTTCTAATTCAAATTTAACATTATAGTGCTCTTTTATTCTTTTGACTTGTAAATTCATATTATTTGTTTTATTCTGAAATCCTTGGTTTCTAATTAGCACATTTACTTTATTCTACGACATGCATAAAATGGTTAGAAAATAAAATTCCAATATGTTTACCAATAATAAAACTCTAAGTATGGTCTAAAATTGTTTGACTTCTCTTTTCCTTTAAGGATATGACCTTAGGATGTGCAGTCAGAGCACTGGGTCAAAAGTAATTTAAACATTTGTTTGGCAAAAAATACCACAAGTAGAGACAAAAACAATGCTTATAATTTTTATCACAAGCAAATGGTTAATATCCCAGAACTACTAGATATATAAAAAACATTGAAAGCATGGTAGAGATATTAACAGTTAACCTAAATAATAAATGAAAATAAATCTTAAGCCTATTTTCCTATGTTAAGTTGATCATAATAAGTTAAATGTAAGTTAAAACTCTATTTAGGTATAAATTTTGACTTACCTACACTGGCAAAAATCCAAAACAACTTTGACAACATAATCTGTTGGCAAGGCTGCAGGGATAGAGACAATCACATACATATATTGCTGGTGACAATGCAAAATAATATAGTTCTTCATGGAGAGGAGTAGGAAATACCAAAAGTCCCTATATATTTATAAGTTCACAGAGATAATCTAAAATCTTCCAATCTCAAGACTCTTAATTTAATCACCTCTGCAAATCCCTTTTGTCATGTGAGGTTCTGGGAAGTCACATGTTCTGGAGATTATGATGTGTACACCTTGGGGGCGATCATTTTCTTTCTACCACACAAGGTCATAAAACAAGTAGATTAGATTAATAATAAATTTGACGGAACTGAAGTCATACAGAATATATTCTATGATTATAATAGAAGTAAGCAAAAAAATTAATGAGTGAATTTAGAAATTCCTCAAATACTTACTTAAAAATAATGAACATACTTCTAAACTGTCCTTAGGTCAAAGAAGAAATCACAAGGAAAATTGGAAAATATCTGGGACAACAACTACATTTCAAAATTTGTGGGTTATAGCTTTAAAGCACAGTTTACAGAGAAATTATTAATAGAAGCCTAAAAGATGCTAATGTGGAAGAGTACATAATTGTCTAAGCTTCCATCATAAGAAGCTAAAAAAAGAGCAAGTTAAAGCAAGTAAATAATAATGCAAGTAAATAAAGCAATAGAGGTCAACAAAATTCAAAGCTGATTTTTTGAAAAGGTCAGTAAAACTGATGATAAACTTCTAGTAGATGGATCAAGGAAAAAAAGGAGAATACACAAATTATCAATATCAAGAATGAAAAAAGAAATGTCATTATTGATCTGTCATTAAAAGAATAATAAGGAAATATAATGAACATTTTATTCCAGTAAGTTTGAGAACTTACTTAAATGAATTGAATAAACTCTTTGAAGGGCATAAATTACAACTCAGAGAAACAGACAACTGTATACTTCCAAACTTATTAAAGAAGTTGAATTTATTTCTTAAGAGCTCTCCTAAAAAAACTCTAGGCTCAGATGGTTTCAGAGTAGAATTCTATTGAATTTTTAAGGAAGAAATAGAGTATGCAACACTTTCCAGTGCACTCTGAGTCCAGCATTGGCCTGATACCATATCCAACCAAAAACACTGCAAGAAAACCCAGAGAACAATATCCCTCATAAAACTGGATTCAAAAAATCCTTAACCATATAAAAACCAAATCAGGTAATACAAAAAACAGATAATACACAATGATCAAGTGGTATTATCCCTGGATTGCAAGGCTGCTTTAACATTCTAAACTCAATCAATGTAATTCTCCATGTAATGGAGAAAAGCATATGATCATCACAATAGATATATTAAAACATTTTACAAAATGCATCATCCATTAATTCTAAAAGCTCTCAGCTAAATGTAAATACGAGGGTAACAGAAACAGTCAGCTGACATCATATTTGCTGAGAAAGATTAGTTTCCTGCTCTAAGACTGGGAATAAAGTAAGAATGTCTACTCACTCTTAAGGTATCTCCGTTGTGTTGTAGCCTGTGCAATAAAGAAAAAGAAACACACATATATATATATATATATATATAGGGAATAAAGACATAAAACTTTTTTTTGGATATCATTATGATGTACATAGAAATTACTAAGGACACTACAAAAAAACCCCCCAAAAACAAACAAAAAAACCAACCCATTAGCTAACTAGTAAGCGAATATAACAGCATCCCATGATGCAAGAGCAGTACACCAAAATCAAGTCTGTTTCTAGATACTGGCAATGAAAAATTACATCATCAAAAAATACAAAGTGCTTGGAGATAAGTTTAACAATATGTTTAACACCTGTACAATGAAAACTATCAAAGACGGCTGAATGAAGTTAAGGAAGACATAAATAATTTAGGAGCTACACAGTGTTAATGAATTTAAAGACTGAATGTTATTAAGGTATTGATTCTCTCTAAATTTATTTACAGACTTAACCCCAATTAAAATCCCACTGGACATTCTAAAAGTAATGGTCAAACTTATTCTATAGTTTATACGGAAATACAAAAAATTTGGAATATGGAAATGTAAAAAAGAATGTATTTGGAGGACTTATACTCCCAGATTTCAAGACTTACTCCCAATCTACAGCAATCAAGGTAGTATGATAGTGGCATAAAAATACACATTTAGATCAATGGAACAATTAAAAGTTCAGAAATGGATGTATGATTATATGGTCAACTAATTGTTGACTAATTACCAAGATAATTCAATGGGGAAGAAAATTGGTCTTTTCAATAAATGGTGCTGGAATACCTGGATATCTGTACAGAAAAAATGAGCTTTGGCATTTTCCTTACACCACACACAAAATTTGATTCAAAATGCATTATAGAACTTAAAAAAGTTAACATTCTAAAACTTCTAGCAGAAAACATATGAGAAAATCTTTGTGACCTTGGGAAAGGCAAATTTGCATTGATAGGACAAAAAATACGAATCATAAAAGAAATATATTTGCAATTGAAGCTTACCAAAATTAAACTTTCACTTGTCAGAGAATACCATTAAGAAAATTAAATGGCAAGTCACAAATGGGGAGAAAATATTTGAAAAAATATATGTTAAAAAGGACTTGGACTCAGAGTATACAAAGAAATCTTACAACTCAATAATAAGAAGACAACCAAATAAACAATGTGCAAGTGCTGTGTAACTGAACAACAAGTCCAGGAAAAGTTGTTTAACTTCATTGGTCACTAAGGAAATGCAAATCAAAACCACAATGATATACTACTACATACCCACCAGAAAAACTAAAGATAAAAACAAGTGCTGCCAAAGATGTGGAACAACTGGAACACTCATAAAGCACATGTGGGAGCACAAAATGACACAGGAGAGTGGCAGTGAGTCAGAAAGGAAATCAGCCTAGATTCCGGAGGCACCACGTGGAACAAAGTCACAGCCAATCTAGAGTTGTCCGGCAAGGAAAATGAGAAATAAACCTCTGTTGCCAATATCTCCTGAGACTTTGAGACTGTTACACAAAATAACCTTACAAAAGCTGGTGAATATAGTTATATTTTGACTTGTATTTAGTGTTTCATTTCTTCCTCTTTTTTCTATGCAAAGATTTTGTTTTTGTTGAATTTACTGAATCATAATTGGAAAGGCTCAATACTCTGTAATGAAGTATATGGGAAAAGAATCTAAAAAAGAGTGGATATATGTATGTGTACAACTGTTTCACTTTGCTGTACACCTGAAACTAACACAACGTTGTAAATCAACTATACTCCACTAAAAATTTTAAAAAAGAAAATTTAAAAATAAAATACATTGGATAGTATCTTTAAAACAAGAGTATATAATAATACAAATGACAGGCAAACTTACCTTATTCCTAACTAAGTAAGAATTTATCCAGTGTTTCTCTTGTTAAGGATAAGTCTTGTAAGGACAAATTCATTTACTCGTATTTCAGAAAGTTTTTTTAAGTTAGAAATTGATGTTGAATTTTCAAATGTCTCTTAAACATCTACGGAGATGTATGATATTGTTTCCTTAAATCTATTGCTATACTGAATGACCCTAATGCCTTTTTAAATGTTGAACCATTCTTGTATTACAGTAATAAACCCAACTTGGTCAGGATTATTATATTTTAATGTGCTGTTTTATCTTAGGTTTTTGCATTGATATTAATGAATTAAATTATCTTTAGTTTTAATTGTTTGAGTTTCCAGCTTTATAGTTTCAATGTCATACTCACTTCATAAAAATAATTTGAATATTTTCCTTCTTTCAGTGTCCTCTGTGATGTTATTGTTATTTGTTATTTGCTTGTCTCCTTGATTTGTATGTTTAGTGGGAGAATATGTATGGAGAAACCAGAATTTGCTAATGGCCATTATATAATGGAAACTTGGAATTTTTGTCATTATAAAACCAGTGCATGCTTATTGAAGAAATCTTACAAAGTAAAAATGAGCACAAAGAAAAATACAATAATGTAATAACGTTAATAAAAGCAACAGTCTTTTACCACTTTGAATAATCTTTTCACCAAATGATTAAAAAATATAATAGTTGGGGGAGAGGCCAAGATGGAGGAGTAGAAAGACCCTGAGCTCACCTCCTCTCATGAGCACACCAAAATTACAACTATCTGCAGAACAAACATTGATGAAAAAAAAACTGGAACCTACCAGTGTGGAACCTTTTCTGGTAGGTTCCAAAGATCTCCTACAACTAAAGACATAAGAAGACTATGAGGGGGGGACTAGCGATATAATCAAATCTCATACCCCCAGGATAGGCAAACCACAAAATGCAGAGTAATTTATACAGCAGAGGTTCTCCCACAGGAGTGAGAGTCCTGAGTTCCACAACAGGCTCCCCACTGGGGTCTGGCACTGGGAAGATGAGCCCCCAGAACATGGCTTTGAAGGCCAGCGGGGCTTAATTGCAGGATCCCCACAGGACTGGGGGAGATAAAGACTTTGCCCTTAAAATGGCACACACAAAATCCCATGCATACCAGGACCCAGGGCAAAAGCAGTAATTTGATAGGAGCCTGGGCCAGACCTACCTGCTGGTCTTGGAGAGTCTCCTGGAGAAGTGGGGCAAGGCTGCGACTCGCCTTGGGGACAAAAATACTGGGGGCAGACATACTGAGGAACATTCAACTGTGTGAGCACTCCTGGCAGCTGCCATATTGGCTAATTAGTGCCAAAACCTGGCCCCGCCCAACAACCTGTAGGATCCAGTGCTGGGATGCCTCAGGACAAACAACTAACTGGGCAGGGACAAAGCTGCACCCAGCAGGAGACAGGCTCCATAAAGACCAACGAGCCCACAGCTGCCTCTGGACATGCCTCTAAACACAGCCCAGCTCACCAGAGGGCCAAGACCCAGCTCCACCCACCAGCTGGTAGGTACCAGCCCCTCCCATGAGGAAGCCTGAACAAGCCTCTAGATCAACCTCACCCACCAGGGCCAGACATCAGAAGCAAGAAAATTATGATCCCACAGGACAGTCCAGACCCTACCCTGGGACGAGCTGGGCCCAGACCCTGGCACTACCCACTGGCAGGCAAACACAACATTTGGGACACCCCAGACCCCATACCCAACTGTGTCAGGAACTGCCCCCCACCCAAAGATATGAAACAAGGTCTGGGATCCCTGGGCCCTGCAGCCAAACTTTAGGAACCAGCTCTGCCTGTGAGTAGTCTGGCACTAACCCTAGGATCTGGCTTCACCTGCTAGTGGGCGGGCAACAGCCCCAGAGTTTTGGGGACGCTGACTCTGCCCACCAGTGAGCCAGCACTAGACCAGGGGCACCCTGGGGTTCTACAGTCAGCTGCCTCATGACCAGGCCTCACTAACCAGCAGCCTGTAGCACTGCACAAGGCAGGGGCTGGCAACCAAGCAGACTAGGGGCCAACTAAGCCTATCAGACCACCCACAGAGTCCATCACAACAGAAGGACCCATGCAGCCCTCTTAGGAGGAATCGCTAGAGCATACAGCTTGGGTGATGAGAGGGGAGTGCACTGCCAGGATGCATAAGGGTCCCTCCTACAGAGGGCCATTTCTCCAAGGTCAAGAAGTGTAAATAACCTACCACATACATGATAATACAAACAGCATCTCAGACAAAATGAGGCAGCAGAGGAACATGTTCCAGACAAAGGAACAAGATAAAACCTGAGGAGAACTAAATGAAGTGGAGACAAGTAACCCACTGGAGAAAAAAGTTCAGAGAAATGATCATAAAGATGATGAAAGAACTGGGGAGAAGAATGGATGCATAGAGGGAAAAGATAGACGTTTTTAACAAAGAGTTAGAAAATATGAAGAACAACCAAATGGAGATGAAGAATACAATAACTGAAATGAGAAATACACTAGAGGGAATCAATAGTCGACTAAATGATACAGTTGAATGGATCAGTGGCCTGGAAGACAGTAGTGGAAAAAATTGCTGCTGAACAGAAAAAAAAAACCGAAAAGGAATAAGGACAGTTTAAGAGACCTCTGTATTCTCGTTATATGGGTCCCAGAAGAAGAAGAGAAAGACAAAGGGCTTGAGAAAATATTTGAAGAGATAATAGCTGAGAACCTCCCTAACCTGGGAAAGGAAAGGGTGACTCAAGTCCAGAAAGCACAGAGTCCCACACAGGATCAACCCAAAGAGGAACACATTAAGACACAGTGTAATCAAAATGACAAAAATTAAGAATAAAGAGCAAATATTAAAAGCAGCAGGGGAAAAGCAACAAATAACATACAAGGGAACTCCTATAAGGCTACCAGCTGATTTTTCAGGAGAAACTCTGCAAGCCAGAAGGGAGAGGCACAATATATTTAAAGTGATGAAAGGGGAAAACGTACAACCAAGAATACTCTACCCAACAAGGCTCTCCTTCAGAAATCAAAAGCTTTACAGACAAGCAAAAGCTAGGAGAATTCAGCACCACCAAACCAGATTTAAAACAAATGTTAAAGTAACTTCTCTAGGCAAAAAAGAAAAGCCCACAATTAGAAACAAGAAAATTATGCAGTGGAAAAGCTCACTGGTAAAGGAAAACATACAGTAAATGTATGAAATCATCCACACACAAAGCTAGTAGGTAGGTTAAAAGACAAAAGTAGTAAAATCATCTGTATCCACAATGAGCAGTTAAGGGATATGCAAGATAATTAGTTATAAAATATGATTTAAAAAACAGTAATTGTGAAGGGAGGAGAGAACAAATGCAGGGTATTTAAAATGCATTTGAAATTAAGAGATCAGCAACTTAAAACAATCATGTATATATATAGACTGCTACACAAAAACCTCATGGTAACAACACACCAAAAATCTATAATAGATATACACACAAAAAATGAAATGGAACCCAAACATAATACTAAATATAGTTATAAAATCACAAAAGAAGGGAACAAAAGAAGAAAGGGGTAAAAGACCTTCAAAAACAAATCCAAAACAATTAAAATGGCAATAAGAACATACAAATCAATAGTTGCCTTAAATGTAAACAGAATACAAGCTACAATCAAAAGACACAGGCTGACTGAATGGATACAAAAATAAGACTGGTATATATGCTGCCTAGAAGAGACTCTCTACAGATCTAGAGACACACACAGACTGAAAGTGAGTGGATAGAAAAAGGTATTCCACAAAAATGGAAATCATAAGCTGGAGTAGCAATACTTATATCAGAAAAAAACATACTTTAAAATAAAGACTGTTACAAGAGACAAAGAGGAACACTACATAATGATCAAGGGATCAATCCAAGAAGAAGATATAACAACTGTAATACATATGCACCCAACATAGGAGCACCTCAATATATAAGGCAAATATTAACAAACATAAAAGGAGAAATTGACAATAACACAGTAACAACAGGGGACTGTAACACCCCACTTACATTGATGAACATATTATTTAGACAGAAAACCAATAAGGAAACATAGGCCTTCAATAACTCATTAGACCAAATGGACTTAACTGATATTTACAGAGCATTCCATCCAAAAGCAGCAGAATACTCATTCTTTTCAAGTGCACATGGAATATTCTCCAGGTTAGATCACCTGCTAGCACACAAAATAAGCCTCAGTAAATTTAAGAAAGTTGAAATCATACCAAGCATCTTTACCAACTGTACCGCTATGAGACTAGAAATCAACTACAAGAAAAAAAAAAAACTGCAAAAAGCACAAACAAGTGGAGGCTAAACAATATGCTACTAAACAACCAAAGGATCACTGAAGAACTCAAAGAGGAAATGAAAAAATACCTAGAGACAAATGAGAACAAAGACATGACGATCCAAAACCTATGAGATGCAGCAAATACAGTTCTAAAAGGGAAGTTGACAGTGATATAAGCTTACTTCAGGAAACAAGAAAAATCTCAAATAAACAACCTAACCTTACACCTAAAGCAACTAGAGAAAGGAGAACAAACAAAACCCAAAGTTAGTAGAAGGAAAGAAATCATAAAGGTCAGAGCAGAAATAAATGAAATGGAGACTAAAAAATAAATTGAAAAGACCAATGAAACTAAAAGCTGGTTCTTTGAAAAGATAAACAAAATTCATAAACCTTTAGCCAGACTCATCAAGAAAAAAAGAGAGAGAGCCCATATCAATAAAATCAGAAATGAAAAAGAAGTTAGAACCAATACCATAAAAAATACAAAGGATCATAAGAGACTAATATGAACAGCTATATGCCAAAAAAATAGACAGCCTAGAAGAAATGGACAAATTCTTAGACAGGTACAATCTCCCAAGACTGAACCAGGAAGAAATAGAAAATATGGACAGAGCAATTACCAAGACTGAAATTGAATCAGTAATTAAGAAACTCTCAACAAACAGAAGTCCAGGACCACATAGCTTCACAGGCAAATTCTATCAAATATTTAGAGAAGAATTCACACCTATCCTTCTGAAACTATTCCAGAAAATTGCAGAGGAGGGTACACTTTTGAACTCATTCTATGAGGCCACCATCATCCTGATACCAAAACCAGACAAAGATATCACACACCAAAAGGAAATTTCAAGCCAATATCACTGATGAACATAGATGCAAAAATCCTCAACAAAATACTAACAAACTGAATCCAATAATACAGTAAAAGCATCATACATCATGATCAAGTGGAATTTATCCCAGGGATGCAAAGATTTTTCAATATCTGTAAATCAATTTATGTGATGCACCACATTAACAAACTGAAGAAAACCATATGATCATCTCAATAGATGCATAAAAAGCTTTTGATAAAATTCAACTCCATTTATGATAAAAACACTCCAAAAAAGTGGGCATAGAGGAAACATACCTCAACATAATAAAGGTCTATATGACAAGCCCACAGCTAACATCATACTCAATTTTGAAAAGCTGAAAGAATTCCCTCTAAGATCAGGGAAAAGACAAGGATGTCCACTCTCACCACTTTTATTTAACATAGTTTTGGAAGTCCTAGCCATGGCAGTCAGAGATAAAGAAATAAAAGGAATCCAAATTGGAAAGGAAGAAGTAAAACAGTCACTGTCTGCAGATGACATGATACTATACATGGAAAATCCTAAAGATGCCACTAGAAAACTACTAGAGCTCATCAATGAATTCAGGAAAGTTTCAGGATACAAAATTAATACACAGAAATCTGTTGCATTTCTATACACTAACAACAAAATATCAGAAAGAAAAATTAAGCAAATAATCCCACATACCATTGCATCAAAAAGAATGAAATACCTAGGAATAAACCTACCTAAGGAGGCAAAAGGCCTGTACTCTGAAAACTGTAAGATGCTGATGAAAGAAATTGAAGATGACACAAACAGATGGAAAGATGTACCATGTTCTTGGACTGGAAGAATTAATACTGTTAAAATGACCATACTACCTAAGGTAATCTACAGATTCAATGCAATCCCTCTTATATTACCAACAGCAGTTTTCACAGAACTAGAACAAAAAATTTTAAAATTTGTATGGAAGCAGAAAAGACTCTGAATAGTCAAAACATTCTTGAGAAAGAAGAACAGATATGGAGGAACCACTCTCCTTGACTTCAGACTATACTACAAACAGTCATTAGAACAGTAAGGTACTGGCACAAAAAGAGACACAAAGATCAATGAAACAGGATAGAAAGCCCGTAAATAAACCCATGTACTCATGGGCAATTAATCTAAAATAAAGGAGGCAAGAATATACAGTGGAGAAAAGATAGTCTCTTCAATGAGTGTTGCTGAGAAAACCGATCAGCTACATGTAAAAGAATGAAATTAGAACACTCTCTACACCACATACAAAAATAAACTCAAAATGGATTAAAGACCTAAATGTAAGACCGGATGAGGAAAACATAGGTAGAACAATCTTTGACATAAATCGTAGCAATGTATTTTTGGATACGTCTCCTAGAGTAATGGAAACAAAAGCAAAAATAAACAAATGGATCCTAATTAAACTCAAAAGCTTTTGCACAACAAAGAAAACCATAAAACGAAAAGACAACCTACAAAATGGGAGAATATATTTGCAATGGATGCTACTGACAAGGGCTTAATTTCCAAAATATACAAACAGCTCATACAACTCAATTTACAAAAAAAACCAAAAACCAAAAATAACCAACCCAATCAAAAAATGGGCAGAAGACCTAAGCAGACATTTCTCCAAAGAAGACAAACAGATGGCCAACAGGCACATGCAAAGTTGCTCAACATCACTTATAATTAAAGAAATGCAAATCAAAACTACAATCAGGTATCACCTCACACCAGTCAGAATGGCCATCCTCAAAAAGTTCACAAATAATAAATGCTGGAGAGGGTGGGGGGAAAGGGAACCCTCCTACACTGTCAGTTAGAATGCAAATTGGTGCAGCCAGTATAGACAACAATATGGAGGTTCCTTAAGAAACTAAAAATAGAGTTACCATATGATCCAGTAATCCCACTCTTGGGCATATATCCAAAAAATGCAAAAACTCTAATTTGAAAAGATACATACACCCCAGTGATCATAACAGCATTATTTACAATAGCCAAGACATGGAAGCAACCTAAATGTCTGTCGACAGACGAATGGATAAAGAAGATGTGGTGTGTGTATGTGTGTGTATATATATATATATATATATATATATATATATATATATATATATATATATATATATATACACATACACACACACACACACAATATTTATACAAACATGCACATTTTGTATTCAAAATGGAATATTACTCAGCCATAAAAAAGAATGAAATAATGCCATTTGCAGCAACATGAATGGACCTAGAGATTATCATATAAAGTGAAGTAAGCCACACAGCAAAATATAAATATCACATGATATCACTTATATGTGGAATCTAAAACAATGATACAGATGAACTGATTTATAAAACCAAGAAACAGAAACAGACTCACAGACATAGAAAACGAACTTATGATTGCCAAAGGGGAAAAGGGGGAGGTATAAATTAGGAATTTGGGATTAGTAGATACACACTACTATATATAAAATACATAAACAACAAAAACCTACTGTATAGTACAGGGAACTATATTCAGTATATTTTAATACTGTATAATGGAAAAGAATCTGAAGTAGAATATATATATATTATATATATATTTATATATATATAAAACTAAATCACTGCTGTACACCTGAAACATCGTAAATCAGCTGTACTTCAATAAGAAAGCAAAAAATAAATAAAAGGATTCAAGAAGTTAAACAAAACATGTAATAGTGATCAGCATTAAAAAAAATGTACCTTAAATATCTCTTCTTTTAGTAGAATGTTGGCCTTCAAAACCTACCTTTCAATTTATCAATATACTTTCTTTTATATTAAAATTAAAAAAAATATTTTGATATATATGGCTCTTCTAATAAGCTACTGATTCTATAATATTGGAAGAGTAAAAGGTAGCTCTTAAAAAAATAGGAATACCTCATTTTAGGTCAACCAGATGGGACTAACTTTAGTATTAGTCATGTGAACAATCAAAAATTGACTAAAATGAAGGCTACTATTTTGAGAGCAGAAAAAAATATTTTGATTGCTTATTTTAATCTCCCACTTTTAATAAGTCACTTGTACATTCACTCAACTTATACCCTAGGTAATTATGTCTCAGATTCTTCTTTATTTTTGGGTCTGACTGCCAAATTCAGGTACTTTTATGTTGATACTTGATTAGATAGATAGATAGATATTTTTAAATTGAAGTATAGTTGAGTTACAATTTTCATGTGTATAGCAAAATGATTCAGTTATACACACACACACACACACACACACACACACACATATATATATTCATTTTCAGATTTTCCATTGTAGGTTATTATAAGATATTGAATATAGTTCCCTATGCTATACAGTAGGTCTTTGTTGTTTATCTATTTTATACATAGTAGTGTGTATCTGTTAATCCCAAACTCCTAATTTATCCCTCCCCTCCTTTCCCTTTTGGTAACCATAAGTTTGTTTTCTATGTCTGTGAGTCTGTTTCTGTTTTGTAAATAACTTCATTTGTGTCATATTTTAGATTCCACATATACGTGATATCATATGATACTTGTCTTTCTGTCTGACTTACTTCACTTAACATGATAATCTCTAGGTCCATCCATGTTGCTGCAAATGGCATTTCATTCTTTTTTATGGCCAAATAATATTCCATTTTGTGTGTATGTGGGTGTATATATATACATATATATACTTATATACAAGTATTAATATAATACTTATATATTTTTTCTAAGATAGCAAAAAGTACAGAGGAAAAGATTTGCTTTCTGTTTGTTTGCTGTTTCATTTTCTTCTATTTCTCTTTCTGTCTCTCTCTTTTTAGCCTTCTGAGGGTTATTAGAACAGTTTTTAAGGATTCCCTCTTATTTATATTTATAGAATTTTTAGTTTCAGTAGGGGTTGTCCTGGGTATAACAACATGCATATTTGATTTATCACAGTCTGCTATTGTCAGCATTTTACCACTTTGAGTAAAGTTTAGAAAGTTTACTTCCACTTAGGTCCTTTTACCCTCCCTACCTTTTAAATATCATTGTCTTAAGGATTTACTCCATATACTTTGAGTAGGATGACACTGTATTATAATTTTTGCTTTAATCATCAAAAATAATATAAGAACCTCATGAGAAGTAGGATTTTCTATTACATTTTGACATATTTTTTCCCATTCTGATGTTATTTCCTCCTGAAGTTCAAAGCCTTCTATTACTATTTCCTTTCTGTTTAAGGAACTTCATTTAGTCATTCTTTTATGGTAGATTTGCTAACAATAAATTCTCTTAGTTTTCCTTTTTCTGAGAATGTTTTTATTTTCCATTCATTTTTTATATTTTCACCAGATACAGACTTTGCAATTGAGTTCTTCTCTTTTAACACTTGAAAAATGTTGTGTCACTTGCTTCTGGCCTCCACGGTTTTAGATAAGAAATGGGCTTTCATTTAAGTTGGTGTTTTCCTATAAGTAGTATGTGACTTGGTTTGGTGTTGCTTAATTGGTATTTGTGTCATATTCTTTAGAACTTACTAGTTAGAGAATAGAGATAATGTAGAGATTTTCTGGTATGATATAAATTCTAAATCATGTAGGCAGAAGATACAAAATATGGTCAGTACTCATTCACTAAGAAACTCCTGTGTTATATTATTTTCCCTTTTGGGGGGAGAGCTCTACTTTCATGTTCCTGCATGAAAACATTTTGGTGGATGGGAGGTTACAGGAGAGCGGTGAGGTGAAGAGTGAGTAGTCTCAAAAAAATGGAGAACTGAGAAACCGAAAATGTCCCGAAGAGGTTCATGAATTTGCAGTCTAGAATGTATTCCTTTCTAATGTTTTTGTTCTCTTAATCATCTCTGTTTGAACTGGCCTAGGTCATCCTTGTTTCTGAGAGCAGATTTTCATCGAGAAGAATTGTGCCCTCTATTTAAGGTTTAAGAGCGCTCTCTTGTTTAAAGAGTTACAGCAAAGGCAATGATGAGATGGTAAAAGCAAGGAAGATGTACAAATAAGACCCTGTTAACTTTCTTCTTGGGGATGCACACTCCAATTCCCATGACCTCTTTGAAATTCTCAACTGAGTTTGTTTAAAAATTCTTTTCTTCAGTTGTGTTCAATTTGCAAGCAGAATTTAGTGGCAATATAGAAGACAGGATGTATGATTGAAGAATAAAAAAAGGATTTTCATTCTTAGAAAACACTGTAGCAATAAAAGGCATTAGATATAGAGGAAATCAGGATGTGACTATAAGGCCCACTTCTAAAGATTCAGAAAGATTTAAGGCAGTGCAGAGTAGACTCAGGTAGAATTAACAAAAGGGCTTCGCAGAATCATCAGTGCATTGTGCTACAATTTTCTTATCCAAGGACCAAAGTATAAAAGGATCTATCTCAAAAAAGACTTACAGGTGAGGCTTTTGGAACATGGTGTGAATCCCAATTATATTCATAGCAAATGCATAAAGGATTTAAGAAGGCTGTGTGAAAGAAAACTCTACAACTAGCTTGGACTTAAAGGGCCAGAAATGATTTATAATAAAAGGAGGGTCTCTGGGCTTTGAAATTTCTATGATGAGGAAGCAGAATAATAGATACTCAGGAATAAAAAATTATATATTTTAAAATTTTTTATCAACTTCATTGAGGATATATACATGCATATATATGTACACACAGACACACATCTATATAAGCGCTATATACTATCTATCTATATATACATATATACATAATTGTATATTCACTGAGTTTTGACAAATGTGTATACCCATGTAACTGCCACCATAATCAAGATGTAAAACATTTCCATTTTCCTAAAAAACTTATTTCACTAGTTAATCTCCATCCATTCCTGTGCTCATGTTACTACTGTCTCATTTATACCAATACTGATGAAATCTAACTTTTCTAGAGTATCATATGAATGGAAATAATAAATTTTATATAAACTTTCATAAAAATGGAATCATACAGTATTGACTGGCTTTGCCTGGCTTTTTTAAAAAATCACTATGATGGGGGAGAGAAATCAAGATGGCAGGGTAGAAGGACGCAGAACTTACCTCCCCTAAATGAACACATCAAAAAATACATGTACATGTGGATCAATTCTTGATGAAAACTAACTGGAGACTGGCAAAATGATTCCTGTACAACCAAAGCTGTAAGAAAGATCCACAGGGAAACTGGTAGGAAGGGAAGAGAAGTAATGAGGTCTGTGTGCCCCTGGGAAGGGACTCAGAGGAAAAGGGAAATTACATGGGTGGAGACCCTCTCTGGAGAGTGAGCCATTTGAGCCACATATTGGGTGCCCCAGCCCTGGGGTTCTACGAAAGGAAGATGAACCCTCTTGACTGGTTGGAAGGCCAGTGGGACTAACAAGAGGGCTGTGGGAAGCCTGGACACTGCTCATGAGGAGCACACGAATGCTTGCCTGCTCCCAAAGCAGGGCAGAGGGGGTTGACTGAAATTGAAACTGTGCAGGTGGCTGACTCATTTCCCATGGCCTATCCGGTGCAAGCCCTAGCCTGAGCTGACCACCCGCTCTAGCACGGCTTGCCTTGTGTCACAGGTTCAAACTGGAGTGATGGCTGCCCCAACCAAAGAAAAAGCTTGGCTGGCTGTGCGATGCTGAGGCAGCTCAGACCCTAAGCGGCACCTGAACAGGGAGGGGGAAGCCATTACTGGTGACTGCATAAATGTCACATTAGAGGCAGTCCAGATCTTTGACAGAGCCTAGACTGCCACAGCCCACACCCTGACCTTTGCTGAATACCCACATCTGGCCCTCTTGCTCTAGCAATACTCCCCTCTGGGGTAAGGGTGCCTGTGCTAGGAGGAGAAGAGCACACAGTTAAAGGGAACTGAGCCAGCTTAGACCCAACCCTCAGGCCTTCTGCTCCAGCAACTTGGGGCCTGCCCCCTGCCCACCCCCTCCATAGGGTGGTGATGGTCACTGAGTTGCGGGGATGCCTGCCCTCATACCTGGCTCTGGTCCTATCCCCTCAATCTCCAGCACCACCTCTTACCAAGGTGACAGCTGCCAGCACACCCTGAGAAAAGACATTACTTGTGTTCAATTCAAATCCAGCTGTCCCACCAAAGCCAATGGGCACACACAGACTGTCTAGAGATGCTCCCACATAAGGATCCCACTTCAAGACCACCACAGTTAACTATTTCACCTAATTTCATAGAGACAGAGAAAGATAAGCAAAATGAGAAGGCAGAGAAATTTGTCTTAATTGAAAGAGCAAGAAAAAAAACCACTGGAAAAACAACTCATGAAAGAGAAATAAACAATTTACCAGATAAGGAATTAAAAACATTAGTAATAAGAATTGTAACTGAATTCAGAAAAAGAATAGATGAACACAGTAAGAATTTTAACAAGGAACAAGAAAATATAAAAAAGAACCAATCAGAACTAAAGGATACAATAACTGAAATGAAGAACACACAGAAGGAATGAAGAGCAGACTAGGTGATTCGAAGAATGCATAAGTGATCTAAAAGACAGAATAATGCAAATCACACATGCAGAACAGCAAAAACAAAAAATGAAAACAGTATAAGGGATCTTTGCAATAACATCAAATGTACCAACATTTGCATTATAGAGGTCCCCGAAGGAGAAGAGACAGAGGGGGTCAAAAATGTATTTAATGAAATTATGGTTGAAAAATTCCCAAGCCTGAAGAAGGAAACAGATATCCAGGTACAGGAAACACAGCAGGTCCCAAACAAGATTAACCCAAACAAAACCACTCCAAGACACATCATAATTAAAATGGCAAAAGTTAAAAATAGAGAATTCTAAAGGCAGCAAGAGAAAAAGAGTCAAATACAAGGTAACCCCCCAGAAGTCTATGAGCTGGTTTATCTGTGGAAACACTGCAGGTCAGAAGGGAGTGGCATAATATATTTAAAGCATCGAAAGGGAAAAACCTTCAACCCAGGATACTCTACCCAGCAAGGTTATCATTTAGGACTGAAGGAGAAATAAAGAACTTTTCAGATAAGTAAAACTAAAAGAGTTCATCGATACTAACTTGACCCTAAAAGATATGTTAAAGGGTCTTCTATAAGTGGAAAAGGAAAGGCCATAACAAGAAATAAGAATCTATAGGAAAGAAAAATCCCACTAGTAAAGCCAAATATATAGTAAAAGCTGAAGATCAAACAATTAAATCAGCTAATACAAAGATTAAAAAGTTGTAAAATCAAGTATAACTATAATAATCAGTAAAGGGATAAACATGAAGATGTAAAATATAACATCCAAACACACGAAGTGTGGGGGAATTAAGTAAAAAATGTAGCTCTTTTAGAATTTGTTTGAACTTAAAGCACTACCTGTTTAAAACAAATAGATGTAGTTATAGGTCAACATATATGAACGCTAAGGTAAACACAAATAAAAAGCCTACAACAGATACATAAAAACAAGAGAAAAAAGAACACAAGCATACCACTAAAGGAAAAATCAATCAAACCACAAGGGAAGAAACAAGAAAAGAATTGGAAAGAACTATAGAAACAAACAGAAAACAAGTTATAAAGTGGCCGTAAGTACATATCTATCGATAATTACTTCAAATGTCAATGAACTAAATGCTTCAATGAAAAGACATAGGGTGGCTGATTGGATAAAAATAAACAAGACCCACATATATGCTGCTTACAAGATACTCACTTCAGAACTAAAGACACACACAAATTTCTAGAAACAAACAACTTTCCAAGACTGAATCAGGAAGAAATAAACAAGCTGAACAGACCAATCTCTAGTAGTGAAATTGAATGTGTATTTTAAGAACTCCCAGCAAACAAAAGACCAGGACCGAACAGTTTCACAAGGGAATTCTATGAAACATAAAAAGAAGAGCTAACACTTACCGTTCTCAAACTATTCCAAAAAGTTGAAGAGAATGGAACACTCCCAAATTCATTCTACAAGGCCACCATTACCTGCATACCAAAGCCAAAGACACTACAAAAAAAAGAAAGAAAGAAAGAGCAAAAGAAAGAAAGAAAGAAAATTACAGGCCAATATCTTTGATGAATATAGATACAAAAATCCTCAACAAAATATCAGCAAATGGAATTCAACAATATATAAAAAGGATCATACAACATGATGCAGTGGGATTTATTCCAGGGATGCAAGGTTAGTTCAATATTCACAAATCAATCAATGTGATACACCACATTAACAAAAGGAAGGCTAAAAATCACATGATCATCTTGATAGATGCAGAAAAAATATTTGACAAAATTCAACATCCATTTGCAATAAAACTCTCTTCAAAATGGGTAAGGAGGGAACATATCTCAAAATAATTAAGGCCACTTATGACAAACCCACAGCAAACATCATACTCAACTGTAAAAAGATGAAAGATTTTCCTCTAAAATCAGGAATAAGACAAGGATGCCCACTCTCACCACTTCTATTTAATATAGTATTAGAAGTCCTAGCCATAGCAATCAAACAAGAAATAAAAGGCATTCAAATTGGAAGGGAAGAAGTAAAACTGTCACTATTTACAGAGGACATGACACCATATATAGAAAACCCTGAAGTCTCCACCAAAAACACTATTAGTATTAATAAATGAATTCAGTAAAGTTGCAGGATACAAGATTAATATACAGAAATGTGTTGCTTTTATATACACTAGTAATTACTATCAGAGAGAAATTAAGGAAACAATCCCATTTACCATCACATCAAAAAGAATAAAATACCTAGGAATAAACTTAACTAAGGAAGTGAAAGACCTATACTCTGAAAACTACAAAACATTGGTGAAGGAATTTGAAAATGGTACAAAAAAATGGAAAGATATTCCGTGTTCTTGGATTGGAAGAATTAATATTGTCACAATACTACCATACCACCTCAAGCAATGTACAGATTTAATGTAATCCTCATTAAAAATACCCATGACATTTTTCACAGAAATAGAACAAATAATCTTAAAACATATATGGAACCACAAAAGACCCAGAATTGCCAAAGCAAACTTAAGAAAATAAGAACAAAGTTGGATGTATCACGGTCCATGTCTTCGAACTGTACTACAAAGCTGCAGTAATCAAAATAGCATGGTACTGACACAAAAACAGACGTACAGATCAATGGAACAGAATAGGGAGTCCAGAAATAAACCCACACTCTTATGGTCATTTTATCTAAAACAAAGGAGCCAAGAAGGTACAAAGAAAAGACAGTCTCTTCAATAAGTGATGCTGGGGAAACTGGACAGATACATGTAAAAGAATAAGATTAGAACATTTCCTCATACCATATACAAAAATAAACTCAAAATGAATTAAAGACCTAAATGTAAGACTGGATACTATAAAACTCATAGAAGAAAATATAGGCAGAACACTCTTTGACATAAATCACAACAATATTTTTTTGGATCCATTTCCTAGAGTACAACAAAAATAAACAAATTGGACCTAATTAAATTTAAAAGCTTTTGTACAGCAAAGGAAACCATCGCCAAAACAAAAAGAAAATGGAAGGAAATATTTGCAAATGATATGACCGATAAGGGGTTAATATCCAAAATATATAAACAGCCCACACAACTCAAGATCAAAAAACCAAACAACCTGATTAATAAATGGTCAGAAGATCTGAATGGACATTTTTCCAAAGAAGATATGCAGATGGCCAACAGGCACATGAAAAAATACTCAAAATCACAAATCATCAGAGAAATGCAGATCAAAAGTGCAATGAGATATTTCCTCACACATGTCAAAATGGCTATCATCAAAAAGAACACAAATAACAAATGTTGGTGAGGATGTGGAGAGAAGGGACCTCTAGTGCACTGTTGCTCAGATTGTAAATTGGTATAGCCACTATGGGAAACAGTATGGAGGTTCTTCAAAAAACTAAAAGTAGAACTACCATATGATCCAACAATTCCACTGCTGGATATATGTCTGAAAAAACAAAAACACTAATTCAGAAAGATACATGCACCCCAATGTTCATAGCAGCATTATTTACAATAGCCAAGATATGGAAGCAAACCTAAGGGCCCATCGAGAGATGAATGCATAAAGATGTGGTATATGTATACAATGGAATACTACTGAGCCATAAAAAGGAATGAAATTCTGCTATTTGCAACAACATGGATGGACCTAGAGAATATTATTCTTAGTGAAATAAGTCAGACAGAGAAAGAAATACTCTGTTATCACTTACATGTGGAATCTAAAAAAATAGAACGAATGTATATAACAAAACAGACTGAGAGATATAGAAAACAAACTTGTGGTTACCAGGGGGGTAAGGAAAGGGGGAGGGGAAAGATAGAAATGTAATTAAGAGACACAAAGACTATGTATAAAATAAATAAGCAATAGGATATATTGCTCAGAGCAGGGAAATACAGCCATTATTTTGTAATAACTTTAAATGGAGTATAATCTATAAAAACATAGAATCACTATGTTTTACACCTGAAACGAATATAATATTTAAAGTCAACTGTACTTCAGTTAAAAGTAAATAAATAAAATAAGAAATCACTTTAATGGTTTGAGATGTATCACATTTTTTCATGTATCAGTTTCATCTATTCATTGAATACCTACATTGCTGAATAAATTCTATTCTATAGATTTTAGGAAATTGGATTGTCCACTCATCCAGGAGTTTACAGTTGTTCTGTTTCCAGTTTGGGGTTACTATGAATTATAGCAGCTATGAACATTAATGTATAAATATTTGTGTGGACACGTGATTTTCTCTCTTTTGGGTAAATGCCTTAGCGTTGAATCACTTAGCCATAATATAAGTATAACTACCTTCAAAAGACAATGCCAAAGTGTTCGCAAAATTTTACATTCTGACCAGCAATGTATGAAATTTCTAGTTGTTACACCCCAATTTGCTGTTGTTGGTCTTTATAACATAATTTTTAGTATAGTGTTATCTCACTGTGCTCTTAATTTTTACTTTCCTAGTGACATAAAATTCAGCATCTTTTCATGTGCTATTTGTCATATCATTATTGAATTCTAATTTTTTTACACATTTTGGATACACATACTTTTTCATATATATGCATGGTGAATATTTTCTTTCACTTTGTGTCTTGCATTTTCATTTCCTTAATAATGCCTTTCAAAGAGCAAAGTTTTAATTTTGAAGAGGTCCTATTTAACAAGTGATTTTTTTTATGTTGTGCTTACAGAAACACATCTAAGGAATATTGAACTACATCAATGATGAAAATATTCTATGTTTTATTCTAAATATATTGTAGCTGTGAATAGCAATGATTAATTTTGAGTTAATTTCATTGCATGTTGCATAATAAGTGTAAAGGTACCTTTTTTGATACAGCAGTATCCATATGTTCAAAAGACTATCTTTTTCCCCATTAAATTACCTTCTCTCCTTTCCCCATGAAAGATCCTTAGGTTAAAAAAAAAACAAACTTGACCACACATATTTAGTTAAATTCTGGACAATTTTTCCCCAAATTAATTGACCCTTTACACTTAGGTCTATTTCTGGACTCACCAATTTGTTCCATTGGACTGCTTATCTATTTTTATGTCAATATAACACTATCTTTATTATTATAGATTTCAAATAAATTTAAAAATAAGATATTGTAAGTTCTCAAATTTTGTTGTTCTTATTCAAGATTGTTTTGCCTATTCCACATGAATTTTGTAATCTGCTTGGTAATTTCTACTAAAAGAAAATCACTTCTTGGGATTTTGATTGAGATTACTTTGAATTTTTAGATCGCTTTGGGGATAAATTACATCATAACAATTTTGAGTCTTCCAACACATGAATATTATATATCTTGCATGTACCAAGTTCTTTTAAAATTTCTCCTAACAACATTTTGTAATATTCAGTGTATAAGACTAATACTAATTTGTTAAATGTATCTTTCTACATCTTTAATTTTGACATTATGAGAAATTATCTTTAATTCAATTCCCCACTTTATTGTTAGTATACAGAAATACATTTGATTTTTCGTATATTGATCTTGTAACATCTGATTCTGCTAGACATTTTAGTTCTAGTAGCCGTTTTCTAGATTTGTTAGTATATTCTACACATAGGTACAAATCATCTGTGAGTAGAGAATTGACTTCTTTCTTTTTATTTTGTAACCCTTTAAGAAATTTTTCTTCTCCTGTTGCCCTGTTTAAGAACTCCAGTTCAATCCTGAATAGAAGTAGTGAACATAGATATCTTGCCTTGTCTTAATATACAAGAATAACACTGTCTTTCACTTATAAGTATGATGTCACCTGTACGGCTTTTGTAGATGACTTTTATCAGGTTAAGGATGTTCCTTTCCTTTATATTATTACCTTATTGAGAATTTTTCTAACAAATTTATGTTAAATTTTGTCACATGCATTTTTAAAATCTAGTCACTCATATTTTTCTCTTGTATGCTGTTAATTTAGTGAATTGACTTTAATGAATTAAAAAAAAATATTGAACAACCTTGTTTTCCTATGATAAAATTCCTTAATTATAACACTTTCCATTTTACATATCACTGACTTCAATTTGCTAACATTTTGTTAATGGCTTTTGCTTTTATATAATAAGCAATTGTGGCCTGAAGTTTCCTTGCAAAACCTTTATTTGGTTTTGGAAGCAGGGTTATACTTGTCTCATAAACTGGGTTGGAAAAAATGATTGTATAGATTGTTATTTTTTCTTCCCTAAATGTTTGACATTCACCAGCACAACAGCTAGCCGGAAGTTTATTTTGTAAGAAAAAATTTTACTTATACAATTTAAAGAGATATAGGGCTACTTATTAATAGATATCAGGCTTTAACAGACTATTGGAAAGCTTATGTTTGTCTAGGAAATTGTCTATTTTATCTAAACTGCTGAATGTGTTGTAATTAAGTTTTTCATACTATTTTATTTTTAATATTTTTACTGCCTGTAGTGATGTATCATCTTTACTTTCTGATACCAGTCATTTTTATCCTTGCTCTTATTTTCCTGATCAGTCTGGATAGGAATTTGTCAATTTCATTGGCCTTTACAGACCTTAAGACTTTGTGCTTCATGTTTTTTTATTTCTCTTCTGTTTTTAATTTCCTTCATTTCTGTTTTTATATTTTTATTCCACTGCATCTGTTTCTTTTGAATTTAACTTTCCCTACCTTTTCTAGTTATAACGTGGAAGGTTAAATTTTTCTTCTGACATCTTTATACAGGCATACCTCATTTTATTGCACTTCTCAGACACTGCATTTTTCCCAAATTTAAGGTTTGTGGCGACCTACATAGAGCAAGTCCTTTGGTACCATTTTTCCAACAATATTTGCTCACTTCACGTCTTTGTGTCACATTTTGGTAATTCTTGCAATATTTTAAACTTTTTCATTATCATTATATTTGTTCTGGTGATCTGTGATCAGTTACCTTTCATGTTACTACCATGAATCACTTAAGGCTCAGATGACGGTTAGCAGTTTTTAGCAAGAAAATATTTTTAATTAAGGTACGTAAATATATTTTTTAGACATAATGCTACTGTACTATGTAATAGTCTATAGTATATTGTAAACCTAAGTTTTATATGTACTGGGAAACCACAAAATTCACGTGACTCACTTTATAGTGATATTTGCTTTATCATGATGGTCTGGAACCAAACTTGCAATTTCTCTGAGGTATGCCTGTACTGTGTTATTTCTGTCTGGCTGCTTTGGGATTTCTTCCTTATCTTTCAGTTTTCGAAAAGTTAATTATTATATGTCTTGGCATGGATTTTTTTGGGGGTTGAATTCTACTTTAGGTTTGCTTAGCTTCCTGAATCTGTATGTTTATGTGGGTTATTGTCTCACAGGTCCCTGAGACTCTTTTTATTTTATTTTCACCCTATTTCCTCATTGTTCAGACTGGGTAAATTCTATTGATCTGTCTTCAAGTTCACTGATTCTACTTTCTATCATTCTATTCTTCTATCATTCTATTCTATTCTATTCTTCTATTATCATTCTATTATTGTGTGTATAGTGAGTTTTTTTTCATGTCACATAATTTTCAGTTCTCTAATTTCCATTTGGTTCTTTTTTAAAAAATAAATTTCTATTTCCATGCTGAGATTTTAATTTTTCATTTGTTTCAAGAGAATCTATAACTTCTCATTGAAGCATTTTTATGGTGGTTGCTTTGCAATCCTTGTCACATTGTTCTGGCATCTGGTTCATCTTATGCTGGTATCTGTTGGTTGCTTTTCTAAATTGTACTGTGATTCTTCTGGCTCTTGATATGATACACAATTTTCAATTGTACCCTAGACATTTTGGGTATTATATTATGAGACTGGTTCCTGTTTAATCACCTTTTATGTGAAGGTCATGCCCCTGTTAAAGTATACCTCAAGGTCTGGGTGATTGTATATGTTCAGCTTCTTGCAAAGTCTAGTCTACTGCACTGTGGCAAAAGTAAGCACCCACCCACACTGCTTTGCTGCTGCAGGGTGTGGTTGGAAGCTTGGCTCCACACTATGCCCCCTGACACGAGGCGAAGGAGCATGAGGGGTAAGTGGACTGTCAACTAACTGCCCCACCTCATACCACTCTATTCTACCTCCTGGGTGCTAGTGTTTGTGGGGGCTCAGGTCCTCACTAAGTCTTGCGTCAGCCAGGGGTGGGGTGAGAGTGGAGCACTTATTAGCTCCAACTGGCATCTCACTGTCAGTCTCTTTGATGTCGAGTAGAGGTGGGTGCTCAGCTCCCAGTGGGCTCCAGTACCCTGGCGGGGAAATTGGAGCATTGCCCTCTTCGTCAGGCAGAGGACGGATGATCACCTCCCTGCTGAGTCCCTCAGACATCCAACAATGATGGAGGGATCTGAGTGCTGCCTGCTTCTGTCTGGGCCAGGGACTGGGGTAGAAGATCAACTTCCCACTCCATGGCTGAAACTGCAGGGGTGCAAGGTGTGACTTTTTCCCCTGGGTGTTTGGCTGGAGTAAGGAGGGTACTGCCAAGAAGATTTCTAACGTTAGGCTACATGTTTTCTGGTCCCTTGGCTTGGGGAGAGCAAGCTCTTCCAGAAGCTCTTTTGGTCTGTGTCTGTTGCAGGTTTCTGCAGTGCCCTGTCTGGGATATATGGGCAGTAATAAGGAGACGTGGGGAACTCACCACCATGTTATTCCTCAAGTCTCGGGGTCCCTTTGCAGCCAGACTTCTTTACACCTTTCAGAGAAGAAAGATTTAAAATTTGTAGAAATCACAATCAACCTTTCTTATCTTTTACTCCACATATTGCACACGAACTTGGTCAGGGATTCATTTGGCTGCCAAACCTTCCTCGTCAAATCAGACCCGAGAAGATCAAGGGCAGACCAGGTTTAAGTCATCATTAATCTGTTAGAAGAAAGTGAGGGAAGAAACCTTTCCCCTGAGTAACCAAGGCAGAATTTTTAAATATGTCTTTAGATGATAAATGATAAGTGAGAATATTTGATCTACAGACAAGTGTAATATTTCCTCTAGATTTATATCTCCCATGTAGCACAACCACATTCAGTTCATGAACACATCTAGTGATAAATATCCCTTTTAGGTTAATTTTTCTATATCTAAAATAGTGGCCCAGTGGGAAGTGATGACCAATCCATTCCCCGATGGCTTCAGGTAGGAAAATTACTGAGTTCATCATCAATCTCACCCTTTAGTCCTCCAGGGAAGATTATCTTTGTAGAACACTGTAAAGCTAAATAAATTTAAAAGATTATCAAAGAGAGATTATAAATCTAAGCCGAAGTTCTCAATTCTGGGCACCCATTAGAATCACTTGGGGAATTAGAAAAAATAATACTAATGGGTTTGCCATGCCCCAGATCAATTAAATAAGAATATTTTGAGTGGGGCCTGGACATCAGTATTTTTTAAAGCTGTCTAGGTGATTCTAATGTGCATCAAGATTGAAAATAACTCATATAGGCAGGGGCTGTTTTCCTTGACAAGGGAATTTATATGTTATTACAAATTGCACTTACCATACCAGATAAAACACACTGAATAGATGTTCTGGTTATATGAGATAGGCAGCTCAAAAGCAGTCCCTTTAGAATTGTTCCTCCCAGCTTTGCTAGTGGCTTATTCTGCTACCAGAAAGTCCTTTCAAACCAGGAATAAGAATGGACAATGCTCTAAAAATATTTTTCCCCAACAGGTAAAGAATCAAATACCGTGATTCTGGAGAGACGGTTGCTCTAAAGTTTAGATCTCTTGTACAGAAGTTGTGTTATTATATAGTTATTATATAGTTATTATATCAGGCTCAATCCATTGGATTCCTTAATTTTGGGACCCACAACATGCTGATTTACATAACAGAAACTTTACCTTTCAAGAAGTACCTGCAAGTGAGCCTACCAGGCATAAGGCATTGAAACTGCTGGATTTACTGTGAGTGGGCATTCCCTGAATCCACTGCTCCTGGTGGATAGTTCATCTTGGACCTGGCAAACCAATCTCATTTTGTCTATGGAGAACATTTCTAAGCAAGAGTTTTCATTTTTGAAACTTCAGGGTTTCTGGGATGGTTACCTATACGGGTGAGTTAGTCACGCCTGGAAAATGATGAAGGACTCTTACGCAGGGGAGTAGTGTTGGGCTGAGAGGGATGACAGCAAGAATGTACCTTTCCTTAATCTGGAAAGGGAGAAGGGAGGGTGCCAGTTCCTGAAGCTAGGTACTGGTCCAAAGGTTATATAATCATGTGTCAGGGCTTTCATAGGAAAAAGCAGGCCTCTGCATTGGTAGAATCTTGTAAGGAGACATGACAGAAGTTTCTGGATGAGATGAGTATTAGTATTAGGGTAGAGGCATTAGAGGCTGTTTAAATCACCTTTCAGGGAAGGCAACTCCTATGGGTCATTAACTTATTCTCCCTTAGGGATATAGACAAAGGATTGGCAAGCAGCAGACAAAGCTATCTCCTTTTCCTAAGAGAGATAAGCCTGTTGACTCTGATAAAACGGATCTCTCGTCCTTAAGTTCTGATAGTCTGTGTTTCCTTGAGTGGTCTATCATGGACCCTGATAAATTAAGAGGGCCTCCACAACTGATCTCATTTACAAAATTCTACTAGGATTTTACTCTGTTCAGGTTCTCCTTAATAACTATTAATACAGATGAGGTACCTGCAGCAATTGGCTCTGGTGTCAAGGTATTTTTGAGAATATCATGTTTCTTTTGATTTGGGGTTTAAGACTTGGGATTTTCTATTTACACAGGTCATTTTTTTTCCTGGCTTAAAAAACAATGGTAAGGCTCAAGAGTGGCACAGGATTAGCCAACCTAGCTTCTAGAAACTACAGGTCATTTGGTAACTAGTCAGCATACACACAAGTAACCCAAATGGTTAAACTTAGTTATGCATATAGGAGCAAGCAAAAGATTCCTTGGCACCTGTGCCACCCTTAGATTTCAGGGGAGGAGTGGCAGCTGTCTTAATATTCTAGAGATAGCATTGGTTCAGTTAACAAAAATTTATTAAATGCCTCTGCATGCTAACATATATAGAAATGGATAAAAGACGGTCTCTGTCCTTTAGAAATTTACAGCTGACCATTATCTTTCTATTTTCAGCCAAACTTGACTGTGAAGAGCACCTGCAGCTTCACAAAGTGCTAAAAGAAAGTGTAACTTCTGCTTCATAGTTTACCAACAATTACATATTTACTATTAAAGCCTTTCTATATAAAGAACCCTACAAACATTCAAATTATATGAAGAAGGCTCACCTTACCAAGTGCATAATTGTAACTGGTGGCTCTTTAAGTCTTAGCAAGCAGCCACCCACATTTTCAATATTTATCAGCCACCTCTGACATGCTGTGTCCAAAAGGAGCAACAGACCCATTGTCTAAATCTATGAGGAGCTACATCACACAAGCAGCACATAAAGCTTGCTGCGTGATTGATGTGATCTCCAAAAATATCAAGTGATAGTAAGCTAAAAATAAAAGTTCATGATGGGTACATATAATGCTTGAAAATAGTTGATTCATTCTCACTGAATGATAGTTCCAACATTACAATGAAGATGTGTATTAGATGTTAAAGCAGCAATTGAAGAGAAAGAAACTTCATTTGGACTTCATAAACAAATGACTGGTGAAGGAATGTCAGCTGCATTACATTACTACTTTCCATATTGGCTAACTAAATGATGTGCTCATTAGTTTATTGGGTTAATAAATGAGAGGCTAAAAAATGTACACGCTTTTACAAGTGAAATATTAACACAGAGCCAAAGGAAGACTGACTAATTTGAGTTAGATTTAAACCCTCTGTCTTTTGTAATGATTAATACCATCAGACAATGAAAGAGTAATCAGCTTGTAATTCCTACTCACCAAGAGAACTTGGGAAATTCTCTTAACCCATGGGCCTGCATCTCCTCATCTGAAAAAGATAAGATGAAACTGATTCTTGGGGCTCTACCTAGTTCCATGATTCTGTGCCATCAGATAAAAATTCTAAGGGGTTTATATTCCTAACTGAATCTTACATATAATAAAATTGGTCTGGTGTTTTCAAAGTAGTCTTGTAGGATCAAGGTCATTTAAGGACTGAAGTATATCCTAGGCTGAGAAACATTCCAGGGCCAAGACCCATGATATAGCTGCAGCAATTAAATTGCTGAGCTCTCCGAGAAGAATGGGGTTGATGATATATTATCATGAGATATAATAATGTAAATGAAAATGCTTTGCAAACTATATAAATGTCGAGTGTTAGACATTATTATCTTCTCCATTTATTGAGGGACCAACTTACAGAACTGACTTCAACAAGGCCATATAATAAGTCAGGGACAATTTGGAAGAAAATACTTTTACTCTGACATTCCTTCCTTTCCTTCATCCCACCAATATTTATGGAGCTGTTTCTAAGTTTAAAGTACCAGTGGGGGAATTAAAGAGGTGTCTAGGACACTACTATTTTCAACAAGTTTGCAATCCAGTAAATACATATGAAACAGCAGCATCTGTTTTTCTTTAATGATTTTATGTATAGAAGATGATTTTTCTTCACCAGGTTTTAAGCTCTTTGAAGTCCCCCAAAGACTTTTATTTCCTTGGACTACCTTCACTATGTTCAGTGGACTACGGGGCATATTGATCCTAAAAATAGTCTTTGATGGGAAAATAAAAAAATCACCTCTGTGATAGGATTTAGACCCTCTAAGGGGCTAAACAATATAAGTTCTTACCATTATTTATGTTTGACGCTTTCTCTAGTGCAACTCAAAAAGACATCTAGACACTTCGGATTCTATAACTTTAGACTGATACTGGACCACTAACAACCAAAAATAATAATACAAAAAATAACAACCAACTCTTACTAATAATGTGCTAATAATTACTAGGACTAATAACGTGCCAGGCACTGTGGTCTGTGTTTATATTCATTATCTTATTTATTGTCCACAATAATCTTATTAAGTTGGAACTTTTTTATTACTCCCATTTTACAGGTGAACAGACCAAGGTTTAGAGATGATAACCCAAATCACATGGATAGTGAGGGTCAGAACTAAAAACTGAATCTGGTCAGTATAGCTGCCAATACCCAAAGGGGGGCACCATTTCTGGAAGCTGAATCTACCTGATTTACCACATTAAAAAATATCTAGAATTTTAAATCAGTCTAGACCAGTATTCTCAATGGAGGACAATTTTGCCACCCAGGGAGTATGTGACAGTGTCTGGAGACATCTGTGGATGTCATGACTTCACATGTGCTATAGAAACCAGAGATGATGCTGAACGTCCTTCAGATCAGAGCACCACCTCCCTGACCCCCAACAAAGAATGATCTGGTCCAAAATGTCAATAGAAAAATCCCGACCTAGACCTGTCTTTCCATGCCAGGGCGGTTCTGAGGTCAATCAGGGACTCGCTTCTAATGGCTCAGGCAGTCATCGCGAAACATGACCTAAAAGGCCAGCACAAGAGGTCAGGGAAATGTAAAGAGGCAGCACATGTTCCCAGAGCTTCTATGAAAGGCAACACGATGTGGAATATTTTTTTCCCAGAAGGTAGGAAGAGCATTCTCCTTTAATACGTATTATTTTTTGGTGAAATCTGAAATTTGTAAAGGTCTCGTTTATAGTTCATCTCTCCCCAACTACCCTCCACACTTTTCATTAATTTAGAACAATGTCCTATTGTTTTTTAAAATAGAAAATCTAGCTGAAGATTATATTCAGCTGCAACTAACACAATACTGTAAATAAACTACTTCAATTAAAAAAAATTTTTTTTAACTTACAGTGTTTATTCATTTTTAGTACTTTGTTTTTTAACATCTTTATTGGAGTATTAATTGCTTTACAATGTTGTGTTAGTTTCTGCTTTATAACAAAGTGAATCAGCTATACATATACATATATCCCCATATCTCCTCCCTCTTGCGTCTCTCTCCCACCCTCCCTATCCCACCCCTCTAGGTGGTCACAAAGCACCGAGCTGATCTCCCTGTGCTATGCGGCTGCTTCCCACTAGCTATTTTACATTTGGTAGTGTATATATGTCCATGCCACTCTCTCACTTCATCCCAGCTTACCCTTCCCCCTCCCCGTGTCCTCAAGTCCATTCTCTACGTCTGCGTCTTTATTCCTGTCCTGCCCCTAGGTTCTTCAGAACCTTTTTTTTTTAATTTTTTTTTAGATTCCATGTATGTGTTAGCATACAGAATTTGTTTTTCTCTTTCTGACTTACTTCATTCTCTATGACAGACTCTAGGTCCATCCACCTCACTACAAATAATTTCGTTTCTTTTTATGTCTGAGTAATATTCCATTGTATATATGTGCCACATCTTCTTTATCCATTCAGCTGTCGATGGACACTTAGGTTGCTTCCAGGTCCTGGCTACTGTAAATAGCGCTGCAATGAACACTGTGGTACATGACTCTTTTTGAATTACGGTTTTCTCAGGGTATATGCCCAGTAGTGGGATTGCTGGGTCATATGGTAATTCTATTTTTAGTTTTTTAAGGAACCTCCATACTGTTCTCCATAGTGGCTGTATCAATTTACATTCCCACTAACAGTGCAAGAGGGTTCCCTTTTCTCCACACCCTCTCCAGCATTTATTGTTGGTAGATTTTTTGATGATGGCCATTCTGACTGGTGTGAGGTGATACCTCATTGTAGTTTTGATTTGCATTTCTCTAATGATTAGTGATGTTGAGCATCCTTTCATGTGTTTATTGGCAATCTGTCTATCTTCTTTGGAGAAACGTCTGTTTAGGTCTTCTGCCCATTTTTGGATTGGGTTGTTTGTTTCTTTGATGCTGAGCTGCATGAGCTGCTTGTATATTTTGGAGATTAATCCTTTGTCAGTTGCTTCATTTGCAAATATTTTCTCCCATTCTGAAGGTTGTCTTTTCATCTTGTTTATGGTTTCCTTTGCTGTGCAAAAGCTTTTAAGTTTCATTAGGTCCCATTTGTTTATTTTTGTTTTTATTTCCATTTCTCTAGGAGGTGGGTCAAAAAGGATCTTGCTGTGATTTATGTCATAGAGTGTTCTGCTTATGTTTTCCTCTAAGAGTTTGATAGTGTCTGGCCTTACATTTAGGTCTCTAATCCATTTTGAGTTTATTTTTGTGTATGGTGTTAGGGAGTGTTCTCATTTCATTCTTTTACATGTAGCTGTCCAGTTTTCCCAGCACCACTTATTGAAGAGGCTGTCTTTTCTCCATTGTATATTCTTGCCTCCTTTATCAAAAATAAGGTGGCCCAACTACTGAGCCTGCGCGTCTGGAGCCTGTGCTCCGCAACAGGAGAGGCCGCGATAGTGAGAGGCCCGCGTACCGTGATGAAGAGTGACCCCCACTTGCCGCAACTGGAGAAAGCCCACTCTGCCGCAACAGAAACGAAGACCCAACGCAGCCAAAAATAAATAAATAAATAAATAAATAAATAAATAAATAAATAAATAAATATAAACGTGTGTGCATTAAAAAAAAAAAATAAGGTGACCATATGTGCGTGGGTTTATCTCTGGGCTTTCTATCCTGTTCCATTGATCTATATTTCTGTTTTTGTGCCAGTACCATACTGTCTTGATTACTGTAGCTTTGTAGTATAGTCTGTAGTATAGTCTGGGAGCCTGATTCCTCCACCTCCGTTTTTCTTTCTCAAGATTGCTTTGGCTATTCGGGGTCTTTTGTTCTTCCATACAAATTGTGCAATTTTTTGTTCTAGTTCTGTGAATAATGCCTTTGGTAGTTTGATAGGGATTGCACTGAATCTGTAGATTGCTTTGGGTAGTATAGTCATTTTCACAATGTTGAGTCTTCCAATCCAAGAACATGGTATATCTCTCCATCTGTTTGTATCATCTTTAATTTCTTTTATCAGTGTCTTACAGTTTTCTGCATACAGGTCTTTTGTGTCCTTAGGTAGGTTTATTCCTAGGTATTTTATTCTTTTTGTTGCAATGGTAAATGAGAGTGTTTCCTTACTTTCTCTTTCAGATTTTTCATCATTAGTGTATAGGAATGCAAGATTTCTGTGCATTAATTTTGTATCCTGCTACTTTATCAAATTCATTGATTAGCTCTAGTAGTTTTCTGGTAGCATCTTTAGGATTCTCTATGTATAGTATCATGTCATCTGCAAACGGTGACAGTTTTACTTTTAAAAGTATATAGCTGAAGTCTTGCCTATATTTGAGACTCTTCCCATCTAACAGTTATATGGCTTTATCTATGAGTAGCTAAGATAAATAGCTATGGCAATTTCATGGTAGTTAAAGTCACATTTCTTGATAATCTCTAGATTTTCAGGGACCATTAGAGATCCCTGTGTCAATCTTGAAATAATGAAAAGTACATTTTCGCAAATATTTTAGGTATTCTACTATTGCTGCATTGATTTAGAAACACATTTCTAAATCAATTTTTTTCCCTGCAATTTTAACTTGTAATAAAATGAGTCTTAACAAAAGTGCCCTTTGCAATCTAAATGCTTAGTTTGAGAAACAGCAGGCCAAATTGAGAATTAGTTAACATTTTGAAGCCATAGTGCTATATTGCTTAATCCTAAATTGTACTTCAAATAGGGATTGATTTCTACACCAGAGCAAAAAAAACCCTACTTTCTCTTTCCATGCTTTTTTTTTTAATAAAAGATATGGATGGCATATCTTTAGACAATAAGATTAAATAATGCAATCATTAAATGTTTTTGATGAGGCCATAATGATATCCTATTACAGAATCCATGTTCTCCAAGTCATCTTTAAAACTTGGAGAAAACAATCATTACTGAATAAGGAAGACAGAAAACCAACCAATACTGAACACATTAGTATAATTTAGTATTCATAAAACTGATAATAGACATCTATTTCTAAAAATCCTTAAAGCACAGGTAATAATGGAGCCAGTCAGCAATTTGCCACTTGCAATTAATCACTCTCTTCATATTCACAACATTCAATTCTTCTTGCTATTTGAGAGAGTAATGATTAATTGATAAAAGTTTAACAAGTGCACTAATAGCAGGTGCTCCTAATTGCAAAGTCTTCAGAATGATTCTCCCCAAACCTACTTTATGTTAATTTGTACAGCATGAGTCATAACACTTTATGATTTTACTTTTAAAACGACTTTTCTTTTAGTCACCCTAATTTAATTAAGAATTTTAACTAGTTACATGTATCAAGAACACCAATGAATTTTAAATTTGTGAGTTTGATTACCATAAGAGATTAACAAGAGGACTCATAAAAATGCACGGCTGCCAATTAGAAGCACCAACACTGTGTAAATTAGAATTTGTTAATTGGTTTAGCAAATGTAAATTCAATTTTTTGAAATTTTATGAACTGAAAAATTGATTATATTTTTGTGAGCCTCCAGAAATATCTTATTAGTAATGGTATTTGTTTCAGCAGTTCCTGAGATTATGCTTGTATTTTAGCCATAAATATTTCCATTTCATTTATTTCAAAAATATCTGATTATAGAATTCATTTTTCATCCACACGTTTGCCCCTCACCATCTCCACTGTTAAATGAATATTTAAGTACACATTTTTCTTTCATCTGTCTTTCCTCTCAGCAAGACAGATAACATATGCATTCAAGGTAAGGTTTGTTATTTTGTACTATAATACTAAAGTGCATGTAATTAATTTAGTTTCCTTAAACACTATGTGTTTATGACAAAACCTACAGATGCTTTTACAAAGATGAATATTGAAACAGCATTTCAGGTGTGTAGATTAATACTGTTTGCCTCTAGGAAACAGACCCAGGAGTCTTGTATTTTATAACGATAAGAGAAGCAGAAGCTGCACGTCAGTACGCACTGTGGAATGGCAGGGTCTCTCAGCAATGTAAGATTAAAATCCATTCTCAGCGACAAACAGACACAGTCTGAGCACTAACCTCCCATCAGTTACTCCCAGGCTGAATTGCAGTCAAGAAAACTGAGGGCAGAATTGAGGACGGGCCTAAAATAGTCTTATGGCAGAGTCTACATACTGTAAGTGAGGAGCTGGGGAAACAGTGCATTGGATTGTTCTGTGAACTCAGCACTCTATTTTCCAGATAATGTGACTCGTTTGATAGTAACCACAAACACCCTCACTCGGCCCCTTAACTACTCCTACCCCTCCCAGAACTGTTTTTGAAAATCACAATGCATGATAATCTCTCCTGAAGGCTCCAAATTTAGCAGAAAATTATTTGGCTGTTCAAAACCTCTCGCATTGATGCATTATCCTAAATTAGTGTAATTAGATTATTCTATCCATGATTAGCTCCCGAAGGGGATAAAACACAGGATGAGACCAGAGGGAAAAGGAATCATGAACTCAGTGCCTTCCCCTTTGATCAATGTGGGTAGGAAAGGACTTGACATTTACAGAGAACACGCCTCATGCATATAGTTCCTCATCATCTTTAAGCAGGAACTGGGACCCACACAGCCAGATACGGGAAACAAGTAGCAGAAGGAAGGCATGTGACGTGGGAGGGCTCCTGCAGGAACTCAGGGTTAAAAGAGATGGAGTCCCTAGAAGTCAGCTGGGTCACAGGGAGCCGAGCGTTCCCGACCGCCAAGAAACAGGGTGGCTTTGATTTGTCACCCAGATCCCTTCCTCCTCGTTACACTCACCCTTCCCCAACATGATCTTCATGTTATACTAGTTTAAACGAAAGAAAAAGTGGAAAACCACCTCAATTTCCAAAAACCAAAGATTGTTTAATAAATTTAGATATTAGGGGAATATTATGCCACTATTAAAATAATAATGAAGACATAAATATATAGAGAGACATGGAAATATGTTCACTACTTCTTAATTCATTGGTTCACCGAATATTGTTGCATGCTTGTTATGTGTCAGGCTCTGATCTAAGTGTTTCAGCAGTAAAGAAAACAGTGAGAGGTTCAAAAAACTAAAAACTAAACAAATACATAATGCAATTTCAGGAATGATAATTGCTATGAAGAAATATAAGGCAGGGTAAGGAATGGGGGGAGTATGTGGGAATGACATTTGAATAGATAAAGAGATAAGACCATTCCCAGCAGAGGGAAAAGTCAGTGTGAAAGCTCAGAACTGGGAGTAAGAAGGCCAGACACATGGGGGGAAAGAAAGCCTAAGGCTGAAAAGGAAGCAAAATGAGAGGCGGGACAAAGAATAAAGATTGCAATGGTGGCAGCAAACTGGAGATGCTCTAGCTCCCTCATTTAGCTATCCTTTCCCAGGATGGTTCCAAGAAAGCAACCACTGTCTACCCCGAGCTTGTGGTAGTTCTGGGTGTAAGAAGGCATCTCTGGACGGTGTGCTCTACATGTGTTAATAACCAGGGGTGTCAAATGCATTTGTCTCCTACCCAGTGGAGAGAGTGCAAGGACGTCTGCACCCTAAATATGTGCAATTAAAAATAAAACACTATATAGGCCAGACGGATACATCTGTGGGCTGTATGAGGCCTTTGGGCTGGAAGTTTCTTCCCCCATTTTAAACCCATTTAGTGAACATTCCAAGACTGACTGTGCTGGAGAAATTGGGAAAACGTGTGTTGCAGTCTAAGGAAACTCCTTGAGTGGGAGACTTTCTCTGGGAGCAGCCCAACTTTCTGATTCATTGCTCTTTTCCCTCTTTTCTAGATGTACCCTGGGACATCTTCTCTAGTAACAGAAGTCCTCTGTAAGTTTCACCACTTTGAAGCTCCCCTCATAATGTGGTATTGGTAAACTTTATGGTCTGCTCCTAGCCAATCCAGGGACTCAACTCTCAACTCTCCAGTTGAGGTATTCTGGGGGAGTCCTGGGCAAAACCATGCCACTTGAAGCTACAATTTCTTAAGCTATTAATAAGGAGAATAATATTTATCTTTCCCACAGGGCAGGGTGATGGTTGATTAATAAATGCTTAAAGGATGCTTTGAAGATTACAAGTGTCAGCTATTGCAGTGATTATTATTAGCTGATCCTACAATCCAGAATTAAAATGAGCACCAGGTTACAGCTGACTCTTTCATCTTCTGTACATACGTTCTATCCACTGGAGGAATTAAATTTAAGCCCAGCATAATTAATTAATGTTTATAAAGCATGTTTTTAGTCTCAACTGCTCTAAGTGCCAAGCGCGTTTATAAGAAACACCACAGCTTTGGTTTGAACCTTGTAGTAATATTACATTCTGATTGACTTCATTTACATCACAGATCAAGTACTCAGGGGCTCATTTCTACTTTCTGTGCAGTGCCCGGCAGCCTGCTGGCATATCATAACTATCCAATAAAAGCAGTAATAAAGTTGTAATCTCCTTTCCTTTTCTCTTGATTTGCCTTCACATATTAAAAAAAAAGTAGACTAGACAGGAAGAAAGATGCTCTCTTATTTTTGGCAAAAGATGACTCAAAATCTTTGCTAATGGGAATATGGAATCTTCTTTCTCCTGCTTACCAATCAGGAAAATGAAAATTATTTACTCTGGGATGTCTGGCTGTATCACTCTTAAATCATTTATAGTCCACTAAGTGCTTTGAATAATGGAGGAGCTAGGAGGGCCCCTGATTTAATTTGATCTCCTGTGTTTCTTTAGTATCTTTGTGCTCTCTTACATTTAGGGGAATAGCACCAAAGAGAGAGTTAAGAATGATTTTTTTTAAAGAAAGCTATTAAAAGCTTTTACAAGCTTTAATAAAACCTCTCTGCATGCAGGAAGGCCAAATCTCCAGGGATTTGGGAAAAAGGCACCCTCAAAGTTAAACATTTGAAGAGCAAACTAAATTCATGACTTTAACATCACTTCCTTTCTTCTCTCACCCTTATCCTCCTTGTAAGAAACAACACTGGGTCAGCACATTCTTTAACCCAAAATCTCCAACAGACTGCAGTATCAAATTATAACAGCACATATTTGTCTGACATTTTAGTTTATAAAATTCATATGTATTGGTTTTCTATTGCTGCCATAACAAATGACCATAAATTTAGTGGCTTAAAACAGCAACTTATTATTTCATAGTTCTGTAGGTCAAAAGTATAGGCACAGGTTGAATTAGCTGGTTCTCTGCATCAAGTTTCACAAGGCTGAAATCAAGGTACCTGTAGGGCTGTAGTCTTTTCTTGAGGCTCTGGGGATGTATTCACTTCCAAGCTCATTCACTGTTGCTGGCAGAATTCAGTTCCATGTGGTTGTAGGACTGTGGTACCCATTTCTCTGAAGCTGTTGGCCAGGGATTATTCTCTAGTTTCACTGGCCACCCACACTCCTACACTGATGGCTTGCTTTCTCCATCTGCGAAGACAGAAATGGTAGATCAACGCCTTTTCAAGCTATGAATCTTTCTGTTCTCCCCTTCTGCCTCATTGCTTGTCTGCTTCCCACCTGAGAAAATTCTCCTCTTTTCAGGGCTCAGGTGATTACATTGGGCACAGCTGGATAATCCAGACTCTCACCATATCAACGTCTGTAACCTTCATTATATCTCAAAGTCGTTTTTGCCATGTAACATAACATATTCACAGATTCCAGGGATCAAGGCATGGACATCTTTGGGGATAGGACATCTTTCTGCCTATTATTTCATGGAATTATTGAACTAGGCAAGGAGAACACTATTAGCCCAGTGTTACAGATGAAGAAATGCAGGATCTCAGTAGTATAAGTGATTTAACCCAGGTCACAGAGCAAGTAGATGGCAGAATCCAAGGGTAATGACTAACGTCTTTCTGTTATTTTCAGTTATTCTTCCCTTTCAATAAATATTTAAAGGGTGCTTTTTAAGAGTCAGGTTTTGTACTAAGCGTGGGAATAAAGGGGTGAAAACTGAAATTTCTGCATTCAAGAGGTTCACAATCTTCCAGGCTAAACTGACAAATATACAAGCCATTTTAATGCAGTTTGTAAAGGCTTAATAAAGAACACAGAAAGAGCACAATCTCAGGGAAGGAAATGAGTGGGCATTAGGAAAGACTTCCTGAAAGAGGTGATCCTTGAAAAGGCTTTTCAAGAACAAGTAGGAGATCATCAATTAGATATCCAGGGTTTAGTGGGAAAAGCAGGTGCAAAGTCTTTGTGGCAAGAAAGTCTAGGTCTCCTTTAAGAACCGGCAAATGGGGTAAAGGGCACAGGTGAAGAAGAATTAACAGAGAAGCTGTAAGGGTGGGTAGTACTACATTGTGAAAAACTTAAAAAAAATACTCCCCTTCCCACCATGGTAAGGAACAGTTGAAGCATTTGAGCCAGGTTTGACCTAATCTAATTAACATTTTAGAAAGGTATAAAATGAGGAGATTCAATTAAATGGAAGCTGAGATGCTGAACAACAGTGACCATCATATTCAAGGCACTTGTTAATATTTTGAGGTTTAAAAATACAAATTATACATTTGTCCTTACATTTTTTCATCTTATGTCAGAACTCTTTTGGTTGCAAGGAGCAGAAAGCCAATTCAAACTAACTTTGGCCAAAGAAGGAGAATCTATTGATAATCACAGGGATAAATGGTTTCAAGGCAAGCTGGATGCAGGAGCTCAAATTATGTCATTAAGGGTCTATCTCTACCTCTGACTTCTGACCTTCTCTTACTGGACTCATTTCAGAGAGCTTTCTTTCATGTTGAACCAAAGATGACCAGCACCATCTCTAGGTTTACATGGACTTTACAAGTAATAATCCCAGAGAAAAGAGCATGTCATGTCTCCCAGCATCCTTATGATTCAGAAAAAGGGTTTGGTTTACCCATGCCCAGCCATGGACCACTCTGTTCACAGGGATAGGGTAACTCAATAGCTTACCCGAGTTATACATCCACCTCTGTAGTAGAAAAAGTGGAGCCATCCTCATGTGTTGGAGTTGGGCTATTTTTTGAAATAGGGAAATGATAGATTTTCTGAAATGGAGAATGGTAGGTGAATATAGCAGATCTCCATTACACCAGTGCATACAAATCACCTGAGGATCTTGTTAAAATGCAGATTATGATTCAGTAATGTTGGGGTAAGATCTGAAATTCTGTATTTTTAATGAGCTCCCAGGTAATACTGCTGCTGCTGCTGCGTGGACCACATTTTGAGCAGCAAAGCACTCTACTATCTATTGAGGGAGCTAAGGTCAGCATGTGGAAAGATAACCATAATGATAAAAAGTACAAATGGTAATTCAAGATGATGACAGAAGGCATGTGGAAAAAGGGAATGTCACGCAAACTGTAAAGGCCATAGGTAGCTTAGGATTTCCAAGAAGAGAGTTTCCTTAAGCTACATCAGCAGTTTTCAAACCATGGTCTGCAGTTTGACATGGGACCTTTTCAAGAGGTCCATGAGGTCAAAACTGTTTTTTAATGATAATCCTAAGATGTTATTTGACTGTTTCCTGTTAGCACATGTAGTAATGATGCAAAAAGCAATGATGAATCAAACATATGGTACCTTGGCATGAATCAAGACAGGGGCATCAAATTGTATAGTAGTCATAGTATTTATCCTGACCGTGTTCTCATGAAAAGAAAAGAAAATGGCACTTTCACTTAAGAATGACCTCAATGAAGCAGTAAAAATTATTAATTTTTATGAAAGCCCAAGCCCGGATTTTATTCAGTCTTTTTAATACTTTGTGTGGTAAAATGGGAATTATACATAAAACAATTCTGCCGCATCCCAAAGTATAATGGTGTCAGGAGGAAAAGCACTTGTGTGATTGAGTTATAAGCTGAAGTAGCCACTTTTTTTATATGGAAAATATTTATTACTTGAAAAAGTGACTAGCAGATAAACTATGGTTATTCTAACTTGGGTATCTGAACATTTTCTATAAAATGAACAAGTAAACCTACTTCAAGAAAACAAATGATAGCATTCATTTTTAATGATAAAGTTTGAGCTCTCAAACAAAATTAGAACTTCTGAAAATGTTTAACAGTCACCATGAGCTTCACAGCATCTCAATTTTTAAAGGCTTTTCTGATGAGAATGAAGCTATATTAATAAATGTGATTTTTTTCCACATTGCTGTGTCATCATCTGGGTGGTTTACATAATTCAGTGACTCAAATTTTCCAGATGGTCAATGCATAATGTTACCAAACTATGCATGGGTAAAACACCCAATGGAAGTGCAAGACAGGCCTATAGATTTAACTATAACATGTACAAAAATATCATTGATATGGTTTCAGATTCCATATTGCAATAAACCTGTAACAAACCACCACTTGCTGGGTTTGAGTGTAGTATCAAAGAAGAATATCCAGAAATGTCAAAAAAAAGCTATTAAAATATTCTTCCCATTTCAAAACATATAGTATATCTGTGAGGGCCAGATTGTTTTCTTGTACTTCAACCAAACATATATTGCAGCAGACTGAATGTAGTAGGTGACATAAAAACTCAGCTATATTCTCTGAAATCAGACATTAGAGGGATCTGTAAAAATGTGAAACAAAGTCACTCTTGTCACTAATGATTTTATTTATTTATGGCTTTGGAAAATATAGTTATTTTTTCCTAAAAGTATGTCATTTATTTTAGCATGCATTTGATTTAATGTTATTTTTAATGGCATAAAAATAGAACTTAAAAAAATTTTCCATTTCAAGTGTTCTAATTCTGTAAATATTTATTGATATAATCCACATTAAAAAAGCTCTTGGGGTACTTAATAGTTTTTGAGAGTGTAAAGTGGTCCTGAGACTAAAAAGCTTGAGAATTACTAAGCCAGGCTTATCAGAAAAACTTAAGATTGCTAGTTTTTTACTGCCATTTAATTATGGGTATATTATAATAGAGCAAAAGCATGGATCCTCACTCTTAGAATAAGCTTCTGTCATCTAGTTGGGCAGAAGCTTAGTTAATTTCTTAGATATGGTATTTGGAATAGAGTCTATGCTTTTAGAATCTATCAGACAAAAAATAAAACAACCTCCCCAGAACACCCTTAAGTAAATGTAGTTGGTCTTATTTAAATGCCACTGAATAGAATGCGGCATTAATGTTTGCCCCTTTGTTTAAAATGTGATTCTTCAAAACAAAATTTAGAGATCAAGTCTCTCACATTTTTGAAATAAATGCTATTTGGCAGGGCTTCCATTTGTCCTAGTCTTTCTATTGCTTTTTGGGATGTCAAAACACCCTTAAACAGCTCTTTAGGGTTAGAAGTTCTCTTTTTTTTTGGCACTTTGCCTTCCCTTCTAATGCTACTAAAGGTTGGATCATTAGAAAGTTGACCGATAGATATATTCCACCCAAGGTTATCACCTCAAGATGAGGTTATGAAACTCCTTATATGGACGGCCATATTCCTTCTACCTGAAAATAAAGCTTTAGAAAAATAAAACTTTAGGGCTCTGTACAACAAGGTTTGTACCACTTATTATATTCCAAGTAATTTTCTAGATGCTTTACAAATGTTGACCCATTTAAATCTTGTAACAAGGGCCAATGAAATTGAAGGACATAGAGGTTAAGTTACTCATTCAAGGTCACACAGCTGTTGCATGGTAGAGAGTCCAGACAGTCTGACTCCAGACGTGTGTCATTAACCAGGATAGTATGCTGAAATAGTGCTTTAATTGGGGATAATTTTAAAAATAATATTTCAAATGAAGAGTTGCTTGATTTGGGTGGACATAATCTTAATTAAATTTACTTGTGCTTTGGACAAATACGCTTATGCTTATAAAACTTCTGCGAAGAGATTCAGGAGCAACTGAAGGCGCAGGGGATAGAAGTTGCAATGATTTGGAGCTGCCAGAAATCTAGTTATGCTGCTCAAACTCTGCCAGTAAAATACCCAAGAATGGCAGAAGTATGAGAACCCTGGTACTAGTGACAAATGCCTTTGAAATTTCATGCTTTCTTTTGTAAATGTTCTTGAATTCTTCAAACTATAGTACTATATTTTAATACAAAAATCATGTTTTAAATGACTCCTCATTGAAAATAAAGGATGCTCCAAGAAGACCCAGTTACTACAGTTCTTTGTTGCTTGAAGTGGTTCCTACCACACTGTCCCAATCTTAGAGAAGCCGGTCTCCACAGAATACTTCTGGAAGGCCCTGGAGGATTATCTCCTTTTTGTCTCTCTTCTTCATGCACTATTGTCCAGGGACTCTATACAAGTCCGAACTTGGTTACATAGCTCTAAAATAAAATGACAGTAAGAGAGTGCGGGGAGCGGGGTGGGGGTGGGGGACTCTGTAAGCTCGATAAGTTTGGCAAAGCCATTGAATGGTCCCCCTTTCATTGCTCCTTTTAATTTAAACCCGTAGTTATGGAGTCAAATATCTAAAGAGACAAGGCAGGCAACAAGAATGAATGAACCAAGCCAGGTAGGAAATGTTGGGGACTCGGGCACATGTGCTATTTAATGTGGGCTGCACCACATACCTCCAGCCCAGTAAGAATGGGTCCAGATTTGCCAGGTATCCTGATTTTTTAAAAATTAGAGACATAAGGATTTCTATTATTATCTAAAATATTTTTAATTTTAGTAAATAATTCCATTTTATAAAATATGTGGCCAACCAAAAGAGTTTCAGGCCTATGCTGTACATTCTTGTTTAATGTACAACATTGAAAATATTAAAAATATTTTATTAAATTTCTATTATTTCTATAAAACTATTTTTAACACTTTATTAAATTTCTATTACTTCTAAATTTCTAGTATTTCTATTATCTATTAAACTTCTATTATTATCTACAATAAAATATTTTTAATTTTAGTAAATAATTCCATCTTATAAAATACGTGGCCAACCAAAAGAGTTTCAGACCTTTGGCCTATGCTGTACATTCCTCCCAGAAACCCCATAAATGTGCAGCATTCACAGTGCACAATTGTTTACGTCTTTGGTTGGAAGATGGACACTCTCTGGCAGTGTGTGTTTCAGGGACAGTGTGAGAAGAGAAACTTTTGTCCTCTGATCATATTAAAGTTTTTGTTTCTGACTACTTACAAGTCCCAAGAGGGAGAATTAAGATGACTCTTCTTAAACAGGATAAAGAATGACCTCTTTATCACGTTTATGGTATTATCCTCTGAGGATCACACATTTCTTTTGTTCTTTCTTTAGTGTAAAACGGGAACAACTGTTTCCCATCCTCTGAAAAAGTCTTCTTGTATTTTGAAATAGCTATTAAGGCTCTCCTTGCTCACATCTTTGCTCTCTTCAGACAAAATAACCCCACATCCTTCAACATTTCCTCAAGGATTTCTTTTCTTCTTAAATTTTAATTATTTTCATTATAAACCTCTGGACCCTCTCCAAGTCTCCCATATCTTGCTTATAATGTGGTCACAGTGGAATGACTCGTCCTCATAAAATCTCAGCCAAAACTAAGTACAGATAGAAGATTATTTGCAGTTACTGCATGTTATGTCTTTGCGTGACTGTCAAATGGCATTGCATTTCTGACCGATACGTTAACCTGTAATCTGCTCCAAGCCCCGTATCATTTTCAAAGTTTTTATGCATAGCCAGTTTTCTTCTTATTCTCATGACATAATTTGTGACATTTACTGCCTTATCGTTCATCCTATGTAATTTTCTTTCTGTTTACTCTTTTCTCTATACCCAGAGTGCTGGAACTTTAATGCCAACATCTACATAGTGCCCAGTACACAACAGGTCCTTAAGATATGTTTACTGAGTGAAATAACTCAAATACGATTTAGGCAATATTCCCACTAAAAAAATTTTATTGAGTCTAGTAGAAGTTTCTGGTACCTTTTTCCAAACTTGACTAAAGATCTGGATTCTCTTTAGAGAAAGATCTGTATAAAAGTCTTGGCTCCTGATTCTTAATACCTATTTGACTTGGATAAGTTATTTAAATTCCTTAAGCCTTTGTGTCTAACCTATAAAATATGCATAACAGTATCTATCTCAAGTTATTGTGACATTTATATTGAGACATTGCATGTAAAATAATTGGAAGTGTTCTTAGTATATAACAAATCCCCCCCAAGATGCTAGATTAAGAAAAATATACTGTCCCAAACAGAGTTCTATATCTGAATAAGTTAAAGAGGAGATTATTTCTTCTCAAGTTTTCCCTTCTAAAAGGTCTTATGCCGGAAGTTATTTCTGGACTCTAAGAATCCTTGTGCATGGTATTCTCTCTTGACACTTCACTTTCTCATCTTTCTGCTCAAATTGAACACAAGCGTAAATGTTTAGTCCCAGTAAAATACTCACTACACAATGTTAGCATCTCAAAATCATCAGTAGTTTTAGTTTCATCTTTTCCTATATCTTCATGAGCTAAAGATCTAAATGGAAGATAAAGAGTCCACTGACACAAAAAGGAAATGTATAACTGCTACTGAAATATTTTAAAGAAGAATAAAAAATTTGAGCATTCAAAGAAGACGCCTGGTCCCAATGCAAGGAAAGAAGCAGGTCTTACCCAGACTGTGCTCCAAAGAAGGTGCTGGATAAGTGTCTCTTGGCTGATGGTGGTGGTGATGGTAGTGGTGGTGTTGAAGTCGTGGACAAGTTCCCATGTCACAGAAAACAGGGTGTAGCCACTAGAGGAACAACAGAGTGTTAAGTATCCCAGTGAGTATCAGACTACGGCACATCTTTAGGAATGACAGGAGAAGCAAGAGGAAATGACAGTACAGAAGTGATTCACAGCAACAGGAACGTAACAAACCGTCAGACTTCATGGATGTTAAAATTCACAGTTCTAAAATGGTCACCAACTTAACTCCTGAAGTGTGTGTCTCAGCAGAAATTGTAGTTTAAAGTGAAGATTTACAGTTTCTTTAGCAGGAGGTGAGTTGCTTAGGAACAAAACTTTTATAAGGCTTATTAGTTGTCAACAAATAATAGCATTTAGGAATGTCATCTGTTAGCAAAAGTGGCTATAAGGTGATAACTCACATAAAGTTTATATTAAGCTTAGGGCTCATTAGAATAATTTTTGTAATCCAGATGACCTTGCAAGCAATTTTCATTTTTAGCCACTACAGTGAATCATTTCATTTCCTACTCAGAACTACTTCAAAATTATAATGTGTCCCAAGGACACACTGAACTTTATTTTTATACCTTCTCCGTGAAAAAGGTTGTTGACAATGAGATAAATAAAATCATAAGATCCTATAATCATCACTACTACTATTAGGCTCACTGATTAGGATAAATCAAATAATGAAAAGATTACATTTTTTCATATTGAGGAATACAACACCTTTGAAATTATAATATATTACTAGCCTAAACATTTGTGCCAATTTGTTGTCTATATTGACTTGGGATGACTGAATATAAAATGCCTCAAAAAATAGTGAAACTAACACAGGTCTAGGAATCAAATGAAAGAATTTTGTATTAGTTCTATCATTTGTTACCTCTATACCATTTGTTAGGCAAAAACGTTGAGCCTCATTTTTCCCTTTAGTTAAATGGGAACGACTTCATAGTGCTATTTACTAGTACAAAGGTGATAATGAAGTTCATTTAAGACTCACAAGGGTTGAATGCACACATGTAAGGCTCAGCTACTACTACTATAGCTACTAATACTACTTTTACTACTATTACTGCTATGACAATGGCTACCACCACTGCTAACAGCATTATTCTTTCTTGGATTTGCTTCAAGCAGCTATTTCTCATCCTGGGTTTGCATATGATTAATATATATATATATATATATAGATAAACTACATATGCACATTCCTCTCACACCTATATAATTAAAAACAATGAAAGATCATGGAGAATGTGGTAATACGCTTTTATGTATTTATTTTTAATAAAATTAATACATATCAATTACAAAAAATGTCAAAAAATAATATAGAGTTTTAATGTAAAAAGTAAAGTACTTGAAGAAACAGAAGAATGACTGTCTTGTATTATTCTCTCCCAATTCCATTCCCCATTTGAGTCTGTTTTTTCAGTCTGCTGCTCTCAAGGCTAGCTGTTTTAGGAATAGAATATATACATTTTGAATGTAAACTGTTCTATACGAGGTAAGTTTCTACACAAGTAAGTTAGCAGGTAAGGGCCTTCAAATACTTTGCCTTTTAGTAAAAAGACAAAACTAACTTAAAATATTGTCATTGACAGACAGATTTTGAGTGCCTGTTAGACACGGTGCAGAGTACGGGATACACTGACAAGTACAAATTCTCAGCTCTATTTTTTCCTAAGCTTCCTGCATACTGTTTTTCTCTTCTATCTATGTTGACCATTATAGCATCCCTCTTTTTATTTTTAATAGATTTTACGATTATCTTACAGTTCCAACTTTGTAATTTATTTCCTCTGGAATGTGTTCCTTATTACATATATGAAGTCAATTCAATTACAGCAATCAAATGTACCTAATTTTATTGCAGGTTTCCCGAAGATAGTGATTTCCATCCATCTTAAATGGAGTAGCTGGAGATCTGAGAAACAAGGTAAGGTAGACAGGGCTATAAATGAGCCTGCCAAAGATTATCCAAGTGGAGATGCTACACCGAGGTAAAATCTGGTTGCTGATACTGACAGGACTAAAGCTATGTTTGGTCTGCACAGGCAGGGGTCATCAAAGAGTAAGGCATCAAGAAGACATAAAACATGCTTTCACTTAAAATGATAGCTTAAGCATGTCTCCATGTAAATTTAAATGACTATATGATAATCATGGAGATACCATTTACCACTGTTGTGTTACAGTGTTTCTAATGTTGCATTATAAATAATGGCTATGTGGAACGCATAAAGGTCTCTACATATTTGTGCTCATTTCATTAGAGCGGAGTCCCTGAGGTAAAAATTTAAGTCAAAGAATATGAAGAATGTAATTACTACATACAGTATTGCCTAACCGCCAGACTCACAACAGTTCCACTTACGGCATGGATGCTTGAGAGGACCCATCTCGCTGATTCCTCCACCTCCCCTCCGACTCCTCACCCCTGGTTTGGTTAATATCCAAAATATATAAAGATCCAATACAAATCAATAGCAAAACAACAAATAAACACCCCCCCCCCTGACAACAATATGATTTAAAATGGGCAGAGGAGGAACTGAATAGAAGACATACAAATGGCAGGTACAGGAAAATGTGCTCCATATCACCGAACATCAGGGTCCATGGTGCATGAAATGGTGCATGAAAAGATACTCAACATCACTAATCATCTGGGACATTCAAATTAAAACCACAGTGAGATATCACTTCACCGCTGTTAGAGTCGTGATAACAGCCACTGTCTAGGATTGGGAAAAAGAAAACCCTTTTGCCCTGTTGGTGGGAATGTACAATGGTGGTTCCTCAAAAATTTTAAAAAGAACTACCGTATGATCCAGGAATCCACCTTCTGAGTATATATCCAAAGGAAATGAAAACAGGATATCAAAGATATATTTATACTGCTGTGTTCATTGCAGCATTATTCACAGTCGCCAAGATATAGAAACAACCTAAGTGCCCGTCAACAGACAAATGGATAAAGAAGTTGTATATATACATACAATGGAGTATTATCCAGCCACGAGAAAGAAGGACATCCTACCATCTGCCACAACATGAATGAACCTTGAGGGCATCATGTTAAGTGAAAAAATTCAGAGAAAGAAAAAGACTGTATAATATCACTTATATGTAGATTTTAAGAAAGCCAAAACCCATAGAAACAGAGACTACAGTGGTAGTTACCAGGGGCTAGGGGGTGGAGGAAAAGGTAAGATGTTGGTCAAAGGGTACAAACTTCCAATTATAAGATAAATGAGTTCTGAGGATCAAATGTACAGCATAGTGACTACAGTTAATAATACTGTATTAGATATTTGCTAAGAGAGTAAATCTTAAATGTTCCCATCACAAAAAAGAAATGGTAATTATGTGACATGATACAGGTATTAGCTAATGCTATGGTGATAATCATTTTGCAATATATAAATGTATCAAATCAATATGCTATATGTCAATTACATCTCAATAAAGCTAGAAAAAATATTTCTATTTTTTCTCCTGTGAATTGCTGATTAATATGGAAAACCTTACACAAACCGTAATAGTTTGTTTGACGTTTTATATAGAAATTATCTCAACCCATTGTCATACTTGTATAACACTGCTTCCAGATTTTTTTTTGCCTTTTAATTTGGATTATGTTTTCTTTCATTTATAGAATAAAAAGTATTTTATAAATCAAATTAATGGCCATTTCCTTTATTGTTTGTTTTATTTCCATTAAATAATGCAATTAATCACAGGTAATAATGCAAGGTCACTTAAATAACTCTAAACTAATACTATTACCATCACAAGCACCACCACTACCATTTTAGTTTGGAGTATACCAAATAAAAAGTGAAAATCTGTCTTCATCCAACGTCTCCCCTCATCCAAACCCAAAGCAGAGATAACAGCCAGCAGTTTGATGTTTATCCTTCATAGCTTTTCTTTTACATGAATTTACAATCTCCTTTGCCCTCATCCTTCTCATCCTATCAGCCAATGAGCTCAGTAGATGTAACTTTCAAAATACATTTTGAATTCTCCATTTCTTTTTGTTTTCTTTTCTGGTCTGAGTCATCATCCTCTCTTGCAACAGCCTAATAATTGGTCTCCCAACTTCCACTCCATCTTCCCAACAATCCATTAACTTCATAGTTGCCCACAATGATCGCTGAAAAAATATGCTTTCCTTCAAAGCCATTGAGTGGTTTTCCATTACAATTAGGTTAAAATATACATCTTTAATCAGCTTAAAATGCCCTGCAGGGATTGGCTCCTGTCGGTTGCTCCAGTCTCCTGCTTTGACTCTTTTCGCCTTACAGCACTATTTTTTTCAGGTCCTTGGAGCTCTTTCTCAACTCAAGCCACATACTGTTCCCTCTCTTTGGGGTACTCTTCCCTCCCTATTGTCTATGCCTGACTAACTCCTACTCATTCTTCGTGTTCAATATTACTCCTTCTGATTTGTCTTCCCCCAGTTTCCCCAATCTAAATGGTATTTCTCTTTTTGCACTTTTCATTTTTCCTAATAATATGAACACCAAGTATTAATAATCATTTGTCTACTTAGTTACTTAATATTTGTCTCTGCCAGTAGACCAGAAGCTCCATGAGAGGTTCTAGTCACTTAGTGGAAAGGAAATATTATCCAGGATAGAACACCAGGTAAACTTCTAAAGTGTTGAAAGCATTTCATATCTTGATTTGGGTGGTGGTTACGTGATTGTATACATTTTTACATGTGCACAAGCATATGAATTTGTAAAAACGAAGATTTCTGAAGTTTATCATATATGCATGTTATTCTTAATGTTTTATACTACTTTTTTATTCTTTAATTAAAAAGTTGAATGAATTAAATCAAAGATACACATTTAAAAATTTTCATAGTAAATATCAGATTATCTTTCAAAAGCTGTAACAATTTAGGTTTCCACCAACAGTATATGAAGGTACTCTTTTATCCCCATGCCCTCATCAATAAACTCTTTCCACCAATATGACAAGCAAAAGATTGTATCTCACTGATGTTTAAATTTGCTTCCTTGATTATTAGTAAAACTGAAAATTTTTAATCCATCTTGGATTTATTTTAATGCATGATATAAGAATTAATTTATTTTGCCGATCCTGTTGTCTGAGCGCCATTTATTGAATAATTTTTCCCTTCCTCTTTGGTTTGTTATGCCATTAATCTTTATCATATTTTTGTGATGTCAATGGCCTTTATAATATAATAAATTCTTGTATGTAGTAGGATCTGTGTCTGAGATATCTATTCTCCTCTATTCATTTGTCTCTTTATTGTTGCACCAGTGCCATGCTGATTAAATTAACATAACTTAAAAACAATCATCCTCATTAATCTTCTTTTTCAAATGTAAAAAGGATCCTGATACTCTAAATGATGTCTAAAATGGTTTTGTCAAGTCAAAAATTACCGACTGAGATTTTGATTTGAAATTCACCTTAGGTAGGTTTCCTTGGGGATACAGACATTATGATGGAGATCTGCATGCAGGTAGTTTATTGAGAATGCTTGTGGGAATAACACCTGTGAGAGAGGGAAGGCGGCAGAGGAGAAGTCCAGCTATGATGAAGTTACAACAGAGGCTCCAGACGATCCCATCAGAGGCTATAGGGCTAGGATGATTCTTCCGGATTGACCAGAATTAAAACAAAGGGGCTACATTAACCAAGCAATAGATACAGGTTGAGGGAGGTCTAATGCACAAAGGCCAAGGCCAGTTCTTAGAGAAGGACTCAGCTATGAGCTGTCAGGCATCAACACTCAACCTCTGGAAGTGAGAGTCTTGATCCTGAATGGGGGTATGGGCGGTGCACCCACAGCGTCCACTGCACAAGCTTCACAATACTGCTTCCTTTTCCAGGGAAATGATTAGCCTTTCCTTTTATTCAATTTTTTTATATCTTAAATAACTTTTTGAGGCTAAAAATACAAAAGAAGACAATTGGAAAAACTGAGTAACTTTTCTGTACAATGACTGCTAGTCAAAAAATAAACTCAGTAGACTGGAATAATGAGCCCAAATCAACAAGGGAACTTAACAGAAATAAACAACCATCTTTTATTCAACATTAGCTAAAAGTATAACGTGGCCATTAAAAAAGACCAATTCTTTCCTTTGCTTCACTTAGGTTTTAAACTCTTTGCATCCCCCTTGGGTGACGAAGTAAACGTTAAGAGCTTCCTCTCTTTCTTTTTCCTGCTAAGTCTGCTTCTTTTGATGTAGCTAACAACAAACACCCAGCATTTGCCTGCACAAATATCTGCTGAACATCTCTTTCATCTCAGTATATGCATTATCTTTCTCCCTCCAACCCAGTCCTCCCTTGTGTTTTCTTGGGGCATCTCCAACTGTTCTCCCTCATAGCCTAGTTTCAGTTTGTGGTCAGGATTTACCACGTCTACCTGCCTCTTGTTTTTATTCTCAATGATACGGACAAAGTTCACATCAATGTCATTTGTTGCCCGGACTAATGTTGTAAATTTCTAATTGATTTCTATATCTGCAATTATTCCTGTCTATAACCAATTATGTCAGCGACAACACCATCATCGCCACCTAGGCTCAAACTCATTGATGATTCGCTATCATTCGTAGAACAATAAAATCTAAGTGTGTTAATATGGAATTCAAAGCTCTGTGCACTCTTGACCTCACCTAGAATTTTGTTCTACAGCCCAGCTTTATTGTACCACTTGCATTCTCATTCTTCTTGTTGGTACTCCTTTTCTATGTATCATTATCCATCTATAAATATAATTCTCCCTCTGTCCCTCTCTAAAGACAGTATATTTATCTTCAAGACTCAGCTCAAATGCTACCTCAGGGAAGTAGTCTTACATTTCCGCAGCAGAAATTAACTGTGCATCCTTCTATCTTCCATAGTAGTTTGTTTATGCCACTTTTAACATGCATATTGCTTTATGTTTATAAATATATTTATAATATATTTTATGTGTGTGTGTTTTCCTAACTAGACTGTGTTTTAGAAGGCAGATGTTTATTCATCTCTGTATGCTTCACAAAGCCTAGCCTAGTACGAATCTTCACTGTGCAAAATATATGATTGTGGAATATAATTCTGACGTTTAAAACAACAGGGATGCAGTTCTTTCATTCATTTGGTCCTCACTGGACTGCTTCTAGAGCTAAATTGTCCAATATGGTCACCACTAGCAAAATGAGGCTATTTAAATGAATCAAAATGATATGAAATGAAAAATTCAGTTCCTCGGGCACACCAGCCACACTTCACACACACTACAGCCACATGTGACGAATGGCTATTGGACTGCACGGCTATGGAACATTTCCACCATCACAGAGACAGAGTGCTGTTGGACAGCACTGCTCCAGCACGTTTGCAACAGAAAGCTTTCAGCTGTAAGTAACAGAATATACAACTTGTCTTAATTTGGGTTCCTCGAAAACAGACCCTAGACAAGGTCTTAGACACATGTGATTTATTTAGAAGGTGATCCCAAGGTCAAGGAAAGCAAATTTGAGGGGGAAAAAAAGTGAGACAGGGGGCCTCCCTGGTGGAGCAGTGGTTAAGAATCCGCCTGCCAATGCAGGGGACACGGGTTCGAGCCCTTGTCCGGGAAGATCCCACATGCCGCGGAGCAACTAAGCCTGTGCGCCACAACTACTGAGCCTGCGCTCTAAAGCCTGTGAGCCACAGCTACTGAAGCCCGTGCACCTACAGCCTGTGCTCCGCAACAAGAGAAGCCACCGCAATGAGAAGCCCTCGCACCGCAACGAAGAGAAGCCCCCGCTCGCAGCAACTAGAGAAAGCCCATGCACAGCAATGGAAGACCCAACGCAGCCAATAAATAAATAAATAAATAAATAAAATAAATCTATAAAAGAAAAAAGTGAGACAAGGAAGGGAGACAACCCAGCAAAAGGTGAGTTAATAAGTGGGTTTCTGCTGTGGGCAACTTGGACTCTGTTGGAGCCCTTCGAGAAACCGTGTGGAATGCATTTCAGAGATGGGCCACCAGAGTGGGGGGAGATTTAACCCCCCAGCTCCACTAAATCCCATTCCCTATTGCTTGAGGCTCAGGGGGAAGGGACTTAAATTCCTCCTCACCTACCACGTTTAGCACAGGACCTTCAAGAAGAGAAGAGGTTCAGGCACCTGAGGTGGAAAACTATCAGAGTGCTGGCTACGAGCAGATCATCTCAGGTGGGCAAAAGGGATGGGCAGGGGCTTCAAAAGACAGTGCTACACTCCTAAATAGGGCTTAGGCAATAACTAAAATGGATTGCCCTACATAAAAATGGCTGCAAAATGGAAAAATGAACACTTGTTAATTCAGTGGCTTCATAATAAAGGAGCCCTGGGTTGGTGGTTCTACAATAATCTTGGCTTTCCTCCTAGCATTTCAGGTCGTCTGCAGCACATCCAAACATCACCCCACGGGCGGGAAGGGGTGAAGCCCGGTCTCGGATCTTTTCTAAAGAGTGAAGAGAACTTTTCTAAAGGCTCTCCTGAAGACTTCCTCTTGTATGTTAGTGGCCAAGATTGCATCACATGAAGGTGGCAGGGTAATAAAATTGCCATGATTGACTTAATCAATATTCACCTCTTGGGTCTGGGGGCGGGGCTGCCTTTCTTGAGCAACTACTACTACACCCTCCAATATCTGAACAAAATAGGCCTCTGCTGGCAAAGAGAAAGCACAATTGGAATGGAGATGTGTATGGGCTACGTGAGCAGGAGTCTGTCACAGGAACAGGCACCAAGTTTTGAGAAGGATATTAACAAACTTAAAGGAATCTGGAAGAAAAGGACCAGGATTTCCAGGGCTGGAAAATGCATATTTTCAGTAGAAAATGGAACGAGGTAAATCCAGATCTTGATGTCATTAAACAACCAAATTAACCAACCCTTGAATTTTCCTCTGTCATATACAGAATAGAAAACTTAAAGGGTATTATGATAACTATCATTATTGAAGAAATACCATTGGATAGTAGATCAAGTTTAATTCTGATGTACCAGGGGATATAGCTTGAATCAGTGTGGGAGTTGTATATTTTTTTCATATATTTTACAGTCTTTTCTCTTTAGCAATTAGAGCTGTTCATAATAATATGATAAAGTAGTAATATCCTCACCAATATTTAAATTGAGCAAAAGTTGAGTGATATTAACAATGTACATTCCAATAATGCTTTATGTTTCTAAGTATAATTTCATTTGACTACTCTTAAAATGCTATAAGATGGTAGTGTGTAGATACTATTACTTCTATTTTCCTATGGAAGGAGTGAAGTTCAGCAAGCTTAATGATTGCTCAAATCGTGCAGCTAATAAATGGCATAGATGTGACACACTCAGATTTTCTGACTCAGAAGTATTGACAATTTCTAAAACTTTATAACTGTTAGGCTATTTAAAAAGTCTTATGTAATTAAAAATAATTTCGTAATAGACCTGGATTTGACTCTCGTTCTGCTTTATTTCTTATAACTAGCACTATTTTCCCAGGAATGCCCATCATTAACCATTCTATTTCTCTCTTCCCTTGATAACTTAAACTTACATTTCTTACAGCCCCTGCTGCTATACTTTCATGTCTTACGGATTCCGCCTGTCTTCCCCTTTAGCTGAAGATGCTTTATTTGGCATTAATCATTATGTAGATTTTTCCCCCTTTCCCAGTATTCTATGGGGTCCAGTTTGTGAATAGATACAAACACAGCTAGAGGAAGTGCCCTTGTTTCTCTCCTTGATCAGTCTGAATTTTCTTTCTTTCATGGAGTGGTCTGGTTTATTTCATGATTCGTTGGAACATAATAAACCCTCTCCTTCCCTTCCTTTGTATGACATATGAAGGATTAGAACTGCTGTTCCAGTTACCCTGTCCTCTGTTCTTAACTTCCTTACTGGGTGGAGGTCAGTGCCTCTGTACAGCCAGCACTCATTGAGTTCTCTTCAAATCAATTAGGGAAGTCTAATCTGAGTTGTGGGATCTTTTGATTTAGTTCTGGATGTTGCTTTATGGCTCTAACTTTTATATTAGTGCAAACATACTATTTCTCTAGTTCTTGAGTTGGAATTTTTTAACAATCACCAGAGCTTCAAACTTTGCAGGATTTGAAGCAGCTATAGGTACAGGAAAAACCAACTTCCCATCTCCAATATGCTTGATGCAGGGGCTCCTTCAGCTTCTTACAGGGGTTGCTTTTGAGCTAAGAAGAGTGATTGTTATACTGTACTGGTGATCTTGATATGTGTTATTTGGGGACTAATCCAAAGAGTACCTAAGAATCTTTAACTCCAGGTATACAGCAAAAAACACATGAAAAGATATAGATTAAGTAAATGACTTTCCAATTACTGCAGTGATGCTTGCTTGTTTCTTAATGTTCACTTTGATCTGCTATTTTCTACTAACCGGTGCTTTATTTTACAGTAGCAGTAACAAAAATAACAGTAAGTAACAGTAACAGTTACTGAGAGTTTACTATGTCTGAGGCATGATTCTAAACATTTTACATGTATTAGCACAAAAACTTGGTCAACAGAGTACCATTGGTATCCTCATTTTACACATTTGAAAACTGAGGCACAGAAAGATTAAGTAATTGTCCTAAGTCACACAGCTCTAAGTGGTGAAGCCAAGACTGCCAGCCAGCCAATCTAGCTCCAGAAAACCGTACACTTATTCACTATACTATTCTATTATTATTATTATTAAATGTACTCACCATGCTGGAATTTTTAGATGTATGGCAGGAAAGCACAAAAGAAACTTGTGTCTCAGACTGTATTAATGCGTTTTTTATTCCCTTCAAACTCCTGCTGTTTCAACTTGCATGTTTATGCATTGGCCAACTTTATTTCATTTTTATTAATTTCTACACTTTGCTACCTACCTAAAGTGTGTATGTGTATATGTACATATATATAAAATAAATTGTTAAAGGAGATATTCTTGCATAAGTCCTCTGTTTAGACCTCTAAAATCTTTGCGGTTAGAGAGTGTGCCTTGTGAATTTTCTGAAAGGTTGACTTGACCTGTCTTTGAAGGAAGCCCAAACCAGGAAGTAAAAGAGAGTGAGAGGAACAAAAGGAGGATTCTCAGTAGTTGTATGGACAATGAAAGCAAGTGAATAAGTGAGATAAACGGTTTAAAACACAAGTACTAAAAAAAAAAATAGTTTACATAGTACCAATATTCTTATCTAGGGAGAAAAAATTGGGAATGTTAGGAAATAAAAGCTAGTCTAATGGGATTAGAAATTTAGGATTAATTTTTATAAATCAGAGAAAAAAGAAAAATTAAATTTCTACAAAGAGCTATAGATATATGCAGGAAAGAAATTGGAATCATTACTACGGAGCTTCAGAAAAATAAAGGAGAAAGGAAGGAAAAGTCAAGGAGATGGGTAGGAAAAAAATGTGACAAAGCAGTGAAAAAAAAAAACAAGAAAGAAAAATATTGAGGGTGCCATATGATCCAGCAATCCCACTACTGGGCATATACCCAGAGAAAACCATAATTCAAAAAGACACATGCACCCCAATGTTCATTGCAGCACTATTTACAATAGCCAGGTCATGGAAGCAACCTAAATGCCCATCGACAGACAAATGGATAAAGAAGAGGTGGTACATATATACAATGGAATATTACTCAGCCATAAAAAGGAACGAAATTGAGTCATTTGTTGAGACGTGGATGGACCTAGAGACTGTCGTACAGAGTGAAGTAAGTCAGAAAGAGAAAAACAAATATCGTATATTAACACATGTATGTGGAACCTAGAAAAATGGTACAGATGAACCAGTTTGCAGGGCAGAAGTTGAGACACAGATGTAGAGAACAAACGTATGGACACCAAGGGGGGAAAACCGCGGTGGGGTTGGGATGGTGGTGTGCTGAATTGGGCGATTGGGATTGACATGTATACAATGATGTGTATAAAATTGATGACTGATTAAAAAATAATAATAATAATAAAAAAAAATTGAGGGTGCAATATTTACAAAGACATTCCCGTGATTTTTAATGACTTAAAGCCACAGATACGTAAAATGTGAGAGAAAGGCAGAATTGAGTCATTCCCACAGCTGGCTGCTGAAGGAAAGGCTGCAATGTTTCTTTATTATGACAATTGACCGGCCAGATAAATGATGATTCAGTAACTTACAGGTGTGGGAAATGGAGTGGAAATGTACAAGGGACTCAGCAAACTGTAAACCTGCATTGGCTTTATCCGTGGACTCGTGTTGAGTCCATCTACTTGATGAACATCCTTATCAGCCAGCAAATATAAATGACTTATGGGAATAATATTTCAAGGACTAATGACACAGCTATATCTAGTATTCTTCTAAGATCTGGCTTATTAAATATTAAATATCAAAGCTGTAAATTATAGTAGCAGCTTTATATAACTAAATTAAATTCAAACAAAACCTAATTTCCTTAATCATTGGCTGTAATCCTCCAGGAACATATGCTATTAACTCAACTACAAATGGCACTGAAATTGTATGACTTCAGCTAAGTTATTTGATATCAAATTCTAATCCAGGGCACACTGCTCTGTAAATCTCCTATAGGGATTTTAATACCTCTACAATTATATTGGCTTTTTACAGAGTAATCTTTTCATACTCTTATTTCTCAGTCTTTTATCCCATTTCTTTTTATTTTTTCTCTTCTTTTCTCTCAGAGCATATTCTAGGTCAATTTTTCAAAAGAGACTTCTGTGGAATTAAAACAAATTATCCCAAGTGATCACCAGAGTTAATATAACCTAAGATTCTGCACAGAGAAATAATTAAACTTAACTGGGAGTATTTATAGATCCAATTAACTGTCTATGGCCATGTATGTCGGGGCAAACCCAAAATAGTAAAAAAAAAAAAAAAAAAAAAGTGATCCATATAATTCTGCTCATTGTCTCCATGGCCAAATGTTTACCTTGGAGTTTGCTCAGTGATGAAGTGCATTGTGTCTACTGTAATTACGAACAAATGGCTTAAGTGAATTTATTTTGTGCTCTTCTTGGACAAATGTTACCCATTTTTTGAATAGTCCATTATGGTCACAGACTAAATAATATATGATTAAGAATCTAAAATTGCTTAAAGTAAAAGATTTTGAGAAGGAGAGAAGAATTAGTTCATACTATGAGGATGTACACAGCAGTACACAGATGGCAAAAGTAGATGCCTGGGAGGTTTGGGCTTCTGTTCATAAGCAGTGATGTGATGCATGGGGCGATTGGTCTTGATAGACACTTAGAAGAAGGAGAGTAATTAGTTCAGGTTTTAACCCTAGATGTCAGCCTTCCTCAGCGTGAGGATGGGGCGGTCCAGGACTGCCTTGAATCCAACAAGATGGTAATTCAAGATAGTGGGCGTCAGCAAGAGGAGATGGTTGCCTTCCCAGAGAGCAAGAGGTCATAACTATTCCCCTCTGCATCTAAAGGTTGAAAATTCTTAAATGTTATTTTCTCCAGCTCAGACTTTCCCAGCCTTAAGGTTTTTCCAGACTCATTTTTGCTTGCCTATCTATATCTTCACTCGGATGCCTAATAGGAAGATCAACATGAAGTCGGCTCCTCTGACAGTCAGGGTCTCGTCATGGGATATCTGGCATCCTTGAAGGTTAACTTTTGTCTAAGCAGGCAAGTTTAATGAGAAAACAGTTTACAGAGGTGTGGGTAGAATTAATGGAGCCAAAAGCACCCAAGGATTGGTAACATTGGGAAGCTGTCATCTCCTTTAAGCCTGCATGTAGGGACAAGGGCAAGGAGGCCAGAGAAAGATTTGAGCCACAGAACAGAGTCTATTTGATTGAAGCAGTAATCCCAGAAGGCAGTCACTGGCAGAAATGAGGTTAGACAGGAAGGGATAAGAAGGAATAAATTCTCCTATTTTTCTTTTCTCCTGTCTCCTGCTGTTACCTCACATATATACACATCTATGGAATACACACATTATCTATCTATCTATCTATTGGGGTGGCCAAAAAGTTCGCTTGGGTTTTTCTGTAACATCTTATGGAAAAACCTGAACGAACTTTTTGGGCAATCCAATATCTATCTATCTACCTACCTATCTATCTATCTATCTATCTATCTATCTACCTATATTGATCTCTTATCCATATAAATCATAGAGACAAATTCCTCATTCATATATATTTATATAAGCACGTATATATGTATGTATAAGTCAACTTTGGTCTATATTTTAAGTAAACATAAGAATCAATGTCTGTACTAGTTACTGTAGATATCTAGGCTGGTTGATCTTTACATGCGGCAACTGGCTTTGAACTCTTACTTCTAATAGGGTCCCTCCAATGCCTAACAGCAGAGTCCCCAAAGGCTGAGTCCTCAACCCTCAACTCTTTCTCCTTATGTTCTATTCTCAGAATTCAACTATTGCCTTTATGCTACTGTGGGCTCTGACCTCAAGGCAAGTCATAATTCATAGGAACAGTATTTGATTAGGAGTGCAGAATTTAAAATGAGGTCTCTCTTTTGCTATGAAAAGGTGTAGAATTAAAAATTAAATAGACTCACTTTTGCCCTTTCTTGATGAAAACTGAAGCAACCCAGACAAAACAAACAAAAAAGAGAAAGGGAGCAGGTGGTCCCTCAAGCTAGCAGTGAACGTCTAAATTGCATTCTTAACACCAGCCTTGGTTTGCTCTGGAATCATGAGTAAGTCTTGATCGAGTGTGGTTTAAGTCATACGTAACTCAAATGTTCCCAGGTCTCTCCAGCTTGTGGCTCTCCAGCTGATAGTAAAGTCACCAAAGGAGTCTTTCCTCAAGTCTCCGAGGGCCGATGGCTGTCAGGCATGACGGATACCCCCTCCGCCCTGTCTGGGGGTCAGTGCCCTTGAGACAGACGATCATCTCCACAAGTGCCAGGACTGCACTCGGAGCTTCACTGCCACTTGCCTCGGACTCTCTGGTCCTCTTCTTTCAGACAGCAGGAAAACGCCTTTCCTTTCTCACCCCTCTGCTTACAGGGCATGTCCCATGGTGGAGTGGCTTGGCTCCCTCGTGACAGCCGGTTGTAATCCTCACCCAAAGCATACAGGTGACTCAGGGCTGCAGGACTTACCCAACAGCCTCACGGCACCCGGGACCTCTCCTTCCTCCCCTCCTTGGGCTGCTCACCTGAGTCTGACCCACAGAGGCAGAATCCTTCATCCAGCTTGGTAAGCGATTTCTCTCAGGGGCCCTCCTACGCTTTGTCTCCGAATTTAAACTCACGACCTCCAACCCCAAGCCGCATCAGGCTACATCCCTGCTGTGGATGAAATTCAAGTCCTTTGAGACTTAGGGGTCCCACAGAAGCCTGGAGCGTGGCTAGGTCTACGAGTTTGGAATGTACAGAGTTGGGGGTGACTGTGGAAAAGAAAGAATGAACAGCCTCTTTCTCTCTGAAGTCAGGAGAGCAAGTTTCAGCAGCTCTGTACAGCGTGGGGTTGGGAGGGGGTGGGGCAGGGGCAGGGGGATAGAGAGGGAGTTGGAGGTGTGCGGGAAAGGGAACATGCTGGCACACTCCGTGCCAGCGTGTCTAAGCCTCAGCTCTGCCCTCAGGATTCCTTGATAGGTTTCTGTGGCCAGCCACGCCGACGTTTCATTCCTTGTAATCACTTTTTAGCTTATTCCATTAAGGATATTTTCATCTGTGACTAAATTTTTCAGCTCTTAGTAGTTTGAGAAAATGGTAAAACTTGTCTTGAATGCCCTTGACTCAAAATTGGATTTGGTTGATTCATAAGAGACTATTTTTGAAACTTAATCTTGAGTTTCTTATAAAAAGTACCACTGTCTATTAACCTACTCCCGACTGTTTCATCATTCATCACTCATTTTACCAACCCATCTCAGGGATTTTGTTGTTGCTGTTAGAAGGGCATCAATTTGATAGGAGTTAGTAACTTAGCAGGAGCTGTGTTGAGATACGATTTTTCTTGAGGCTCTATGGGAAACAAAGGCAGCATTGGTATAATTGTTGGATCTTGGGCTTGTTAAAAAATTCCTTTTTTTCCCCCCTACATTGGGGACTTTTAAAAAATGCAGCAGTAAGAATTGCAGTCAATTTCATGCTCAATACAAAATGTTATGAACTGAAAAGTTCTGGAGGCTTCAAAGAAAAGGAACACACGGCTCATTTTAAAGGCATAAAGCTTACCTATTCCATTAGGTAACTTGGAGAGTATACCTTCAGCCATTGCTGCAAAGTCTCCACAATTTCCTGAAGAAAGTTACTCCTCTTCAAACCACAAGTGCTGTTCAATAAAAAGAAAAGATGCCGTAGTCATGGTATTTGCGCAATATTTCTGCATTATCAACTTCTGACTCAGAAAGGAAAACAAAAAACAAGAAACCCTTTAGTTTCCCCAAGGAAAGTCTGTACCAATCTATTAAATGAATCTATCATTGCGCCTACTGGAGAGTTTAGAAATAGTGTCGGAGAAAAATTGTGCTGCTTTTATTTACAGCTTCATAGGTCATCTCCAAAAGCTATGAAGGCAGTACAGTGAAAAACTGAAACAGTGAGGGATGCCGTAGACCCCACTCTGCTTGGCTTTTCTTTAGGACTTACAGCATAAAGGTGGTATATTAACATTGAAAACATTTCAAGAGCTCTCTTCAACTTAGTCAAAAAAGTAGTTTTGCCCAAAGAATGAAAAACAACTCCTTACAAATATAGGGGCCTTGCAACAAATTAGGGTCCTAGAAGTTGTGTGATTAAAAAACACACACATACACAGAGACACCAGACACTGTGTTTGTTAGTCTAGTTTATCTTCTAGGCATGTGTCGATTGCAAACTCCTTAGACCTAAATCAAATCTTCTACAACTCAGCAGGTAGCACAATGTCAAGACATCAGGATAACCAGGCCGTGGCACCTGCTAGCCCTGCCGACAGCCAAAGATGACAAGTGAAAAAGCGTACACTCTCCCCAGTGAGGGAGGAGTAACCTCCAGGTAAGCCTATATGTATAGTTGGGTTTCTGCTAGAACCTCCAAATAAACTTTTTAAAATCAATGTTTTTTGTCATAACAACCCTAAAGATTCAGAGGAAGAAGTCCCCTAGCCCCACCCTGGAACCTAGGTCACTCGCTAGAATACTACCTGCATCTTTTCCCCATTGTGTCGCAAAGGCTCAGCATATGGTAAGCTTTCCATGAAATGGACTGACCTTCTCCTCTCTTTCCCAGTCATCCCCCTACTATTAGCAACTTTGCCATGCTGCCCCTGAAACAGCATGGGAAGATTCAGCAATTTATAATTTATAATCCAGCCCTCAAAATATCAGGAAGGGTATTTTGGGTCTACGCCCAGCCTAGAAGTTTAACAGAATGGATTAGCACATGCAGACAATTATTGGACTGATATACTTTTTTTTTTTTAAACATCTTTATTGAAGTATAATTGCTTTACAATGGTGTGTTCGTTTCTGCTTTATAACAAAGTGAATCAGTTATACATATACATATGTTCCCATATCTCTTCCCTCTTGCATCTCCCTCCCTCCCACCCTCCCCATCCCACCCCTCTAGGTGGACATAAAGCACCGAGCTGATCTCCCTGTGCTATGCTGCTGCTTCCCACTAGCTATCTATTTTACATTTGGTAGTGTATATATGTCCATGACACTCTCTCACCCTGTCACATCTCACCCCTCCCCCTCCCCATGGACTGATATACTTTGAATAAATTCCCTCTTCTGTGATAGTAACAAACGTCCTCAGGTAGGGCTGTGGTCATTACAGTAGTCAGCTCAGGACAAGATACCACATACTGGGTGGTTTAAACAACAGCCATTTATTTTCTCATAGTTCTGGAGGCTGAAAGTCTAAGATCAAGGTGTCTGCAGGGTTGGTTTCTAGCGAGGCCTCTCTTCCTGGCTTGTGGATGGACACCTTCTTGCTACGTCCTCATGTGGGCTTTCCTCTGTGCATGCACAGATTGAGCGAGAGACCTCTGGTGTCTCTTCCTCTTCTTATAAGGACACCTGTTCTATCAGATTAAGGCCCTACCCTTATGACCTCATTTAACCCTAATCACCTTCTTAAAAGCCCTATTTTCAAACACAGTTACGTTGGAGCTTAGGGCTTCAGTATACAAATTTTGAGGGAACACAATTCAGTCCATGACATTCCACCCTCATAGTACTTAAGTTATGACATATCAGTGAGAAGAGTAAATATCACTCAAGGGTTTTCCGTCCTCTTCTGGCAAAAGGCTTAGTGTGTTTTGGCTGTACAGAGGACAATTGTGTCATGTTACGTATAAGGATGACATTGTTATTTACCTTATTTGGAGATTAAATATGGTTTAAGGAGAAGTATATAGATGACAAGTTGACAAGAGGTGGACTTGTGATGATTAATTTTGTGTGTCAACTTGATTGGACCATGAGGTGTCCAGATACTTGGTCAAACATTATTCTGGGTTTTTCTGTGCAGGTGTTTTGGGTTCAGATAACATTTAAATTGGCAGACTGAGTACAGCAGACTGCCCTCCATAATGTGGATGAGCCTCATCTAAGCAGTTGAAGGCACGCATAGAACAAAAGGCTGACACTTCTACAAAAAAGAGAGAATTCTCCTGCTTGAGAGCCTTCAGAGTGGAACCTCTGTTCTTCCTGGTTCTACAGCAGGCTGCCATTCTTCAGACCCCAACTGGGACACGGACTCTGCAGATTTTGGACGTGCCAGCCTCCATAAGCACATGAGTCAATTCTTTATAAGTAATACATACATACACACATAATACGTACATACATAAATCCTTTTTTTCCTGGAGAACTCTGACTGATAGTCATTCATGCATTTCAAAGGCTGGCTATCGCCCACTTGTCACTTAATCACGTACACACACATTTATTGTAAATGTTTCCCGTGTAGTCATGTTCAGCTTTTGTTGTTGCAAAATTTAGGAATCAGACGATCCTAGCCAGAGTTCCCACAGTTCTATGACTCCTAATTTGAGTCAGAAATTTGAGTGGTTACAAAATATTCAGATGACTGCAAAATATTTCCTTAATTCTCTAACTTACCAGCTGCATGAACTACGATGAATTATCTGCTGTGGAATCCAGTTCCTCATTTGGCAATGGGGATAAAAATACATCCCCTTTCTATACTGTGAGATCACTTTAGAATCTCATGGGATGACTCGTAAAAGCTCTTCTAAAGCTACAAAGTGTCCTCACATCACTGGGTGTATTACTATTACTGCATGACACGCATATGCATTTGTAACTGTGGGTTTATTTTGAATTAAAAATTCCCAAACCTTAGGAAACAGGTCTTATCTCTTATCATGACAAACACCTTAGGTTAAATGAAGGGTGGTTACCAGGTGTCTCAGGTGCTGCTACCCTCCCTGCCCACCGCCCTGGCCAGCATCCAAAGTCTACCGGGGATGCACTTTCCCACTGAGCTTGGGAAGAGCTTTAGAACTCTTCTCATGCCTTGTATTCCTGGCATGCCACTACCAGTGGACCTGAGTAGGCACACAGGTGGATACCTTGTTGTCATCTCTGAATTCGTTATTAATTAATCAATGCTGTGGGCCCTATGGACCTGCCAAAGGAATGTCTAGATTACTGTTAATTTATGAAATGCAACATAGATCTATGGAAGAGTGAGGAACATGTGTCCAACCTTAATTGCTGCATTTAGCAGCCATCAACTTTGCAGCTGTGTCCCACAGCCCCTGTGACCTTTGTGTTCGGAAATACAGACATGTCTGCTCTCCTCTGCAAATTTCTTTACAAATTCTGCAGGTCGTGGGAGCTGTCTTTGTAGAAGAGAGTTTTTTGAAAGGGAACAAGAAATCAGAGACACTGTGGCAAGAGAAGAAAACAGGCTAAGTTATCCACCTTCCTCACCAACCCTTACTCGCCTTCCTCCCCAACTAGAGGCACAACTAGTCCTTCTGGGGCTATTTTCCCGATTCTTCTTCAGATTACACAGAAAAAAGCAGAGTTCTCTGATTAAAGTTAGCCTAAGGTTTTATGTTTCTTTTTTCACTGAGTCATACAAAAGACACAAAACACATTCAGCTCAATCAAAATCTAACCAATCATATAGCGTTATTAAACATAGCGTCGACCGAAAGAAAATATGAACTCCTTGCCCAGGAAGGATGAATGCCAAGAACAGAGTAATTTTCTGGCTTTGTCTTTCGTATCTATAAATTTTATTTTTGTGCAAGTCACTACGTTCCTGAATAGCTGTTGATGTTAAACATTGGGGGAAACTTACAAATGGGCAGTGAAATGCATTAGGGATTACCAGACCTTAGCTAGCCACACTCGGTGAGAACCTTACTCACATCTGTTTTTGACCTCCAGAGTACATAAAACACTTTCTTTTCTCTTCTCTTATTCAATCTCCTTATTTTTGTGGCCAAGTATATATTGGATGCAAAAACTTTTCAGACCAAAACTTGGCATGTGAACTCTTGATTTGGCTGCAGTTGGGTTACTACCAATTTGCAAAATAAAGTATGAATAATAATCCAAGCTGTAAGAGTGCAAGTAAAGTAAATCTTTACCATCTTATCAGGGAATATAAATCATTCTGGCACATACGTCAACCTTAATTTCTGTGTAAAAGTTCCAGATGTAGTTATGATTCTATTTTATAAACATAACCAACTTGTTAGGAATAATGAGAGCGAAAGACCCCATGGATCTCATGAATGGCCCTTCCTCATGAACACAATCTGAGCCCAGAGCCTTGGAATTCGATTGAGTTCACTTGACAATGTTGCCTCTATACAGGTTTTCCTGGTCTCTTTGTTCCTGTCCCTTACTCAATTAAACGCCTTTTCCCTCTACTTATTTTCTGCCATGTATATGCCTCCCCTTGACCTACAAACAATAGATTAGCCTTCTGGGGTGCAATCAGGGCCAAAAAGGGAATTTTTTTTAGAACACATATCTGCAGTAATGATTTAGGATACCAACCTCCACTACTTTTTGTATTTCAAAGTAGGCTTCAACATGAAACTCTTGCTATGGGTTTTCAAACCGAAGCTCTTGGTCATATCAGACTCCCACTGCAGCTCTCCCTGCCTGGCACCTGGGCATCACCACCTCTCTGTCCACTGTGTGCAGGTCTTGCGTAGACTGGTCAGACCACCTAGGATTCTCAGCCACAGTCAAAGTTGGCTCTCCTTTATTAGGTACCACTTACTGTGGTCCAGGTGCATTACCTTCTCCAGTGCCCCAACAGCCTGTTAGAGCAGAACTCTTAGAATGAGGAAAGGGAGGCCTAGATTCACGTACTTGCCTGTAGTTACATAGTTAGGTCACTCGGTACCTAAGCCCTTCACCGGGAGCTGCTTCTTTCCCGGCCATATTAGAGGCATCAATTCTGACCATTCCTCCCATTTCTGCGATCCTTGGTCATTGAACAAAAGGTATTGCCACTCCATCTCCTCTCCTTGGTGTTTTTTTTTATCCCCTACTGTTCTTCAATTCTGTACCCCTGAACAATCCCAACACCCCAGGTGCATTCTCCTGGCACCCCATCGGGCTTCTGCCTTCAGCTAAGTGTCACCCTCTGTCAAAGTCAATGTCATCTGGGTTGAAGGTCTTCTGCCTCTCTTAACCCTCCATACATCTCCTTTCTTTACTCAGAAGCTTGACGCATGGATTGGTTTTCTTTTCTAACAAATTTAGTTTTAAGAGACTGTGACTTTCTCTTATCCTTACAGGAACATCGGCTTTCATGTCGCCTTTGTTTTCTTCCAGTCTGCTGACTTCCTCCTTTCCCTGTTTGCCCTGCCCGTGACCTTTACAGCTGAGGTCCGAACAGCAAATATTCACTATCCTTGGTTCTCTTAGATCCCCACACTCTGCTCACCCTGTCTGGGAAAACTGAACCCCAGATGAAGGCTACAACCTACTTTCTCTGTGCCCTCTCTACAGCTGGACAGCTGAAGGCTGCCAGAGGAAGCTGCATATTCCTGCATGTTGGTGCTAATGCTAGCTTGGAATGTTCATTAAGCCTTTACTTGCCTTTGACTAGAGTCCACTCTCTTCTCCCTCAGATACAGGCCCAAGGCTTTACCACACTCCTAAAGAGCCCCACCCAGCGCCCTCCCCTCACGGTCAGCACGCGGCCTCACGCCCTACTTCACTGTGACGACACGTCCTCGACCCTGATCTCTGTCAACTTCCCGTCTCCTTTCAGATTTTGCCTTATCTAAATCCACATGCTTCCTTCCTTCCTTGCAACCTCAGAGGACAAGAGGTCTCTTCTCTTCTCCCTTCCCCCTCTCTCTCCATTTGGCTAACTCCTCCCTCCTCTGTTAAGGCATCTCACATGGTCACTCTTCCAAGACAGGCTCCGGCGAGCTGGTCCCACAGTTGGGTCAGGTGACTCCCATCTACCCTCGTGCTTCTGACGTGCTAGTGTAAAGCTGCTTAGGTGTTTGCTGCCTGGACCAGGCTGGGAGGTCCCCAAGGTCAAAGACCTGACCCTGCTCACCTTTAAATCCTCAATATAGTGCAGGCCTGTCACCTAAAAGGGACACAGTTTTACTGATATGTTTTTGTTATCAACTTCCTTCCTTAACTGAGCTGGATGTGTTTCCGTAACAGTCTAGACAAAAAAAAAAAACAAAAACAATCCCCCCTCATAAAAAACCCACCAGACTAACAGACTCAATAAGGACGTCCTATGCTTTTACATCTCATTTCTATTAAAAAGAAAGATTTTATAGATAATGCAGTATATAACATATATTATGTGTGTATATATATATATATACATATACACATACATATTCATAATTTTTCTATTACTTTATGTGCAATAAAAAATATCTTTTGTTTTCCATTCTTAACTCTATTATAAACTTTAAATAAGTCACCTGCCCATTCTGGGCCTCAGTTTGCAAAGTGAGGAGGCCGGACTTGGTAAACTCAGTGAACTCTTCAGTAATGAGATGATTGTTTGATGACAATGATAATCAAGCAGAGACTCTAGGCCTGGGCAACAGCAGAAAAATAATCGACTCTGCTATTCTAAAAGTATCTTCAAATTATCACATAATAATTCCCTTACCTGACATTTCTAAAGTGAGCTTTTGAATTTATAAGCTGCTTTCAAATTAAATAATCAGATAAATTCTTATATTAGTATATCAATTTCCTTTTTGAAAATACACTTTTAAATTTTATAATAATTTTAGATTTACGTAAAGTTTGCAAAGATAGTGCAGACAGTTCCTGTATACCCCTCATCTGGTTTCCCTCCTGTTAAAATCTTACATTACTACCAACCAAACTCTAGACCTCATTTGGACTTCACTAGTTTTCCACTGTCCTTTTTCTGTTCCAGGATCTCAATGAGGACACCACATTCATTCATCATGTCTCATTAATTTCCTCTGGGCTGTGAGAGTTTCTCAGTCTTTGCTTGTTTGTCATGACCTTGATGGTTTCGAGAAGTACTGGGAGGGTATCCTGCAAAATGTCCCTCAATTTGAGTTTGTCTGATGTTTTTTTCATGGTTAGACTGGGGTTATGGGTTTTGGGGAGGAAGACCACAGAGATACAGTGCTATTCTCATCGTATCATATCAAGGGAATGTATACCAACATGACTTATCACTGTAATGTGAACCTTAACCTCAGTGTCCTTTTATGGAGCAATTTCATATTCGTTACCTCATGTGACTCTTTTAAGGATCACGGCGTATGCAAGCCTGGCATCCCCAGCTCCATTTTACAAAGGAAGACCCTGAGTTGGGGGTTGGAGCCAAGGCATTATGACTGTCACCCTATCAATCTCTCCCTAGCCCCCTGACAATCTCTTCTAAGTCACACCTAAAAGAAGCATTTATAGGAAGCATCTTACGATGCTTTCCTGTATACATTCATTTTAGTGCTCCTGTGGTTAAGAATTTTCATGATTAAATGCTACATGGTATCTTCACGACTATAGCTATAATCCTAGGCTTACAATCCTAGGCTTATTCGGACAAATCCAAATTGGATCAACATGTCCAATCAACCAATCAAGTAACCAACTAATCATTGTTTAAATTCACATTTGGAATGAACTTTCTTTTTTCGAACGGATTACTTGGTGTTTGATAGTCATACTTTATTTTCTGAAAGAGTCAAGCCTTCTTACCAGACCCCAAAAATCTTTAAAAGAAAGTTGTTTCTTCATCTGTGAAACAGGCTTGTGATTTACATAGAGATACAATATTTTGGGTGTGTATTTCAATATGATAGGAAGGGGGCCTGATAACTGTCCCTCTGGAGACACTCGTAACAATAATAATCATTGGTATTATAATGATAGCAATAATAATAATAGCTAACATATTTAGCTCTTACTGTGAGGCAGAATCTGTGCTAAATGATAATCTCATTTCATCATCAAAATCTATGGGTTAAGTGCTACTTAACCCATAGATTTATATCCTCATTTTGCAAATGAGAAAACTGAGGCTCAGAGAGATAAAGAAACACCAAAGTTTACACAGGTCATATTCTTGAAGCATTTACTTTGCTAGGGCTGCCATAATAAAATACCACAGACTGGCTTAAAGAACAGATATTTGGGACTTCCCTGGTGGTCCAGGGGTTAAGACTCCATGCTCCCAATGCAGGGGGCCCGGGTTTAATCCCTGGTCAGGGAACTAGATCCCACATGCCGCAACTAAAATATCCCGCATGCCTCAATGAAGATCCTGCATGTGGAAACGAAGATCTCACATGCCCCAACTAAGACCTGGCACAGCCAAATAAATTAAAAAATATAAAAATAAAAAATAAAAATAAAAAAGAACAGATATTTACTTTCTCACAGTCCTAGATCCCAGAGAGCAGTTTGCTTCTGTCTGAGGCCTCTCTCCTCGGCTTGCAGACGGCCGCCTTCTCGCTGAATCCTCACATGGCCTTTCCTCTGTGCATGTGCACTCCTGCCGTCTCTGTGAACCCAAATTTCCTCTTTTTATAAGGACACCATTCAAATTGGATTAGGACCCACCTTAATGGCTACATTTTAATTTAATCACCTCTTTAAAGATCTTATCCTGAAATCCACTTACATTCTGAGTTACAGTACTAGGGGTTGGGACTTTAACATATGGATACTGGGAGAACATAATTCAGCCCATAACAGCAATTGTGACTCAAACCCAAGCTGCATGACTCCCAAGCCAAAATCTTAACTATTTAGCTATCCTGGGAGATGAATCTTACACCTTCAGGGTAGCAAAACCACCAGCATTTTTAGACTTACTTATCATCACAGCCAATCATGCAGTGTTTCCACTGATCTGTGATCTCCCTCCATGTGATAGAATGAAGCACTGAGCTCATACCAATAACATTTACTACTTTATTATTTACCCCATCATTTACAAGCAGCTGGCCTTAGAAGAGGACTCAGCTATGATACCAACTGGGGAATAACATATTTCTGTTTTGGGGTGTTGCTTATTCAGCCCTCACTCGTATCTTCATTTATTTATTCAACAAATATTTACTGAGTGTTTGCTATAAGTTGGGCATTTTTCTAAGCACTTTAGAAATATCAGTCAATTTAATTCTCATAATACATGAAGGTATTATCATTATTCTTATCTTACAGATGAGAAACCAAGGCTCAAAGAGGTTAAGCAACTTGCCAATCACTTAAGAGGTGGTGACAAGGCTTGAAGAAGGCAACTTGAAGGCAGCCTCACTCCAGACCCTTTGCCTATACTTCAGATTTCTCTTCCTTGCTAGCTGTTAAAGTGTCTGAAGATTGATAATTACCTCTGACTTTTCCTTTTTTTAAAATAAGAGTAATTATTACAGTTATTAGTAACTTAGCAAAGATCTGTTTTTCCTCTACTATTCTATATAATGTGAAATAGTTGCAATTAGAGTTCCTATTTAATCCTTATGTTTCAGAACAGTAAATAAATCTGTGAGTTTTCTGGTTCAAGTTTGTGATCTAGCAGCTAAGACTTCACCTTTGAAATAAAAGAAAAGATTTTTAAAGCCAGAAAGGATGCAATTAAAACAGTGCTAGAAAGCATGGGGGGACAGACCAAGTATTTTGAAGAATTTCAGGAAGATAGAATACAGATAGGATAGGGTCAATGGAGAAAGTAGAGCAGAAGAAAACAGCCTAAGAGAAAAGAGGTGAGCACAGATCTTTCCATGAGAGCTCCTAAGAAGCTGAAGTCATACCAGCAAGTGTAAAGAGTAGCTGTGCTCAAGGTATTTATTCAATAACTATATTCAGACCGTCTATATGGGGGACCATCGCTACTCCTTACCTAGAGCCCTCAATGATCTCGAGTTAAAATCTGAGAAATGTTCTTTAAAGAAAGAGGGGGGTGGGCTGGGTGAGACTCCTAGTAAGGGTGTAAAGAGAATCAGAACACTCTTGGGGGTGGATTTGGCTCTTGCAGCAGCCAGGGCTGGGGGATGGGGTAGAGGAGAGAAGTCAAGGCAGCTCTACCAAGGCCTGAGTGACACGCACTGAGCACTAGCTCTCAGAGGCTCAGGGGAACCCTCCTTACCCTGACACCACTGCCTGCTTCTGTGTGTGTGCGTGTGTGTGTCAGAGTGATGTCTGAATAGGATCAAAATGGGGCTATGGGAGAAATGAACATTATCAGGAGGTTGTGGCTTCTGAGACCAACCTGAAACGTTGATGGCTCTGGATGCAGACATGACTTTGGATTGCATCACTATTGGGAAGCCATAGGTGGGACCATAATTGCATGCACACTATTTGGATAGTATCAGGCAGGGACATCTCTAGCACTGTAGGTGGAGGAGATTTTTTTAATTGCTCAATGCTTTTTTCTTTTTTAAAGATTATTGGACTATTGGTTTGAAGGTTTCAAAATATTTTTCACAGCTTCCAGTTTTCTAAAACGGGTTTAGGAGAAAATTAAAAAGAACTAACCTTAAAGTTCTCGTTAATGACAGTTTTGTTTTTCAGATCCAGAGACAACAGAACCTATACTGAATCTAAACCTTCAAAACAGAGAAAAGATGTGGGGAAGGTGTCAGATTGACCTCCTTTCTTTTTTGCTCACCTCTTCCCCTGGAGAGCCCTTCTCAGGAGACCTGAGAAAGAGAAAAGCAACCCCCTAAAGCAGGCAACTGGTCTGGCACTGTCAGCCAGGTCTCGGTCTCCTCCTGGTGAACACAAAAATTTCACGGCACGTCCACATCAAGCAAGGCCACTCTGTGAGCGTGATGGATCAAGACGAAAGTAGGACCACTCTACAATCATGTCTGAACACAGACAAAACATGAACATTGTCCAAACCACAAAGATGACCAAACATCCCCCACCTACCTAAATTACCTTTAAGACACTCAACTGTAGAATTATTAACCCTACTTCCCGATAGCATCCCATTTAGAGTGAAGCCCCACCTTCTTCAGCCCTCTTTAAAATCACCTAACACAAGCCCAGTCCTTTCTAGTAAGTCTTCTCTAAACTTTCTGACAGCTTCTTAGTGAGACACCCCACAGTTCTCCATGGAGTGTGTACTCCCTCCCTAAAAACGTAATAAAACCAACTTGTTCAGCAATAGACGTGTTCCTGGTGGTGTCGGATTTTGACAGGTCTTAGGAATGTCATGTTTCTCTCTGCGCTTTTATTACTACTTGTCTCAGATCATCAAAGAGAAGCTCCCTTGGACTAAGTTTCCTGGTCCAGGCAGTAATTGCCAAGGGTTACCAAGCTCTTAGGACCTGCCAGGAGCTTTATATGAACTAACTCATTTTACACTCACAATGGCCCTACTAGTTGAGAGGCTCAGTACCCCGTTTATAGATGAGGAAACTGAGGTACAAAGGTTACACACAACTAAGTGGCTGAGGCAGGAGTCCAGGACAGCCAGTTGACCCAGTGCTAGGGCTCCAATGTCCACACCACGCTGCTTCCCGCTGTACAGAATCACTGCTGTACAGTCACTGGTCACTGTGCCATCAGCCTACACTGAAGGGCACTATAATAAACAGCCCCAGGATATCACTGCTAGGTTTCCTGTAAGATATGGAAGAATGCAGACCCACAGGAAAAAAAAAATCTCCTTAATCACAGTACCAGAAATAACTGAGTTTCTTTTAAGTAACTGGATTTTTTTCACCTAACGAAGACAGTAATTGTATAATTCAGAGATTTCAACCTAATTTAAGACAGGTATGGGATGATCTTAAACTGCATAAACCTAAGCAAGAAAGATATTCTCTTTGAGTTTTACTTTCCATTTTACTAATGTGGTCAAGAGAGCATTCCTGCTTGGTAGTAAGAGGACTAGCATTCTTTTTTTTTTGGCCGCATCACGAGGCATGGCGGATCGCAGTTCCCTCATCAGGGATGGGACAGGGCCCCCTGCAGTGGAAGCGCAGAGTCGTAACCACTGGACCGCCAGGAAAGTCCCAGGACTAGCATTTCTTTATTTTCCCAGAAAGAGGGAAGTTGAGGCACAGAGGCTTGGGAGGTAATAATTAATATCTAGCAAGATCTCAATAACTTAGCTTCATTTTATTCTATTTATTTTTGGTAATTACCTTCCATTTATAGCCTACTACACTGATTTTCCATTTACAAGTGATAAAAAGATTTCTTTAGAAATTATTTCGGTAAAAATTTGAGATGGTTTAAGGAAAAATGTTAATAGTGGTACAGGTGGTAGGAGACCAAACAAGGAAACAAAAATCATGAAGGTGCTTTGGGAAACGCTGACTTCAGTTTCCTCCTTGCCTTGGAGGCTGGCAAGTCGGAGTTTACTTCATGAGTCACTGATGTCAAGGGTACAGTTCCCTGCTCCATGAATTTCTCCGTCTAACCTAAACCCAGCTTTATCTTCTGTCTCCTCCTCACTGTCCCCTCTGCCCTCTTGTCTTGCCACCCTGCTTCCTTTCAGAAAAAATAGTGGGTGGGGGGGAGACATAATAAAGACTATCTCTTTGCCTTAATAACACCTTGTCCAAACAGTGGAAGTGGCCCGGGCTACCCGTCCGCTAAGGGAGGGGCAGGGAGCTCTGGGATAGCCCAAGGCACCTCATTTCCTCTAGTCCTGGGAAGTTTTAATTCTTCAAACTGGGCTGGAACCGTATTTCTAAACCTGCCTGCGCAGCAGATTCTCCGGCTCTCCTGCATCCCATCTCAGAGTCACCATGAGAGCCTGTTCCTGCAAGAAGTGTGAGTGAATTAAAGCACTTCAGTGGAAAAGTAAGGGAACCCCCCAGCCCCCGACGTCCCCCTCCCCCTTTCTGGCTATGCAGCCCCTCGACCTTCAGTCCGCCTCCCTCTTTCCAATTCCTCGGAGCGGCGAGGTTCTCGAGGACCCCACGGAGGCCGGGCAGCGGGGGTCGAGGGCAGGGACGGAGAGACGCCTCCCCACTCCCCGGATTGGACGGGGGATGGGCAAGCGCGGGAGAATAAGGCCTGGGAGCCCGAGCGGCGCAGCCCCAGACTCCCCGGAAAGCCCGAAAAGCTGGGTGCAGCATCTCCTCTCTTGCAAGAGTTCTCAGGAAGTTTGGGGGAGGGGCGCTCCGCTCGCTCCTGTTCGCGGGAAGGCGAGGGAGGGCGACAGCAGCGGCAGGTCTCGGAGCCGTCACGTCCCGCCCTCGGGCGGGCTCGGGTGCTCCCGGCGGCGGGGTCTGCGGGGCGCGGGCGCGGGCGCGGGCGCGGGCGCGGGGCGCGGGCAGAGCGCGCCGGGCGGCATGGAGGGACTGGTCCTGCTCAACGCCCTGGCCACCCGGCTGCTCTTCGTGCTGCACTCGCTGGTTGGAGTGTGGCGAGTGACCGAGGTGAAGAAGGAGCCGTGGTACTGGCTGCTGGCGCTGCTCAACCTCTTGCTTTTTCTGGAGACGGCGCTGACCCTCAAATTCAAGCGCGGCAGAGGCTACAAATGGTGAGCGCCCCCTGGGTGAGGGAGGGCACGCCGAGTCCCCGGGTGCTGTCCCCTGCGGCACCCTCAGGCGGCCCAAGAGCCCGTCGCCCCTACGATTCTTTACTGGGATGCGGACCCCCTTTGTCCTCGCTGGGAGCGTCTAAGGAGCGCGGGATGCTTGGGCGTCGCTGGGACACAACGGAGTGCCCGAGGGTCCCAGGGCAACACGGGGAAGGCTCCAGTTGCAGCCACGCGCCACCCAACCCCAGGTCTGGCAACTTGAACGATGGGAAAAAAGAAGGGAAGCGCTTGCATGCTCTGCAGAAAGTGCTCCAAAGTGGGAGAGTAGTGGGGCGAGGGGGGTGTCATGTGCTCTGAGTTCTGAATTTGGGGGGTGGGTGTGCACGGCTTAGCCTGAGTGCATGCAGTTATGGGAATGCCCTTCGCCGGGCATCAGCGACTTGTGTGAGGGCTTGCGCACATCGCGCAGCGCTGGGGGCAGCGCCTCCCGGGGTGAGAAGCCACTCGCAGCACGTCTGTGGTTTCAGCCGCTTCGCCGCACACCAGCCCCGGCATGGCACTAGCTTCAGGTGTCCTCCGGGCTTGGTTGCTTCCGAGCCTTGGTTAACGATCAGCCCATCTTGTCAAAGATGGGTTACGATGCTGGTGAAGGTACTAGCAGGCAGTGGTTCAGCCTTCACCTCAACGTGCCAAACTGCAGACTCTGCCGTGATGTTTTATTTCCTCGCCAAAGACTTGGATGGCAATCAAAGAATTGAGAAAAAGATTCCCTGCCATTTACAAAGAGACTCTACCTCTATGGCTCCACTCCCAGGAAATTTTCATCCCAAACTTATCCGAGTTAGGCCTCTTTCTGTATTATTTTCTAAAACAATGAGTCTGTGTTTTCATATATGCCATATTTAAGAAGAATACCTACTGCTGTGAGATAGAGGAAAATACTGTTAGCCAATTCAAGAATTATATACATGATGGCATATTAAGAAAAAATAAAAGAAAAAACCCCTCTGGACAGTTTTACATATTAAACTACAAAAGGCTGTGTATTTCACGACAATCCAAGGGCGAGAATGTGTTGTTTCTTAAAATCATGTGAGTCTTGCTTAAATTTTCCACTGTCGAAAAATTTGTAGAATTATCAATGAAGAAATTATTCAAGTAGAATCTTAATTTAATACAACAAGGATTGGAGGAATGTCACTGCCCCTCCCCCCATTAACAGCTTATTAAGCAAGAGAGATCTGAGGTACTTTCCAGTATGCCTTTCGGAAATCTCAAAGAAGAATAGTATTAGTTCCCCAAATAAGTGTTAGGGTTAAAGAAACAAAAGGGAGAAAAGTGTTCACCCAGCAAGCAGATCACATGAGATTGATGTAGTTTTTACTGAGTAGCTTTAACATGCTAGGGTAAAAAATATCTTCAGTAACATGAGGATGAAGTCTGAGGCTTAAATATGTTCCATGGAAAGTAGTCCTGCCACCAGCCATCATCAGAACTTCCGGGAGAAATGTCAACCTCAGAAGACGGACCAGCTCACCTGGCCCTGAAATATCCTCCTTCTTCTCCAAGAGTGAGGGCTTAGCTCACATTAAGTCAAAATTGCATGCCAGTTGTGTAGAAATACTGTAGGCAATGGAACCTTCATGTCCGTATCACCATTGACTGCTGATTGACTCAGATTGACATGTAACTTAAAACTGAGAGAGGAAAAAAGGTTAGGCCAAAGACTGGTGATGGTCAATATGGCAAATTAAACAGGAAACTGGGGACATGTTTGTATATAGAGCATGGATTCAAAATCAGACAGATAATGGAGTAAAAATCTGGGCTTTCCTACTTACTTGCTGTGAGGCACTGAATAAGTTACTTAACCTTTTTGAGTCTCAGTTTCCATATCTATAAATACTTATCTCATAGGTTGTTGTGAATTAAATGAAATAATATATGTTGATGATCAATGAATACAAAAGAAATGGTCTTTTCTAGATACTAGAGTTTTTCCTATTTTTCTTCTTATTAAAAAATATTCTGTGTCCAGTGGACATATTTTCTGTCTGTAAAAGTCAAAAAACTTTACTTGAGAGACTGGCCAATAAACCATTGGTTCAGAGCCAAAAAGCAGAAAATAATTCTCATCTTTATTTCAGAACAGGCCCATGATGTATATTGTATATTATAGCACTAACTGAAAAAAATTTTTGCTGGCTCAATATCAAGACTATATTTGAGAGTTAGCAAAAAAAAAAAAAAATCCTTGATAGACTTGGCTATTATAAAATTTCAGGAACAAATGAGTCTTTGTAAAATGATCTAAACAGAAATGTGATTAGTAATTCTTTGTTCTACTGATGTTACCAAATAAAACCGAGTCTACAAATATCGTCATTTTCGTGATGGACAAAGGTCACATGCTGTTCTTTCATAAGTTTGAGAAAAAAATCAGAAAGTGGAATGCTAAAAATGTATAGAAAATTATCCCGGATATAACATGGTGACACTTAAAAAGGGTTTGATTTGGGACATACTTCATTTCTGGATTGAAGTTTTCTGAGTAAGGCAAAGCATAATTTTTTGTTGTTTTTGAACATCAAAAAAAGTTGTCATTAGAAAATCAAGGCTGATGGAATTAAAAAAAAGATAAAGTAAAAATGATGGCAGTATCTGTACCTCTAAGTAGGAAAACGTTACTACAGAGATCTTTGTGTAGATCTACATAATATAAAGATATATGTATCTTTTTTTTGGCTGAGTTGGGTCTTTGTTGCTGTGCGTGGGCTTTCTCTAGTTGCGGCGAGCGGGGGCTACTCTTCGTTGTGGTGGGCGGGTTTCTCAGTGTGGTGGCTTCTCTTGTTGCAGAGCACGGGCTCTAGGTGTGCGGGCTTCAGTAGTTGCAGCATACGGACTCAGTAGTTGCAGCATGCAGGCCCTAGAGTGCATGGGCTTCAGTAGTTGTGGAGCATGGGCTCTAGAGCACAGGCTCAGTAGTTGTGGCGCACGGGCTTAGTTGCTCCGTGGCATGTGGGATCTTCCTGGACCAGGGATCAAACCAGTGTCCCCTGCATTGGCAGGTGGATTCTTAACCACTGTACCACCAAGGAAGTCCCTATATATGTATCTTTCGATCCATTGGTCTTACATTTTTGACTCTACTCTATAGAACCAAAAGTACCCATATGCAAAGACACACATACAAAAATACTAATTTTCATTTTGTTAGTGGAAAATAAAGCTAAAAGCAACCTGATTATTCACCAATAGATTGGTTGAAAAATTGTAATATACCCATACTATAGAATATTTTGCTGGTATTAAAAATAATGAGCTAGATTTTATCTATTGACTTTGAGGGATGTCCATGATATGTTGTCAGGAGAATAAAGTTACAGACTTATGTATATTATGGCCTCAATTTAAAAAAAAAACAGACTTGTCAAAGAACCACCCTTTGTATCAATTGAATACATTGTCTATTTACTAGTCAAGAAGAAGAAGGAGAGGGGAGAGGAGGAGGAGGAGAGGGAGGTGGGGAGGAAGGAGAAGAGAATGAGAAGAAGAAGAAGAAAAAAAAGGAGACGAGAAAGAAGAAGGAGGAGGAGGAGGAAGAGGGACAACCCTCTCACACTGAAAATCAATCAATCAATCAATCAAGGCCTGAATGGTGGACTAAACTCTGTTTACACATGAAGTGAAAATTTCTTTTCTGGAACATCAGATCCATGAAACTCCTTTAGACTTCTCCGGGCTAGTTTGAACATTGTTCTTTTTATTAAAATTTGCACCTGGCCCCAAATAAATCAAATCTATAGAAATCATGGTGCAATAAACAGAGCTATAGAGGAAAACGTGAAAAAAATTTCTTGAAACGTAGCAAACATATTACACGTGTCCAAAGGATGTTTCTTTAGCTATTCTTTGGATAGGAAAAATGGAACTAGAGCTGCTGAGCTCAGCGGTCCAGGGACAGGCAACATTACGTCAACACTAAGAACCTGCCAGTTGGAGGAGCTTAATTTGTTGGAATCCTATAGGATAAAGAGGGTAAGCCAACGACACATTCCTTGTGAAGTCCAACAGATGTGTGCTGGTGGAATTTGGCCCTTTTCCCCTAATATTTATTAATTTCATCTGCTATTCACTTACATTTCGTTAAGATGAAAATTAGTATCACTGCTTTATTTTTTCTTGATTTTGTTTTCTATTGTCTGGGCAACAGTCCAAAGGATCTGTGAATTACCATTTAGGTACAGTCAAACAGAAGATAAGATTTCCAGTTGCTTTCTAGCGAATGCTGATAAAATATTCCTCAGGAGATAGAAAAACGATCAAGATTGTGACAAATTTGAAGCCTGTTCACTTAAAAGCAGGTGGTATCTGAGAATAAGTAGAAATCTAAGTTGAAGTTATTGATAAAACTGTAGAATTGTAAGCACTGAGCTTTCTTCATCAAAATTTCAAGAATACAAGGTCAATATCATTGAGTTAATAAAACACCTCACTTATATGGTCACCTTTCTGCATTGTCTCTTTCCCTTTTCTTTTTTTTTTTTTTAATAAATTTATTTATTTATTTTTGTCTGTGTTGGGTCTTCATTGCTGCACGCAGGCTTTCTCTAGTTGCGGCAAGCGGGAGCTACTCTTTGTTGCGGTGCACAGGCTTCTCGTTGCGGTGGCTTCTCTTGTTGTGGAGCACGGGCTCTAGGCGCACGGGCTCAGTAGTTGTGGCTCCTGCGCTCTAGAGCACAGGCTCAGTAGTTGTGGCGCATGGGCTTAGTTGCTCCGCGGCATGTGGGATCTTCCCGGAACAGGACTCGAACCCATGTCCCCTGCATTGGCAGGCGGATTCTTAACCACTGCATCACCAGGGAAGTCCCCTCCCTTCTCTTTTATTAAGTTGAATCAGACAACTACTTGTTGACCTGCCTACTAAGTAAGCATGACACATGCTAGACACTGTGAAGAAACAGAAAACAGACACATTTGAGATTTTAAAATAAAACGTAGCATTTCAATGAAGTGTTCAAATGTGTGGGAATAAGAATAATTATGAATATTTAGCATTTTGTGATGTTCGGGCTCTTTCAAGTGTTTTACAGAACTTCCCACTTGATCCTGACGGCAGCTGTAGTTATTTTCTGTTTCTGTTTTCTCCCATTTTTAGGTGAGGAAGCTGAGGCACAGAGCTGTTAAACCATTTTAAGATCATTGAGTTGGTGATTGGGAAAGCAGGGATGTTAAGACTCTAACAATTTAGAGGAGAAAAGGATGTGAGAAGGAGTGATGGGGCAGGGTGGGGACGTGGGCAGGGGATGGTGAGTGGGGAGGGAGAGGGGGCTTTACAGCACTTGAGCTGGAGCAGGAAAAGCAGATATGAGAGAGAAGAGTGCCAAGGCTGGGTAAGTAAAGGACGTCCTGAGGGAGGTGAGTGTGGGGAAACGATAACAGATTTCTCTGGAGGAAACACAGAGCCTTATCATTCTTCATTCAGCAGAAATACCTGGAACATCTCAAGTGTGTTAGATGTTTTTTTTTTAGTGCCAAGAATACGGAGGTGAATAAAGCAGGTAAAATCCTGCCCTGAAAGAACTCGTATCTTAGTCAAGGGATCTTAGTCAAGGGAAAATAAAGGAGTAAATAATAAACAAGTGTGCTGAGGGGGAACTGGATAAAGGCAGTCAAAAGGTACAATCTTCCAGTTATAAGATAAGTAAGTACGAGGGATGTAATGTACAACATGATTAATATAATTAACACTGCTGTATGTTATAGATGAACGTTACTGAGAGTAAATCCTAAGAATTCTCATCACAAGGAAAAAATATTTCTTCCTATTTCTTTTATTTTGTATCTGTATGAGATGGAGGTTCACTAAATTTACTGTGATAATCATTTCATGATGTATGTAAGTCAAATCATTAATGCTGTACACCTTAAACTCACACAGTGCTGTATGTCAATTGCACCTCAGTGAAACTGGAAGAAAAAAACCAGGTGTGCTGATGAGTAACAATAAGCAGGTAAACAAATGAGTGATCAGAACTATGAAGGCCTAAGTGGGATGGGTTATAGAGGGATGGAGGACCGGGGGAAGGTTCCACTGGGTGGAAAGAGAGATGTCTAGCTGGGGAGGCGACACGTGAGCTGAGTCTGGTAGAGAGAGAAGGAGCCAGGCGAGGGGAGAGCCAGGGAGACGATGAAAGAAGTGAGAGGAAGAAGAGCTATGCGTGCTTTGGGACACTTCTGACATCCTCCCAGAAGACAGAGAAATACTGACTTTCTCTTCTAGTCTTCATTGTCTCTTCTCCCCATGTCCCCTGCCTCCAAGTGAGAAATTCCTTCTAAATTTTATATTTTACCATATCTCATTTTAGAACATTGAAGTATGGTTGATTTATAATGTTTTAGGCGTACAGCAAGTGATCCAGTTATACACACACACATACATACATACATACACATATATGTGTATATATATAGTCTTTTTCAGATTCTTTTCCATTATAGGTTATTACAAGATATTGAATAGAGTTCCCTGCGCTATACAGTAGGTCCTTGTTGTTTATCTATTTTATACACAATAGTGTGTATCTGTTACCATATCTCATTTGAAACATCATGTGTTTGAAAATGTCTGGCTGGCCCCCAACTAAAAACAGGAAAGATAAATTAAGCATCAAAAGAGATTCCATCCTAAATTGATTGCAAATTCAAACCAATTGTATAAAAAAACTCAGTGAAATCTGATTTGATTAATCAATTGTATTTAGACGGTTCAACAGCAGAAATGAAAAACCTAGACTTGACAGGTATCATATGAAGTCTGATCTTGAACAAGTTTTGAGCAGTGTAGAAGAGCTCTGTAGGATTATAATGCTGTAGTATTTGATAATATGTATCTTCCTCTACCAAAACTGCTTACAAAAACGCCACAGAGGACGTTGGGAAATAAAAGCACTCTTCTCCTGATCTTGTTGGGTATCAGACAGGATAAAATGAAGGCATTTAGAAGGAGACCCTATGATTTCCATATGGCCAGCGTGGGCACCGGAAATCCTCTCAGCAGATAAACTGTTTCTCTTCTTATTCACATTTGCTGTCCAGATTTCCTGATATCTCTCCTTAACTTTTTAGTTATTCCAATAACACTTTCCACTGTGCACTGGACTTATCAGCACTGCCTGCAGTGTACATCCAGAGCTTTATAATATTCATTACCTTCACATGTGTTTGTGTGTATGCGTTTTCTATCCTGAGCCTTGAGCTCAACGCAAAAGGGTGACTTAAATTTGCATCCTTTTTGTAGGCATACACTGAATGTTACCAGCAAATGACTTTGCTTTTAGTGATCCGAGCCATGGTTTAGGAGGAAGAGTCTTAACCTATCTTGAGTTAGTACTATGCTTCGCTCCCAAGAAGAAGTCATATTTTCTTCCTTTATTTCACAATGAACTTGGGATCAAATCAATAATTATGGCTGCATTTAGAATGGGACCCCCAGGAAATTGAACCATTGAATGATGCCCATGTCTTTCTCCACCAGTATGTTCAAGTGAGACATTTAAAAGTGAAAATTAAGGCTATAATATTTTGTAACTTCGTGTACTTGACTGGGAGAAAAAACAAAGTACAAATTAGTGTGGGCAGCTCCTATGAGTCAGTGTATATGTGTATATCCCTACTTCTAAATGTCAAGCATTTCTCCTTCTCATAGCAGTGACATTATTATGCATACAGCATCAAGACGAATCTCAATAGCTTCACTTTTACAACAATGGAAAATTCACCTTTACATAGAGGTTTATTTTCCCCATGTGCATTTCCCTCCCTAATCCAGAAGTTCCTCTAAAGTACCAATATCAGGCGTGTTAGACCTGGAGTGTATAAATCATTTTGTTAAAGAAAACCTGTAGTTTTTAAAAAATAAAATAGTTTTTTTTAATATGCAGGTATGAAAAAATGAACTTTCTTTGAAAGTCACATTAATGATTGTTAACAGTCCACAGTTTTAATATAAAATGCCAAGGTGGGCTTCCCTGGTGGCGCAGTGGTTAAGAATCCGCCTGCCAACGCAGGGGACACGGGTTCAAGCCCTGGTCCGGGAAGATCCCACATGCCGCGGAGCAACTAAGCCCGTGCGCCACAACTACTGAGCCTGCGCTCTAGAGCCCGCGAGCCACAACTGCTAAGCCCGCGTGCTACAACTGCTGAAGCCCGTGCGCCTAGAGCCCGTGCTCCACAACAAGAGAAGCCACCGCAACGAGAAGCCTGTGCACCGCAACAAAGAGTAGCTCCCGCTCGCCGCAACTAGAGAAAGCCTGCGCGCAGCAACAAAGACCCAATGCAGCCAAAAAAAAAAAAAAAAATTAAATAATTAAAAAAAAAAAAGCCAAGGTGGGGCTGATTTATTTTTTCTGAATATAAACTTACCACCCATAGTTGTTCAGGGAGAGGGGTTATATTTTATCTTTGGGTTGTCTGACCTCCAAGAGGTAGCTGGTGTATGACTGACTTAATGTTGTATGCTTATTAGAATAAAAATTAGTAATTCTTAGAAAGAAAAGAAGTCCTCTCTATGACGGATGCCTCTGACAGCCTTGGTTGGGTCCTACAAGAGTCCTTTGCTATCTTATTTCCCTGATTGAGCCTCCTATTCCACACACCTATTTTATTATTAGGAATAATAGCCTCTTAATAAATTGGCTGTGCCATTTTCTGACAGTCTGCTAATAATGGGGATGAGGATGATGATGAAAGTGATGGTGATGGTGATAATGCAGGTGGTAACAGTTATTCATTACTGAGTACTGACGATGCTCCTAGCCTGCTTTACATCCGTTATCTCATGTAATCCTCACGATGACCCGATGAATCCGTTTTCATCTTTATTACTATTTTATGATGAGGACGCTGCCGCATAGCAAGGCTAGATCACTTACCTAAGGTCACGACTAGTCATAATAAATCACAAAAACAAGTCCTAGCATATGGTGAGCCCTCACTTTTATCGAGCCAGGCTTTTGCACTGAATGGATTACCTCGTTCACTCCTCACAATAGCCCTTGTGCTACTATTCTAGCTCCTACTTGCAAAGGAGGAAGCCAAACTCAGAGGAGTATTCCCATGCTCGGATTCAACTCCATCAGCCTGTTTGCTGTGCTCTGCATTCAGTAACCAAAGTGGGTTTTGCCTGTGGACAGTACAACTACATACATTTTTGGGGTCAAGGATTCCCTACAGTAGAGAAAGGGTCAAAGTATTTACTCTGTTTCAAAACTGGGTAGGTAAATCTCAGGTGACTTGCTAATGAGTACTAGGATGGTTTTGCTTAGAATGCAGAAAATTTCAGACTGCACATGGCCATGACTCAGAGACACTTGCACAAGCAGACATCCCTGTAAAATCAAAGCAGATGCAAAAGAAAATGGAAGAGGGGAAAAATTCTAGAGTGTCTTCATTTTTGGTCCTGAAGTGAAGAACCACTCTCTTCCACAGAACAGAAATAAATGCCATTGTCTTTTATAGAGTGAAATAAATTAAAGTATTATATAAATAACATCCATAATGCATTTAATCCTCTGAGAGACCATTAAAATTCCTGTAGTCATTAGTGCTTAAGTTCGCTTGTTCATTAAACAATCATTTATTACAGTGGGTGCTATGATGGTGTTCTTGAAGGAATATAAAACATACGCAGTTATATGAGGACAAGACAAAACAATACTCTGAGAACCAAATAATTTTCCACAAATTAAGTCCAAGAGTGCAGAAAGGCTTCAGAATAAAGGTATGGTCTGTATGGTAGACTTGTTGGACATGGAAAATTTCTCAGGTATGTGCTTTATGTCCTAGCCTTTAAAGTGGCTGGTGGTTTTACAAGAGTGGAGAGAAGAGAGAAAGGCTCTTCAGGTTGAGGGAATATCATGATGGTAATACACAGGGTTTCAGTTGGAACCAGTTCATTTATGAAGATGTCACGATTTTCTTTGCCTCAGAAATTCTATGAGAAAAACAGTAATGCAGATCCTAAAATCGATGCATATTTTGTCCCTATAGCTCGTTTAGTCATCCTGAAGCATTTTGCTGAGGTTTGAATGTGAGCAACTTCAATTTTAACAGAGTTTGTTCTTGCTTTAGATATCCTCTTGGAAATTCTTAAGTGAAGTGAAGTATGTAATACTAATTTTGCTAGTGGTTGATATTATAATTTGAGAATGTTACCTTATTGAAAAAACAATCAGCAACAATGAACAAAGAAAGTTATAATTAAGAGCCCTAGTATTCAGCTTCAGAAGTATTCTCCTTTTTACAAAACCCAGATGTGGGCATTCTTCAAGGGCTTTGGAAATCTAAAGACTGATTCCACTGTCATAGGTATTCCTAACCCATTTGAAGTTCCTCTCTGTCTCTTCTGTTCTCTTTATTAGTCTGCTCCCCCATAAGATCCTGGACAAAACAAACCCATCATCTGGTCTTGGTACCTACTGAAACATACACACTCCATATTCAATTTTCCATTTGTGGGGAGTTCTCACCAGCTTACGGCCATTTGGTTGTGGCCTCCCCTCCACCTGCTCCTCCCTTATGGGCAGGCACCGGCAACGGGCTCTAGGAGGGAGGTGACAGATTAGTGATTTCCCAGGCATTTGGGGGTCGTGTGTTCTAGAGGAGCGCTGGGTGCATTTTGAGGGGTGGCAGAGAGGTGGGTGCTATCTGGAGGCTGTCGTATTGGCCACCCTTCCCCCCTGTGCTAACAGAAAGCCCTCCTGAGCAGCCCAGATGGAAACCGTGGCTGTTAAGGCCCACTTCAAGAAACCAGTCTACAAGTAAGGAGGCCAGACAGTCCTTAAGTTGTTAGACACGGTTTAGGGGCTCATGAAAGGATATCTTGACCTAGTTTCTTGATTTCTATGAAAATAAGCCTATTAATATAAAGTGCTCCAGAAATTTTGAAGACCCTCGAGGCTGTTTAACGTGAGATTTTGAAACCTGGGTCTAGTATATCCTGACAACTCCACGCTGCCTTTGTAGAGTAGGAAATACTGAGAAGTGAAATATAAATAAAATCGCAGTTCGCATCAAAGTAATTTTGAAACATTATTTTTGCTCCATTTAAATATTATCTATCTTCAGATTTATGCATATAATCATAAGATTAGAGTCCTCAGTGTTTGCAGAGAGAAAAGCTACACAGGGTAGTGGGTGATATTATGGTTAATTTTTCTTCTATTTGCCTACTTCTATTGTTGTATGTTTCTAAAGTGAATAAATGTTACTTTTTCAATAAGAAAACAATAATAAATATCATTTTTGGGAAGAGAAAAATGGAATCCTAATTCTAGACTAATGGTGAGTTGAAGTAAATATCCATTGCAGGGCTAAATTGCTAAATGTCATGACATAATCATTTTGTGAAAAACACTGTCATGTTGAAATGACAACTTTGTATGACAAATGATATTTTATATTTGGATGAACTGAACTGAAAATAAAGCAATGTGTATAGCTCTTTAAGAGCTCAGAGCAATGTCAGAGCATGTAGCAAGACCTACAAACATATTAGTGAACAAATAAGTAGGTAAACAAATAGAGAAAAACATCCTTTAAGATGGTGCTCCTGCTGTGTATTTAGAGAGAATTGGTGTGTTGGCTAAGGGCTGTGAAATAAAAAACAAACAAACAAATAAACAAAAATTTCTGTGGAGAAAAATTATCTTTAGGAAGGCTTGAATTTAGAAAAACTAGCTGAGCAAAGGGAAAGCAATTTGGCATTAAAGTATTAATGTTGGGCATCTTCTATATTGTGATAGGGTAGTGATAATTGGAACTGTAATAAATCTGAGTTTCCAAGGGCAGATAGCTCATCAGTAATCAGGTATTATCAATTTTGTAAAAATATCCCACCTGGACATGTCTTATTCATTTAATCATATATGTATCAGTTTTTGTCAGTCTATGAATAATGTAACATAATTTTATAAACAAGCAACCAGAAACCTGATTTATTTCTGAGATGGCTAGACCCCTCTCTGGTATTAGTGCTCGTGGTTGGCATCTACTTACTTTTGATACAATTAAGACATGAAAACTGGAGTAAAATGATTTGTAGCCCCTAAGAAAGGGCATGCAATTTGGTTAATTACCCAGAAAAAGGTGGGATCAGGCTTAGTTTTTAATTTTTAGAATTCACATTCTCCTTGGTTCCAAAAATGAATTGCACTGACAATGAACTATCAAGAATATGACAAACCTTCAAAATAATAAGTAACAGCTAAATGTCATCTTGAAATATTAAAATACTTCATAGTGGCAAAAAATACCAAATTCATACAAGAACAGAATAATTAGTTTCCTTCAGAAAAACTTCCGATAAGAATCAATTTATGATGATATTTCAAAAAGAGATATCTAGTCAAACCAGCAACAGAGTGTCAAGAAAGTCGGAATTATAAATCAACTAGGACCTTATGAAATCACTAACTGTTTGGGGGAGCCCACCATGTGCCAAGCGCTGTGGAAGGAGCTGAGGGCATAATGTTGAGCAGACCAGACACAGTTCTGTGCTTGTACTAGGTTGGCCAAAACGTTCGTTCATTTAGCAAATACGTTGTTCAACAAAGGTCTTCATGAAAATGAAAAATGTCTTTTATTTTTACTTAAAACCGAACGAACTTTTTGGCCAATCCAGTATTACTCAGAATTGCTGGGAGACAATTAGTGACCACAGATACACATGCATATATATACATATACATATATATATAGTTATAAAATTTGAAACTGTATGGGGTGAAAGTGAAGAGTGCTACATATAGGACAAGCGTAACAAGGAGATCTAATTTAGGCTGGAAGGACAGGAAGGTTTTTCTGTGGAGTCCTATAGAGCTGACATGAATTTTGAGGAGATAATCAGGTGAAAACTGAGGGAGAGAGGTATTTCAAGGGGGAGAAATACATGTGTGAAGCCCTGAGTTAGGAACTCACTTAGCTTTTTTCCAGAACTGAAAGAAAACACCATTATAGGAGCACAGTGAGGAAGAATGAGAGCAACAGAGACCAAGAGGCAGGCAGGGCCCTGATGGTACAGCATTTTATAAGTCACGATGAGCAAACAGCCCACGCCAACCATGACTGTGTGACAGTGACTGCCTTAACCTTGAACGTGCAGTTAGACATAATGATGTCCACAGCATTGCAAACAACTTCCCTTGATTCAAGGAGTCTTAAGTAGGTTTGGTTTTGAGAACCATAGTTTAAAAATGGGATTGATGTTATTTGAAGAAACAATCTTCTAACCAGGTATCCTGTGGGTCAGCTTTAAGTGTAGGTGCTGAATATGTGGCCATGAGTGTATCTGCAGAGCTGAGCCGGGGTGAGGTAGCAACTCACATGTATTGAGCATGTACAGTATCAAGCTCATAACGCTGTCTTATTTAATCCTCACAACCACCCTATGAGGTGGATATTATTATACCCATTTTCATAGACAAGGACATTCAGTCTCAGGAAAGGTAGCGACTTTCCAAAGATGAATGAATGGAAGAGGTAAGATTCAAGTTTGGGTCTCTCAAGTTCATGAAAATTCTACCACAGTGTCACAGTTCCTCAAGGGACACAACAAGAGGAGCATACTTCTTACCAGACCCGCTGAGATGGGAATAAAATGTCCTTGTAGATGCCAGCAGCCTCCATTCACTTCATTTGCTCAATCCTCCCTTTATTTATAAATTCAGGCATTCAAGCATTTAAGTATTTGCTCAATAAACATTAATTAAAGACTTAAAAAGACACCTGAGACCACTGAGGAGGGGAAAAAATGAAGGAGAGGGAAGAGGGAAGGGACATAAAGATATATACGACTCAGGATCTGTCTTCAAGGAACTTATATTAGGAAAGCGAAGTCATATATACACATAACAAGAAAACAGTGGAGAATGTGTTGGGTCACAAGAGAAATACAAGTTAAGATTAATTGCTGCCATTAATTCCTATATTTCAAAATACAGGAAGGATGTTGATGGGTAGAGATGTAAGAGGAGGGCTTTCCAAAACAGGTTGTCATAATTTGAAGGGATGTTTGCTCCAAAAAACCATGTCAGAACCTCTCTTCTCAGACGGACCAAGCTGAAGGGGCAATAGAGCCCCTTGTTCTTAACAGGGACCCATGGTCCAATAAAACATATGCGACATATGGTTGAAATGTCTTCTTCATGTCCCAAATAAAACCTGTCATACATGTTTTAATACTTCTCTAGATGACAGAGAATTTTATTTTCTCCATAATTAAAAAAAAAAGAAATTTCAGTTGTACAACTACTACAGCCTGCTACTGGAGAGAGAGAGAGAGAGAGAGAGGGAGAGAGAGAGAGAGAGAGGAAGTAGGGAAGGAAGCTCCTGATTGTCATTTGCTATTGACCACTTTGCAGACTAGGCATTTCGTTGGTAAGTCTACCTGGAAGCCTTTGGAAATTCCAGCAAATCCTCTTCGGTGTAGGGTTAAGAGGGTGGGAAATAGGGGGAGAGAGACTATGGACTCATATGCTCTTGAGCTGAATATGATTAATTCTCGGGCGTTCCATGTGATTCCCTCTTCCCACCCCCTTTTCACTTACATCAAATAGGTCTGATGAAGAGGGGCTGAAGTGAGGGAAACTATCCAAAACATTTTGTTTTGTTTCATTTTAAATACACAGCAGGTTGAAGCTACTGAGTTGCTCAGCTTGATAGGATGTGGTAAAGGAAGAGGAAGGGGAAGGAGAGATAAGATTAGATAAGGGAGGCTTTGAATATCAGATAGGGAATTTAGATTTTCTGTAGTAAGCAGCACAGAAAATCCTGGATTTGGAAGTTTTTTGTTTTCTAATATAACTAGATTCCTAGTTAGAGGAAATATGTTTAAACAGGATAGTATTTTTTTCCAGTTATAGAAATAAATCTTATGCATAGAAGATGTTAAGGGTTATTGTTTTTTTTTTATTCTTAACCTCTTTCAAGAGCTGTTATGTTCAGTCTATAGCTTCCCTAGATTATTATTGTAACAGTATTGTTAGGGGAGTTAGTCCCAAAATTAATTCCAAGAGAGTCAACAAAACTGCAGTCCAGCCAACGTCTGATGTATCCAAACAGACATATACATATTCCGACTGTCCCTCCAACCAGAATTCATTTCCTTTCCCAATTTCACAAAGGAAATATTCTCTCCTGATATTTCCCTTGATATGGAAGGTCAAAGCATTAAGTGTTTCTTTTCTTTTTGAAAGCATGTTCAACATGGGGGCTTTTGATATCTTGCTGCAGCCCAACCATCATCTAAATCAGATTTTAATAATATCATGACCCATACCCCTTTGTTTCAAAATTATTTTTTGCAGGAATTCAAAGGTAGGGTAGTGTCCATTTAAATACTGATTTTTTTTAAACATCTTTATTGGAGTATAATTGCTTTACAATGGTGTGTTAGTTTCTGCTTTATAACAAAAGTGAATCAGCTATACATACTAAGTACTGATTTTTTTAAAAGACTCTCTTTCTTTTGCCCTTTCTCCCTTCTTCTCCTCAGAAGTTGGAAGGAGATATTAATGAAAGGGTTAACAGCCTTTAAAAAGTCCATTCTAAAAATTTTCCTGCATTTAGGTTTGTTCACTTTTTCCCCCACTGGATTATAAGAGTATGAATTTCGTAGCATTTCATCTCAAACAAATCTATTTTTGAGCAATTAACATTTCTGTTTTTCAGGTCATTTTAAACCATCACATATGTGTACTAACAGTATTTTAATAAAATTATATTGACTTACAATTTTGACTTTAAGATGATTCATAAAGCAAGATTCCAATCTAAATTAAATGCAATCGGAAGAAATAAATTTGGAAAGTATGTAATTTTCATCTTCTTTCAAATTTTTAAGGACATGTTTTCATTGCACAATGTTCCATAATTATACTAGTAGTAGCTACTTGTTATTGAATGCCCAACTCTGCCAGGCGCTGCTTTATAGAAAGTACAGTTGACCCTTGAACAGTATGGGTTGGAACTGTGCAAGTCCACTTATATACATATTATTTTCAATAAATACATACTATAGTACTACATGTCCCATGTTGCTTGAATCTGCGGATGTGGAACTGTGGATACAGAGGACCGACTACAGAGTTATATGTGGATTTTCAACTGTGCAGAAAGTCAGTGATCCTAACCTCCATGTTGTTCAAGGATCAACTGTGTAATAAAAATTCCTGTGAGATAAATGTGACAGCTGCGGACTGAACTGTGTTCCCCCCAGATTCATATGTTGAAGCCCTAACCCCCAATGTAACTGTATTTAGAGACAGAGCTTTTAGGAAGTCAGTAAGGTTAAATGAGGTTCATAAGGGTAGGGTCCTAAAATAATAAGATTAGTGGCCTCATAAGAAGAGAAGAGAGGGACTTCTCTGGTGGCGCAGTGATTAAGGATCTGCCTGCCAATGCAGGGGACACGGGTTCGAGCCCTGGTCCGGGAAGATTCCACATGCCATGGAGCAACTAAGCCGGTGCACCACAACTACTGAGCCTGCGCTCTAGAGCCCGTGAGCCACAACTACTGAGCCCGCATGCCACAACTACTGAAGCCCACACTCCTACAGCCCATGCTCTGCAACAAGAGAAGCCACTGCCATGAGAAGCCCGCACACCGCAACGAAGAGTGGCCCCCGCTCATAGCAACTAGAGAAAGCCCGCGTGCAGCAACGAAGACCCAATGCAGCCAAAAGATAAATTAAAAAAAAAAAAAGAAAGAAGAGGAGAGAGAGAGAAATCTCTTTCTCTCCTTGTGATGTGTATGCACTTAGAAAAGGACATGTGAGGATCTGGAACTTCTGACCTCCAGAACTGTGAGAAAATAAATTTCTGTTGTTGAAGGCATGCAGTCTGTGGTATTTTGTTATGGCAGCCTAAGCTAATGTATGACTGTTCCCATTTTGTGGATTAGGAAACAAACAGAAGTCAGTGGCAACACTAGCATTTGAACCTGATGTGTCTGACTACAAACAAAAGCACTCTCTTTGAATTGCCCTCTGAATTTTGAGTCTGAAAATAATTAATATAGATAGCTCTTTAAAAAAATACCAAACCCTTCATCTGTTGTTTGTTCGTATGGGCATACCTTGGAGATACTGCAGGTTCAGTTCCAGACCACTGCAATAAAGCAAGTCACATGAATTTTTTGGTTTCCCGGTGCATTTAAAAGTTATGTTTACACTATACTGTAGTCTTTTAAGTGTGCATTGTTTTAAAAATCAATGCACATATCCTTAATTAAAAAATGCTTCATTGTTAAAAAATGCTAACTATCATCTGAGCCTTCAGTGAGTCTTGGAAGTAACATCAATGATCACTGATCACACATCACCACAACAAATATAATAATAATGAAAAAGTTTGAAAGACACAAAGTGAGCAAATACTGTTGGAGACATTGCGCTGATAGACTTCCTTCACGCAGAGTAGCCACCAACCTTCACTTTGTAAAAAACACAATATCTGTGAAGTGCAATAAAGCAAAGCGTAATAAAATGAGATGTGCCTGTATTTTCATTTGCACTAGGTTTAGCAGAAACACACAAAGCCAGTTGATTTCGTTCAGTCCATATCATCTGATTTTTGTCTTTTTGTACGTTATTATTTGAGCTCTCAGAATTTCAGGTTAATGTTGAAGAATGTAGCCAATCTTCCTGAAAGTACAATGTTCAAAAATCCAAGATTTACTATTGCTGTATTTGCTTTTTGTAAAATGTATTAAATACAAAATATCCAGTTTGGGGCCTGAAACTAACTGGCACTATCCCATTAAACTATATTAAAATTAACATCTATTAATTGGATTAGAAATTCAGTGAGAATGAGAGCTGCTACTGCCTTTTACAGTTACTTTGTTTCTCTATAATCCATATGGCAGGAATCACATAACGCTTTTTCCCCCTTAGAAATAGACACTTGAGATAAAATGATCTGACTCAGTGTGGTCAGGATATGTGCACTTGTTTTCTTTTTAAAAAATTTTGTAAAAGCTGAGCTATCTTTTTTTCCCTCTTTTACAGGTTTTCACCAGCCATATTTTTATATCTGATTAGCATTGTTCCATCATTATGGCTTCTTGAAATGCACCATGAGACCCAGGTATGTCCTTTTGGAAAGCAGGGAAGTGGAACGCTCAGCAATAAAGTACGTTCATATTATAATCCAATTTCTGTCAGAAATGCACTTTTCTAAGGAACTGGAGTTATCAAGATTTGAATAAGTAAGAGGCCTCAGCAAAAAGGAAGTGAATCCATGATCTGTAAAACCCCATGAAAATGTTGCATTCATTTAGGATTTAAGACTATATCATTCATTAACAATTTGGGTTAGAGATCTTGTTCTTAAGACTTCCCCTCCAATATGCTACAGTTCACATGGGGATATACAATTTCGGTTTTAACCCTTGCAGCTTCAACGAGTTATTGTGCTAAGAACGCGCAGGGCTCAGTCATCTAACATCCTATAAAATGACATTTTTAGGAACAACAAAAACAGAAAAGAAACCCCATCATCTGTACTCAGCTATACAAATACAATCAAACTTGGAGGGGCTATTTGAAATAGTCTGTCTTAAAATACAGGCTTTGCAGGTTACAGGAGATTCACTTTTGAGGGTCCTATGAACTGTCTTAGTAAAATAGGAATTTCACCCTAGGGACCCGAAATAAGGGTAAAGGAGAGGAGCCAGGGGACCCACCGTCAGGAAGGGTGGGCTCTCTGTATTAAGACCACACTGACCTAGAAAGCAAACAGTGGCTTCCAATAAGAGTCCCTAAGCTATATTAGGGAGATACAGAGGGAGGTACTGATTTTTAAGTGAGTTGCTTCTTGCCTGGGCAACCCGAGGTAGCAGGCTCTAGGCTGGATTCGGTCACTGATTGTTGTAAATGCTCTTGTACAACACTGGGAGGGCCAGTTGGCGAAGTCCATCGGACTGCAGCCTGGACTTCACATCTTCAGGGTGCAGGTTACAGGTTCATATGTTTTACAGTAGTTATAATATTATTTTAGGACGTTTACTGGTAAAATCTGTGAGACTGTTTCACAGATTTCTTTGCTACAGTTGGTCATTTTATAGCAAAGTTAAGCCTCTGATATATGTTTCAGATATTCAAACCTTATCTGGAAAATGCTCGCTCCAAATTTTAGGTACACAGAGGGGAATTTAGTTCTGTAGACTATTTCTGAATTCCACAAGCATGTACCAATGATGTAGGCATGAAGAAAACATCTGTCTGCCTAAATCTCCTGTTTAAAAAACACTGAAGTCAAAGACTCTATGTTTGTAGCAAAAGTATTTTTGTCACAGTAGATTGGTTGGTTCAAGTGATCATAGCTTTTAAAAACTGTACCATAAGGATTAGGGGACTGTTTGAATTTCCTTACTACTTACTGCTTTCAGAGGTATGAAAATAAGCTCTGGTGATTTGAATCATTTTTTTCCTTCACATCTATTTCTATGACGTGGCTATCATCCATGATAACAATTCATTTCCCCAAATGCTTTTATAATATAAATGCGTTGCACAGTTAATTGATATACAGGTCCAATCCTATTACAACAAATAGCATGCAACCAAAAGCTCTCTTTTTAAGAAAAAAAAAGATTTTTGAGCCCTGGGCAGTACCTCTCTAATTTTCATACTACAAAAGAAATTGGACCTTTAGTAGTAATGGATTTGACTCATTTGGACACTGAGAATTAAAACAAATGCCCAGTAATTGAACTGGGCAGGGTGGGCAGAGACAGAAGTAGAAAAAAGTGAGAGGGAGACAAAAAAGTATTGGAATTGCGTTTAAAGAAATAAGAAATGGCAGAATAAAGGGAGGTACAGAAAATCTTAGTCCATTCATGTAGGAAATTTTCGTTATGATAATAATCACTTTTTTCATACAGTCCCTTTATTTCGAAGTATTTTCGGATATATTTTCTCATTTATACACCCAGCAACTCCTTAAGTTAGACATGGTATATGGATTTCTATTTTATAGAAGAGGACCCTGAGACTAAGAAGGGTTAAGTAATTTTCCCAAGGCCACACAGCTAATCAACCACAGTTCTGGGGCTTAGAACCTGAGTCTTGACCCCTAGTGCATTAAACCACACTGCCTTTCTCAATTATGTGTTCTATGTTTTACAGGAATTTGTGTCAAAATCATCTGGATTTTTCATGATGGGAAAGGATAATTGAATTTCCTTTCACATTTTCCCTTTACTCTACACCCTAAATGCCCTATGACTTGGCATTAGAAAAACATCCTGACCTATTTCATGAAAACATTTCTCCTAGATGGTCAATTCTGTACCTTCATTTCTGAATCTGGCTGGGTCTACCTGAATGGAAACAAAATGCTTATGACAACAATTATGACCTTAACTCTTAGTCAAGTCTATTTATGAAGTGGCACAATTAAAGCAATGGAAATTTTCTGGTCTTGATGGTGTCACAGTCTGGTTGACCCAACGGAGTATTTTTGAAGCTATTAAAAGTTTTAAGACATAGCCAATGAAAAAGTGACTTGTTGGTACCCAGATCATCCACATAACTCACTTATACAATGCTGAATGTAAACAATATTACCATAAAAACAATACAAGTCAGGTTAGGTCTTAGGAGTCAAACCCACTGTTCTTTGCAGTCCTAAGGCAGCTGCCACTTAAAGGAAAGTCGCATCAATTTATAATAAATAGAGTTCTAAGAATAAAGAGGGACTCAGGTCTTTATACCAATGTAACATGAACTACAAAACTGTTTGCTATCAAGTTATCTTACGCTGCAGTATAGATGATGATTTTTTAAAAATAACAAGATGTCTATGGATTTTTAGTGATAAGAATGTAAAAAAACATATCAGGGCCACCATTTTTAATATACAATCTGCTTTCATGCCTGTAAAAGAAGTGGTCAAATTTGTTTCCTATTGCACATTAGGTTCTTAGACAGAGTCACAAAACTCCTCTGCAATGAGGATTTGTTGCTTGGTTCAAAGATTTAATTTGTTATCTTTATTATCTTTTCTCAGAGCCTTAGCTGTACAAAAAAAAAAAAGGGTACAAACAACTGCATTTCTGTTTTTAGAGTTATGGAACATGGCCATTTTTCTTAATTATTCTTGTCATTTCACCTGTAACACTAGTTGTTTTGATGGAAGGGAGGAAAAAAATAGCTTCTTGACAGACTTTCTTTTCTCCTTTTCCAAGTAGCTCATAGAATGATTGATGAAGTATCCAGAATAATTAAGAAAAATACACTTCTCACAGTGTTAGCATTTAAAAAGTAATAATTTCTCTCTAAATCCAAATGTGTGATCGTGTGTGTGTGTGTTTGTGTATGTGTTTCAAAAGTATGTTTGCTCTGCAGATGTGTTAAAAAAAAATCAACCTTTTTTTTTTTTTTTTTTTTACCCATTTGTGAAATAATCATTGGCTACAGTTACATTTTCAAGTGCCACCCCATTCCTCTCTTATGTACTTTTTTCTTCCTTTCTGTACCTCAGATTCCCAGCATCTGGCTAGATAAAAATCACCTACAGTTCACTTGTAGAAATTTGCATGCAAAATGAAAGAACAAGAAGGGGAAAAAATGCCATTTATTTTAGGGCTATTGCTAAATTTTCTATAAACCTAAACTGACTTCTAAAGTGACACAAGATGTATATGTTGGTGCGTGAATATGTTAATTTATTATTATTTTGGGGGGGGTTGTTACAGTGCTTAACAGGCATGATTGAATGTAATTGAATTATCTATATTAGCAAAATGGTATTTTAGATAAAGAGGCTCTGGACAAGAAACAAAATCTTAGCATGAATGCTTTGACCAGGATCATACATGCTTTCATTGGTTGTTGGTTTGTTTTATAATTGTTCCAGGGTTCAAGGAAGGGATCACAGTGATCAATCCATAAATTCTACAGCTCTCCACAATGAACTCAGAGCATCTATATCCTCATAGACTTGTGGAAAAATAAGACATGTACAGTTGACTCTTTTCTCATATTAACTGAAAAGTGGTTTTCTATCTCAAGCCTATATTCTGATTTTCAGAAATGTTTATGCATACTATAGAAACGTCACATATTTGCTCATAATCTCTTAGACACATTGAAGCCATCTTAAACTCTACCTACTGTGATATTTTTTGACATATTGCCTTTTAAAACACTTCTTAGTATTGCAGTAGCCAATCTGAAGGAATGTCAAAGAACACCAGCACCAAAGAAGACTTCAATCAAACTCTGTTGTCAACTGAACAAACCAACAGAGAGGATGATCTCATTGAGACGGTGAGAGCTTTCTCACTGTATATTAAAGGATCTAGCAGATCACCTTTTCACTTGGTGAGGATAACATACTCTATACCTTTCAGCTCATTCTTTCCTAGGGAAATTTGCCAATTGTTTGGCTCAGGAATTCACAAGATAATTTGTATTCAAAAATATTATTAAACATATTTAACTTGCATAATAGGCATATATGTCTTACATACATTAATAAATATATTTAACCTGCAGTATTAAGGAACCTTTAACACTTAGATCAGACAATCTATGTACAAAGAGAGATACATACATTTGTGAAGGAATGATATAATGGAAAGATTGGGATCTGCCCTATATATTTTTTAGGTGTTTATGTTAATAAATCAGGGAAGGTTTCCAGCCAAAATAGAATCACTTGTTTGTTCTTCTCATGCTTGGTATTTGGCAAACTAACCATGACCTATTAGAAAATGATATACTGGAGAGACTCAAGGCCAAGGCCCCTACCACTGAACCATGTTGTCAACAATAAGACAGGCTACTGATTCTGTGAGGTTTAATAGAACTACTTCAAGCTTCAATCACAGCTTACCCATATCACTTTGAACAAATCAATCTCACTGTCTCTCAGTTTATCATCTGACAATTGAAAATATTAACCCTGCTAGTATGCTTCCTCCAAGAATTAAATAAAATGTGTGAGAAGTCTCACAGAAGATATACAAAGAAGTGTGCAAATGAAAGGTTATTGATCTTCATTCATGGCTTCAATAAGGTTAGCATCCTGCCTTGTCTTTTATCCTCCCTTAACCTTTACACTTGACATCAGCACGTGATCAAGAGGGGTAAATAAATTTTGCACAAATATAGTTAAGTCACTTGTATACATCAGTTGGAATCACTATCCAATCCACTTGAGATCTACACCCTTGTAGTCTTTAGAAGATCATAACTGATAGGGCCAATAATATACTTTAAAAGTTATTTAGAAGTTAAGAGGGCAAGAGATGGCATCCAGAATACATGAATGGGATGTAAATTTTTCTCAGAGTCCAAGAATAAGGGCAGAATAAAATTTGGTTGCTAGCTTATGAATTTTTGAATAATATGTTAAATGTTCAGAATAAAAATAACCTTATAGTTATTCTCTTTTACTTTTAGGTAATGAATAAACACTATTTTATATTTTCTCCTTTGATATAGTGTTTTATAGCAATAAAAATCGGAAGAGAAGATTTGTACCATGCTAAAAATATTACCAGATTAGTAAATTCCGATTTGAAATCTATAAAAGAAAAATACAGGAATTTTTAAATTTTAATATGGAATTTTTAAAATGTTGCTATGTGTTATACTGGTTACAGAGACTGATGAAATGATAAATTATCTACAAAACACTGCAAAACTGGTTTTTAAAATATCATATAGTACAATGCCCCTAGTAAGCGAAAGGTTTAAATTACTTTCAGTTATAAGGTTGCCCCATTTTAAGGACCACATTAGCTTTTTTTTTTTTTTTTAGAGTGTTCAGTTGAAAAGAGTTTTACTTTCTTTATTAAGTGAAGAATCATTTTCTGAAAATGACCTTCCACAAAAGCTAACTCTTGATTGACAGCCATGGTGAAGAAGGCCTCTCTCTCTAAGGTGGTAGCTCATAACCCTTCTGTCTGTATGACATTTCTGTTAAACAGGCCAAAGTTTTTGTAAATAACTTATCTACAGTATGCGAGAAAGTTTGGACTTTGGGACTCCATCAGACATTCCTGCTAATGCTAATAGTTGGAAGATGGCTTCTACCCATTGGAGGCGGGATTACTCGGGATCAACTCTCTCAACTTCTCCTTATGTTTGTGGGGACAGCTGCTGACATACTGGAATTTACAAGTGAGACCCTGGAGGAAGCAAATGTGAGGTAAGAAGGCCCTGCAATGAAAAGACCTTCTTTTCAAGGTCAGACCCACACACCTGTCTTTTTGTTCTATTATTTATATTCTGCATGAATACGGATTTTCAGTAGATCATATATCCAGTGATAGAACCATAGAATTTGCTGCTGTTCAGGTACATGTTAGGTACCAGCCCCCTAACACCCACACACACACACACATATATACATATGTATATATATATACATATGCATGTATACATACATGTATATACATATATATGTATATACCATATATATATAAAAACTTTATATATGAATATGTAAAGGATGTTGCTGCTAGAGAAAAGGGGCAAATAATATTACCCATAGGTAAGAACAGAGAAGCTCTGCCTGTTTGCATGACCACAGATTAGGTGAAGCCGTGGTTATCTGAAAACCTTCTGGGGGTGGAATGACCATCCCTAGCTTCTCTTTCACATGCTGAAGTGTCCAGGAATGTAGCCAATCATAAGAGTCTCTTCTAGAGCAGAGCAAAGCTACCATTCCAGGGAAGAACCTAGAGGTGACATGGAGAAATCACTCCTCTAGCCAGTTGGGGAATTTATATTCCCTGACGTGAATGCAGAATGGGGCAGATTAGGTTTTATTTTACTAAATTTTATTTTTAGTCAGTTTTGTTCGAAGTGCCCAAAGGCTATCTGGTGTAGATGCCTATAAATTAAAACTTACTGAGTTGGTACTTTTATTTTTGCCACAAGCAAATAAACTCAGAATTCCTGATCACAGCTGCTTATGGAACTACTTTCTTACCTTTAGGGATTTAAGTCTCAGTGCCTAAATGTACTTTCAGCTTTGGTTGTTTTGCACTATGCTATAAAAACAAATTACAATGAGGCTGGCTTTTAATTCTACACTTTATGCTGTGTTTCTCAAACAACGAAACATAAAGCTGAGCAAAATACACTAACTTACTGAGTAAACTTAATACCCCAATTGTAGCACAAAGTGTATGTGTAATCATAGCTTACCTTCACATGATCATTTCCTGTTCCATTTCTACTAAGTTTTCTTATACCGTAAGTAGATGTAGAATTTTAGAAAGAATCCAGTCTAAGTTGACCCATTGTCCTCAAAATGTTGACTTTAGCTTTGTAGCTTTAATACCAAATATTTGGTCAGTGCTTCACATTGTATAACACATTTTCATATACGTTAGAATACTTACAGTACAATGAGGTTACAAGAAAATCATGAAGAGGGCTTCCCTGGTGGCTCAGTGGTTAAGAATCTGCCTGCCAATGCAGCGGACACGGGTTCGAGCCCTGGTGCGGGAAGGTCCCACATGCCGCGGAGCAACTAAGCCCATGCGCCACAACTGCTGAGCCTGTGCTCTAGAGCCCGGGAGCCACAACTACTGAGCCCGTGTGCCACAACTACTGAAGCCCACGTGCCTAGAGCCCATACTCCACAACAAGAGAAGCCACTGCAATGAGAAGCCAGCACACTGCAACCAAGAGTAGCCCCCACTCGCTGAAACTAGGGAAAGCCCACGTGCAGCAACGAAGAACCAATGCAGACAAAAATAAATATAAATAAATAAATAAATAAATAAATAAATTTATTAAAAAAAAAAAAAAGAAAGAAAGAAAATCATGAAGAAATCATGACCGAGCACATAAGAACGATAAATAACTATAGGCACAGTGATATGGACATGACAATATAAGGATGACTAATTCTACCTAAATAGAAGTAGACACATAAATGCCAAATATCTAGTGAGATGCATGGGAAATAGGGTAGGAGAGGGGGTGCAGGAGGAATATGTTTTGAGGGGCTGGTTATAAAAATGTGAGAAATGCCAAACTCAGCTACCTTAATGGCCTGTTTATGAGGCCCATCCACAAGTGACACCAAGAGGCATTTTATAGATCAGTGTTTCCCAACAGATGTTGAATATTAAATAAGTTAATGATTAAAGTGTCAATCACCCAGGGGGGGAAATACCTTGAAAATTACAAGGGATCATTTATGCACCAACTCTTGACTGATCATCTAGTGTGGGCCAGGCAGTGTGCTTGTGCTAGTGCTAGTGGAGATTGGGGAGCAAATGGTGAGCAAGTGATGAAATAAAGGACATACAATCCTATCCCAACCCAGGTAATTTCAGTTCAGCAATTTCTTCACCCACCAATACATTAATCTGAGTGTTTTATGAATCTTTTTTTCTCATTTTAAACTTATACCATGTCCTGAGAATAGAACTGAATAAACTCTGCCCAGGTTATTGTTTTTAAGTTTCTTTTCAGGTTTCATGATCTCAGATGAAATCATTTTATTTTTAATATAACTGCATTGTGTCAGTGACCTTCTGTGGTCTCCACTAGACTTCTACATGTCTCCATCATGACCCAAAGACTCCAAAATCAAGGCCCAGAGAGAACTGAGAGTTTTTAATTCCCTTCTAAGGCCCACCTTCCAAGTTCTGATTTCATCTCAGGCCCCATCTATACTGCAAGAATTAACACTGCAAATTTCCATCTCTTCAAAGGAAATATTAAACCCCTCTCACTGTAGTGTAGCTTTCCTCTTTGGCCTCAAAAAGACAATCATGAAGCATAAATTTAATATACATGTAAAATATGTTTACATGTAATATAGCAAAGGGGCTTACTTCATTATAACCTACTTAGCATCACTTATTATTAAAACATTTTCTTTTCCTTTTTATTTTATTCCATAATTTGAGCTGATAGGTTTAGGAGAAAACCTGCAATAATGTCTACATCACAATGATGTCTACATCTTTCTCCTGCATCCTGGTTAATACCTCAAATCCAGTTTTGTTTTGTTTTGTTTTCTTTTAACCTAAATCAACTTCCTTCCGCATGCCCACATGAAGTTCATCTTCCTAATTCTTATGAATTTACATGCACTTCTGAGATATGGCAAATTTTTTGTAACAGCTTCACTTTACACACCATATAATTCATCGATTGTAATTCTACGGTTCAATGATATTTAATAAATTTATAGATTTGTGTAACTATCACCAGAATCCAGATTCCTTGTGTCTGTTTGCAGTCAATTCTCACTGCCACTGCCGACCCTAGGCAACCACTGATATGCTTTATGTCTCTATAGAAATTCCTTTTCTAGAAATTTCATGCAAATGGGATTGTAAAGTTTGTGGTCTTTGTGTCTGGTCTTTTCACGTAGCGTAATGTTTTTTTGGTTCATTCCCATTGTTGCATGTGTGGGTAGTTAGCTCCTTTTTAATTGCTGAATAGTATCCCATGCATATACCACATTTTATTTATCTATTCAGTAGTCAATATACATGTGTATTTCAATTTTCTTGCTATTGAGAATGATATTGCTATGAACACTCAGTTACAAGCCTTTGTATGGATCTGTTTTCATTTCTCTTGTATAGATACCTAAAAGTAAAATGACTGGGTTTTATGTTAAGAAAACTGCCAAACTGTTTTCCAAAGTGGCTATACCTTTTTATATTCCAATCAGCAATGTGTGAGAGTTCCATTTTCTCAACATCCTCACCAACACATTTTTTTTTTCAGTCTTTTTGATTATAACCATTCTAGTGGGCTCACAGTAGCATCATATTGTGGTTTTAATTTGCAATTCCCTAATGACTAATGACGTGTAGCATCTTTCCATGTGCTGATTAGCTATTCATATATCTTCCTTGGTGAAGTATCTGTTCAAATTTTTGCCCATTTTTCATTGGATTAATTTTTATTGAGTTGTAAGAGTTCTTTACATATTCTGGATACAAGTCTGGTATTAGATACATAATATAAATATTTTCTCCCAGTATATAATTTTTCATTTTTTTAATGTTGTCATTTGAATAACAATTTTTTTTTAATTTTGATAAAATCCCATGTATCATTTTTTCTTCTATGTAGTGCTTTGGGAATCATAGATTCTAAGAAATATTTTCCTCATCAAAAATTAGAAATATTTTCCTCTGTAATGTTTTCACTTAATTTTTGTGTAGCATGAGGTAAGGGTCTAAGTTCATGTTTTGTCTTGTTTCATTTTGTGTTTTGGCATTATCCCAGCAGTATTTCTTGTCCCAGCTAGGACCAACTGTCTCAGCACCTTTTGTTGAAAAGACTATCCTTTCCCTATTAAATTGCCTTGGTATCTTTGTCAAAAATCAGTTGACCACATATGTAAGGAGTTTTTCTGGACTTTCTATTGTGTTTCATTGCTCTGTGTGTCTATCTTATGCCAGTACTATGTTTTTGAGATTACTGGAATTTTATGGTAAGTTTTGAAGCTGGATACTGTAAGCCCTCTAACATTATTCTTTTTTCAAAAATTGTTCTGATTTTTCTAGATCCTTTGCATTTCCATGTAAGTTTTATAATTAGCTTGTCAAATTCTACCAAAAAAATCCTGCTGGAGTTTTGATAAGGATTAAATTAAATCTATTAAATCTAAGCATCAATTTGTGAAGAAGTGGCATCTTAATAATATTAAGTCTTTCAATTCATGAACATAAACTATCTCATCTTTTATTCAGATGTTCCTTAATTTCTCACAGCAATGTTTTATAATTTTCAATGTATAGGTCTTGCACCACTTTTCCTAAATTTATTCCTAAATATTTTTCTTTTTGATAGAATCATTTTCTTAATTTCTTAATATCACTTTCATGTTTTTTATTACCACTATGTAGAAATACAATTGACTTTTGTGTGACAATCTTGTACCCAGAAACCATGCTAAACTTGTTTATTAGTTCTGTAGACTCCTTAGGGCTTTCTACATATGGGATAATGTCATTTGAAAGCAAAGATATTTTTGATTCTTTCTAATCTGTACACCTTTTATTTCTTTTTCTTGCCTATTGCACCAGCTACAATTTCTTGTGCAATGTTCAACAGAAGTGTAAGAGTGGACCTTTCAATCTCAAAGGATAAGCATTCTGTCTTTCACTATTAAGGATGATGTTAGCTGTAGGTTTTGCACAGATATTTTTAATAGATGCCCTTGATCTGTTGGAGGAAATCCCTATCTAGGTTACTGAGAGTTCTTTCTTTTCTCTCTCTTTTTCTATGGACACTGAATGTTGTTAAATGTTTTTCTGTTTTTCTTATGATCATTGTGTGGTGGCTATCTTTTATTCTATTAATATGGTGTATTACATTAATAAATTTTCAGATGTTAAATCAACCTTGACTTCCTGGGATAAATATCACTTGGTTATGGTGTATAATCCTTTCTATATGTTGCTGAATTTGGTTTGCTAACATTTTGTTAATAATTTTTACATCTATACTCATAGAGCATATTGATTTTTAGTAATATTTTCAAATGATATTTTTCCTGGCTTTGATGTCAGGGTAATATCCTTCAATGAATACCTCAGGAAGCATTCCTTCTTTATTTTCTGAAAGACTTTGTATAAGACTGGTGTTAGTTCTCCTTTAAATATTTTATAGAATTCACTTAGGAAGCTATCTAAGCCTAGGTTTTTCTTTATGGGAAGATATTACTAATTCAATATCATTATTTCTTATAAGTCTATTCAGTTATTCTATTTCCTCTTGGGTCAGTTTTGATTATATTTTTCTTTCTAGGAATTCTTACATTTTATCTAATTTTACTTTTTATATAAAGTTGTCCATAATATTATTCCTTTATACTTGTGTCAATTTCTATAGAGTCACTTATTATGCCCCCTCCCCCTTTTCATTCTGAGTTTGGTCATTTGTGTCTCCTCTATTTTTTCTTAGACTTCTCAATTTAGTCAGTCTTTTAAAATAACTAATTTTCAGTTTCATTGATTTTTCTCTATTATTCTGTTTTGTATTTCATTGCTTTGTGTTCTGATGTTTAATTTTTCCTTCCTTCTGCTTGCTTTGGATTTCATTTGCACTTCTTTTTTCTAGTTTCCTAAGATGAAAGCTAATTGATTTGAAACCTTTCTTCTTTTCTAATATGGTATTCAGAGTTATAAGTTTCCTTCTAAACACTGCTTTATCTGCATATCATAAGCTTTGATATGTTATCTTTTTGTTTAATACAGTTCAAATTATTTTCCAGTTTCTCCTGTGAGTTCTCCTTTGAGCTATGAATTGTTTAGAAGTAAGCTGTTTAATTTCCATATGGGAAAAATTTCCAAATTTCTCCCTGTTGTTTTCTATTTTAGTTCTGTTGTAGTCTGAGAACATACAAAATTATTTTAACCCTTTTAAAATATTGAGACTGATGGCCTAGAATATGGTCTATCCTCGAGAATATTCCATGTGGGCTTGAAAAGAATGTGTTGTTTGGTTGAGTGTTCTGTAAATGTAAGTTATGTCAAGTTGGCTTATAGGGTTGTTCAAGTCTTCTATACCTTTACTGATTTTCTGTCTAGTTGTTCTATCAATTATTGAGAGTGAGGCATTGAAATCTTCAGCTCTAATTGTTGAATTGTCTATTTCTTTTTTCAGTATTGTCAGTTTTTGCTTCATGTATTTTGAGGCTCTGTTTTTAGATGTGCAAACATTCATTTTTTAAACTTCTTCCTCATGTAGTAACTGTTTTTCATCATGAAATGCCACTTTTTCTCTAGTAATATTTCTTGCCTGAAAGTCTATTTTGTCTCATATGAATCTAGGCACTCTATTTTATGACGACTATTGACATGGGATATCTTTTTCAAACTCTGTATCTTTACATCTAAACTGTATTCCTTATATACCACATATAGTTGGATCTTGCATTTTCCTCTCAGTTAGACAATCTTTGTCTTTTAATTGGAGTGTGTATTAATTTCCCAGGGCTGCCATAACAAAATACCACAAACTGAGTGGCTCAATACAACAGAAATTTATACTCTCTTAGTCCTCAAGGCTGAAAGTCCAAATCAATGTACCAGCAGGGTTGGTTTCTGTTAGAGGCTCTGAGGGAGAATCTGTTCCCTCTTGTGGCTGTCTTGTGGCTTCTGGTGGTTGCTGGCAGTTCTGGTGTCCTTCAGCTTGTGGACACATCACTCCCATCTCTGCCTCTGTCTTCACATGGCATTCTCCCCCGTGTGTCTGTCAGTGTCTCCAATTTTTCCCCTTCTTATAGGGACACCAGTCACTGGATTAGGACACAGGTTAATCTATTATGACCTCATCTTACCTTGACTACTTCTGCAAAGATCCTACTTCCAAATAAGATCACATTCTGAAGTCTACGCAGACATGAATTTGGGGGGACAATTTCCAAGCTTTTGCAATGTGTTTAATCCATTAATATTTAATGTAATTATTGATTTGGTTTGTTTGTTTATTTATTTATTTATGGCTGCATTGGGTCTTTGTTGCTGTGCGTGGGCTTTCTCTACTTGCAGCGAGCGGGGGCTACTCTTTGCTGTGGTGCATGGGCTTTTCATTGCAGTGGCTTCTCTTATTGTGGAGCACGGGCTCTAGGTGCACGTGCTTCAGTAGTTGTGTCATGCAGGCTCAGTAGTTGTGCGGGCTCTAGAGCGCAGGCTCAGTAGTTGTGGCTCACGGGCTTAGTTGCTCCATGGCATGTGGGATCTCCCCAGACCAGGGCTCGAACCCATGTCCCCTGCATTGGCAGGCAGATTCTTAATCACTGAGCCACCAGGGAAGTCCTGATTTGGTTGAATTTATATCTGCCATTTTGCTATTTGTTTTTCTCTATGTCTCATTTCCTTTTTGCTCTTGTGTTAATTATTTACTGCTTTAAAAATATTTTTAATGAACAATTTTAATTCCCCTATTGATTTGTGTATTGTTTTATTACAGTGGTTACTGTAGGGAATACAATATGATTTTAGATCTTCACACTCTATTACAAGTTAATAGCTCCATTCCCTCCCCCTTTTTTGCAATTATTGTCATATACATTACATCTTTATATGTTACAAGCCAAACAGTACAGTTTTATAATTATTGTTTTATAGACTTGTGTTTTTTTAAGAAATTAAGAGAAGAAAAGATATGACTGTATATTTATATGTTCTCTTATATTTACTTACATATTTGAAGATGCTCTTTATTCCTTCTTGTGGATTTGAGTTACTTTCTGGTGTCATTTTCTTTCAGCCTGAAAGACTTCCTTTATTGTTTCTTCTAAGGCAAATGTGCTAGCAACAAATTCTCCTAATCTTTGTGGAGAAATGTGTGTATTTTTCCTTCATGTTTGGAAAAATAGTTTTGTTGTATGAAGAATTCTTGCTCCATAGTTTTTACTTCAGCATTTTATACGTATCATTCCGCTTTCTTCTGGCCTTCATTATTTCTGATGAGATGTTAGCCATTGTTTTGTTGTTACCCTGTACAAATGAGTTGTTTTTCTTTTGCTGTTTTCAAGATTTTCTCTTTCTCTTTGACTTTCAGTAGTTTGTGATGTGTCTAGGTGTGGATCTCTTTGTCTTAAACTTACTACAACTTTGTTGATCTAGGATCTGTAAATTAATGTTTTTCCTCAAATTGAGGAATTTTCAGCCATCATTTCTTCAAACACTTTTTCTGACCCATTGTCTTTTCTTCCTTCTGGGACTGCTATTACAAATAGAAATGCTTAATTGCGTTCCACAGGTCTCTGAGACTCTGTTCATTTTTCTCCTATCTGTTTTACCTACTAGTCTTCAGACTGGATAGTTTTCACTGATTTATTTTCCAGGTCACTGATTCTTCTACTATCTCAAATCCATATGTAGAGTCAAATTGTACAGTTCACCTAGTGAATTTTTCATTTCGGTTCCCATATTTTCAAATCTAGAATTTGTTTAATTCTCTTTTTAGTTTATTTCTTATTTCAGTTATTTATTTGTTGAGTCCCTGTCATCATATTTTTCTTTAGTTTATGGAACATCGTTTTCTTTCATTCTTTTAAAATATTTAAGATAGTTGCTTTGATGTCTTTATCTGCTAAATCCAGTATCTGGACCCCATTAGAGTCAGTTTCTATTGATTAATTGATTGTTGTTGTTTTCTCCTGAGCATGGGTCATACATTCCTGTTTCTTTGTATGTCTCATACATTTTTGCTGAAAACTGAACATTTTGTATTATGTTTTGTAGCAATATATTATCCTCAGGCTTCCCCACATGCCTCAGGAGTCTTTTTGTCGTCTTTGTTGTCACAATAAATTGCCTGAACTTAATCTGAGGACTCTATCTTCCCTTGGATTGCAGTCATTGATGTTTCTGCTCGGACTTGTTTTTTGTTTGTTTTTTTAATTCTTATTTTTGTCTTTAGCATGGCTATTAGGGTCACACCTATAATTACATTGTTTAATGGTCAGCCAATGATTTGAGCAGGGTTTGTGATCAAACACTCTGAGCCCTTTTGACTTCCACCCCCTGCTGATAGATCTGTGTATGAGCTGGGTCGCACATTCAAGTTCAGAAAGTTTTCATATATAACCAGTTTTAAATTTCTACTGGGCCTTCTTGGATTGTCCCTGCACATGTCTGGCATACTTGGAGACATTATCTAGCCCTTCTATGGCTCTCTTATTTTTGGACTCTCTCCATTAAATTTTAAGTTAGTCTGCCCCTCACCCACCTGGGACCGCAACCTCAAAGCAGGAAAGCCATGGGCTTCCCCATTCATTTCCAACTAAATGTGTTACTTTTACTGACCACACCTTTAACCATGGATTTCACACTCCACTCCAAATCAAGTCAGCATACTCTGGTCACAAGGGGCCTCTGGTTTTCATTGCTAAGCTCTCCCTGGTAAAACCACCACTCTGACTGACCAAGGCAGCCTTAACATTCCCCTCAGCTTGATTAAACTTTAAAAAAGTTTATTCCTGAATATAAGCCTCTGCTCCCCCTTTCCTCAGAGCATTTATTTTAGAAAACTTGCAACTGTAAATTCTTTTTATGTCCCTTTGAGATGCAAGTCTTCTCTTAGACTCTTTCCAGCTTTACAGCGCAGGAATATCTTTCTCAAGGATGTGAGAGCCATCCCTTTGAAATGTGATCATCAAGAAAGATAACACTCCTATCTCCTAGTCTCTCTGGGACAACAGGAACCTAACTTATATCAGTGCCAATTAGCAAACATAGATGGCCTAATCACATTGACCAACTTCCCTCTCTAACAACCTCTAGTACTATTCCACTAGCTCACCCCAGTGTTTAAAAACTCTTCTGCTTTTTGTTTCAGTGGGGGTGAATTCAGTCTCTCTCCCTTACTGTACACTTCAATAAAGCCTTCATTGCCTATTTAACTGTCTGGTGCAATTTTTTCTTCACATAGCAAAGCTGGAGGTTTAAGGGAACATCCCATGGGCAAAATGCCTTAGACGCTCACTGTTCTTAACTGAAGTTCTACCAGGTTTTCATGAATAAATGTTACTCAATTTGTTATTTGCCTTTGGTTTATTTCCAGAGATCTGAAGTGGTTGTTTTTGACAATTTGTCCAGTGTTATGTATGTTTGCTGGGGAGAGGATTTGCTGACCATTTCACTCTGCTACAGCCACCCTCCAACATTTTAACAAGTCTGAATTTCAGTATAATTGCCAGGAAGAGTTAAGTAGTTACTTACACCTTTGGAGATCACTCTCTGTAGTCTTTTTTTGAACACAGATCATTTACTAAGAAGAAAAAACACACTTGGTAAAATGTTCCCCTAGCATTACTGCTACTTCACTGTGAGTATCTGACCAAACAAAGGAGAGTTTTTCTATGTTTACACTGTGTGTTCTTTTAGTTTAGCTCTTTTTGCTTGATGAAGCATTTCTTCCAGGTTAGCTTAATAGCTCATTTGCTTTCTTTCCTTTCTTTTCCTTTTCTCTCTCTCTCCTTAATTTTTTCGCTCCTCTGAAGAGGTTTGTTGGATGCTTTTTAAAAAGCTAGAGCAACTCTATCCACTGATTATCTCTTATTTATAGGAGTATTTACACTTTCAAAAAGAAACAGTTAAGCAAATTAGCAATGCATGAGAACACACCCTCACACCATGCACAAAAATAAACTCAGACTGGCTTAAAAACTTAAATATAAGACAAGACACCATAAAACTCCTAGAGAACATAGACAAAAAATAAATCTTACCAATGTTTTCTTAGGTCAGTCTCCCAAGGCAATGGAAATAAAAACAAAAATAAACAAATGGGATCTAATCAAACTTACAAGCTTTTTCACAGCAAAGGAAACCATAAACAAAATGAAAAGACAACCTATGGAATGGGAGAAAATATTTGCAAACGATGTGACTGACAAGGGCTTAATTTCCAAAATATACAAACAGCTGATACAACTCAACAACAAAAAAACAACCCAATCAAAAAGTGGGCAGAAGATCTAAATAAACATTTCCCCAAAGAAGACATACAGATGGCCAATATGCACATGAAAAGATGCTCAACATGGCTAATTATTAGAGAAATGCAAATCTAAACTACAATGAGGTACCACCTCACACTGGGCAGAATGGCCATCATTAAAAAGTCTACAAGTAACAAATGCTGGAGAGGGTATGGAGAAAAGGGAACCCTCCTACACTATTGGTGGGAATGTAAGGTGGTGTAGCCACTATGGAAAACAGTCTGGAGGTTCCTCAGAAAACTAAAAACAGAATTACCATATGATCCAGCAATCCCTCTCCTGGGCATGTATCTGGACAAAACAATAAACAAAAAGATACATGTGCCCCTATGTTCATATCAGCACTATTCACAATAGCCAAGACATGGAAACAACCTGAATGTCCAGAGACAGATGAATGGATAAAGAAGATGTGGTACAAATGTACACTGGAATACTACTCAACCATCAAAAAAGAACGAAATAATGCCATTTGCAGCAACATGGATGCAACTAGAGATTATCATACTAAGTGAAGTAAGTCAGAAAGAGAAACAAATACCATATGGTATCACTTATATGTGGAATCTAAAATATGACACAAATGAACCTATCTATGAAGCAGAAACAGACTCACAGACATAGAGAACAGACTTATGGTTGCCAAGGTTGGGGGGGTGGGGTGGGATGGACAGGGCATTTGGGATTAGTAGATGCAAACTATTATATACAGAATGGATGGACAAAAGGTTCTACTGTACAGCACAGGGAACTATATTCAATGTCCTGGGATAAACCGTAATGGAAAAGAATATAAAAAAGAATGTATATTTATGTATAACTGAGTCATTTTGCTGTACAGTAGAAATTAACACATTTAAAATCAACTATACTTTAATAAAAAAATTAGCAATTTATGACTTTATTTTTACTTTTCACCCAATAGTTGTGGTGCACTGATTTACCAAATGCCAGTCTTGTATCCTCCTAGTTTTCCAAGCAGAGAAGTGATACTCACATCTATAATTATACTTCAAATGATCTTTTGTCTCTGTATGAATAGAGCCCGTTGTCTGCTTACATGCTTCTCAGTTGACATTTATGAAGACAGATTACACATGAGAAAATGGGGCAAGACAAGTTGGGGAGACAATTACACAATAGAGACAATGCTGGAGAAATTCACTCTAAAATTCCTTCACAAATTTGGAGTGTTTGCCATTTAAGCTCAGTGACTTATTTATATTCCAGCGTTTAACCTCCCTGGGTAAATTTTCCTGTCTGAATTAATAATACAAATTTGTCTGCTCCAAAGATTTTCTGGCCATCTTTTCCCAAGTTATTTTTGATAACTTTAGTAATATGTTTCTCAACACCCACATTCTCCCATATTGTGTGTGTTCAGATAATAATACTTGTGAATGCAAAAGACATATATTTGGTATTATAGGGTTAGAGTTTGACTTACTTAGGGCTAAGGTCAGTTTATTATTTATCCCTGTTTTGTATAATAATAAAATTAAAACACAAAGAGTTTAAGAAATATGTTCACATAATAAAAATAAAAATACTATTACTAAAAAAAAAAAAAAATACTATTACTACTACTAACAGTAGTAGTGGATAATATTTATTTATCTCTTGCTGTGTTCCAAGCACTGTTCTAAGGGTTTTAGTTGTGATAAGTTATTTAGTCTTTACAACACCACCATGAGGTAGATACTGTCATTACCACGATATTATAAGCTGAACAATGGCAGGCAAGAGAAGTTGCAAAACTCTCAAGGTTACGTGGTAAAAAATAAGAATACTTAACTTGTGGTAGTCTACCATGCTTAGTCTTTATCCAGTGCTGTTCTAAGAGCTTTATATGTTTAACATATTTAAACAATATATTTAATAAAAATTATCATATAAAATCCAATAGCTATTATTACTGTCATCCTCACATTGAAGGAGGGTAAACTAAAGCACATAGGTATTAAATTACTTGTTCATATTCGTGTAGCTGGTAAATGATTAGTCTGGGACTGGAAACCCACATCCTATCTGTCTGGTGAGGGTTAGAGCTGGTATTTAAACTCTGGCAACCTAGCACCAGAGCTCATGCTTTACCACTTCTTTCTGCTGCCTTGCAGACAAATTGCACATGAGTTTTTCGTAGAATTACTGAAGTTTGAGATGAGAAGAAACTTCAAAAGTGACCATCTATTGAGAAACCTATTTTACATCTGTTACAAAATCCTCTCCAAAATTTTCTCAAGTTTTTGTCCAGACTTTCTTTGAAAACTTTCACTAATAGAGAATATACTAACCCCAGGAGCAACGTGTTCTATTTTGAATTAATATTATTAGAAAGTACTTTCCTCTATTGTGATGAAATTTGGATTCTTACAGGTGCAACTCAAATCCTCTGAACCTGAATTGGCCCTCTGAAGTCATAAGAAATAAGTTTAATTCCTTCTCTGCATGATAACCCTTTAAATGTATGAAATAAAGTTTTAAAGCAATCTTCTCTAGTTTTTAGTTCCTTGAACTATGCCATATCTAACATGGCTCTGAGTCCTCTCACCACCCTAGTCTCTCTTTTGGACCAAAAATGTTTTCAGTGTTCCTCCTAAAACACGAAGAACAACACATAATATGTCAGATACACTCTGAATATTGTAGAATAGAGCAGGGCTAAAACTTTCCATTTCCTTCATGGAAATACTATCATGGAAAGGTTAAAAAGATGGATGCTGAAATCACTGGCCAAATAGGGATAATAAGTGTACGTACTTTGTCGAGCTGGTATGAAGATTAAGTGTGATCGCAGAGTTAAACACTTAGAAAACTGCCTGGCACATAGTATGAGCTCAGAAACTGCAGGTAAGATTATTTAAAAATTCAGGCACTTATTGAAGGTCTACTATATATAGACATTGACTTTGCAAAGAGGGAAAAGTTATAGACTGCATTCCCTAGGCATTTTTTTTTTTAAAGGAATTCCTTTATTTTTATTATTTATTTATTTATTTATTTATTTTTGGCTGTGTTGGGTCTTCGTTTCTGTGCGAGGGTTTTCTCTAGTTGCGGCAAGCGGGGGCCACTCTTCATTGCGGTGCGCGGGCCTCTCACTATCGCGGCCTCTCTTGTTGCGGAGCACAGGCTCCAGAAGCGCAGGCTCAGTAGTTGTGGCTCACGGGCCTAGCTGCTCCGCGGCATGTGGGATCTTCCCAGACCAGGGCTCGAACCCGTGTCCCCTGCATTGGCAGGCAGATTCTCAACCACTGCGCCACCAGGGAAGCCCCCCTAGGCATTTTCACTTAAAATTCTAGACTTCAAACTTCTCAGGAAGCGACCTATGATTGCATTTGATTTTGGAAAATCATAAATCATGTCACACTGTGGACTCATATTTAGATAACAGGAAGGGAAAATCCTTGAGCCTTTTTTTTTTTTTAAACATCTTTATTGAAGTATAATTGCCTTACAATGGTGTGTTAGCTTCTGCTTTATAACAAAGTGAATCAGTTTTACACATACACTATGTTCCCATATCTCTTCCCTCTTGCATCTCCCTCCCTCCCACCCTCCCCATCCCACCCCTCTAGGTGGTCACAAAGCACCGAGCTGATCTCCCTGTGCTATGTGGCTGCTTCCCACTAGCTATCTATTTTACATTTGGTAGTGTATATATGTCCATGACACTCTCTTACCCTGTCACATCTCACCCCACCCCCTCCCCATATCCTCAAGTCCATTTTTAATGGCTGCTGCTGTGAAGTGCTACCTCTTCCATCCTATTCTAGGTCATCCAGTTACATCCTGTCAAGATCTTTGGGGATCCTGATTATGTCTTCTGGGGTATTGGTTTCTCATCCAGCCCCTAATGTCATATGTTCATATGAGAAGCCTTCCATCAATGTCGGCAACCAACTCAGTGATGAAATGTGAAGTAGAACAGAATCAAAGGCAGAGCCTGCAGCGACCCTTGGAGAGCTCCCTTTACAAATCCCTGAGTCATTTACACAGTTAGGAATCCACCTAACTGTACTCACACTCAGAACATTTCTTAATCTTGCTAATAAGAACACTATGGGAGGCTTTTTTCGTGAGCTTTGTTTAAATCCAGTGTCTATTATTATGTATGTATCATTACCTGTTTAGTAATCCTAACTCTATTTTAAAAAAAAGGTGCGGGGGAGAGAGAAAATAATCCTAGCTGAGTGCTGTTGTTCTCAGGTAACCTGTGCTGATTCCTAGTAATTACTGTCTTCTTCAATAAGGGCTCTCAGAAATCTTTCAAATAATCAGTTATATAATCTAACTAGGGATTAATAGTAAATGTGCCTTTATAGTTGAAGATCTACTTCTGCTTCATTTTGAAAGTTAAGACTCCATTTTTTTGTCACCAACCTTGTCTTCGCCATTAACTGCCAGGACAGATAATGATGGCTTAGAAATCTCATTTACAAATTCTCTCAGAGTTTGTAAGATCTAATTTTTCAGGGCCTCAATACTCGAAGCATTTAAAGATATCCCTTTCAATCACCTCATTGAGTTTGGTTTCAATTACTCTTCCCTGATGTTTTTCTATCCCTCTCCATTCTGGAAATCCCTCTTGACAGAGAAGTTGGCAACAAAATCTGTTATTACGCCACTAACCTCAAATTGATAATTTCCTTTGGGTTTTTGCTGTAAAAAAGTGACTTTGAGACTTCTTTCGGATCCTTTGCATTTTTGTAACCCCTCTTCTTTCTGACTTTAGTCTTCAAGATCATTTTCCTAGGTCTATGACATTTGTATTTCTTCCAAGTACAGATCCTTCGTTTATTCGTTCAGCAATTCCTTCCACAAATATTTGTTGAGTGACTGTTATATGCCAGGCACTGTTATAGGCACTGGGGAAATCCAATGGTGAATGAAACAATCACATTCTTTGATTTACATCCTAGTGTCCAATGTATATCTTTGATTATTGGATTTATCTCCCTACTTTGTTTTCAACTGAGGATAGCTTTCTTTTACATGCTAAGCTCTTAATTGTTGAGCCTCATCTAGCCCTTTTGAGATGTACTTTTAAGCTAGAGTCTTGGGATCTTGGAATAATTTTCACTTTCCCTCCTTGAAGTTTCTTGAAATCAGTCCTCTGAATTTCCAGGTTAATGTCTAACTTTTGTCCTAGCATTTCCCTCCCATAATGTTTCCATGATTCTGTAAAACTAAATACAGCAATATAGGACCAAGAGGCTTTGCCATAATTCACACAGATGTTGGCACATGTGGAAGTTGGGTTTTAAGTCCCAGAATTTTTTAAACTTCTTTTTCATTATTCCATTTTAATCATGCATGAATTTTTCATGGATATCTTATATTACCAAGATATCCTGACAACTCTCAAGAGGTTTATTAGGATATAGTCAAATATGAGAACAAAAAGAGACAAGATTCTTCTGCATGTGTTCGTATTTTTCATCACTAATTTAAAATTTTGTCTGCATTCTAGGAATAGCCCTGCTCTGGTCTATGCCATCCTTGTTATATGGACCTGGAGCATGCTGCAGTTTCCACTTGACCTGGCAGGTAAGTGTCTGATGTTTGCTCAAAGAAACAGAAAATTACAGCTCTTGATTATGAACTGCAGTGAAGCTAAGGAAACATTTGAGAGGATTATCATTTTTTTTTTATCACTTCGATATCTCAGTGTTAGTTCCAGTTCAGTTTAGAAGAAAACTAGGTTGAAACTTAGGAAAGCCATGATCCACTCTGGTACATGGTGAGCCTGACACAATTAAGTCGATAAGAGCACAGCTTTATGTTCATTTCATACAATGGTTCCATCACTTGCAATTTGTAAAAGCTTCTGCAAATTAGTTAACACATCAGCGCCTCAGTTTTTCATCCATGCAATGGGGATGATAATTATTCTAGCGAGGATTGAGGGTCCTTGTGATGACAAAAATAAGACATAGGTTGTAGTGATTGTGCTTCAGCACACTTACTGGCATATAAATGTTATCTCCTGATTTTTTAAGGGGCCATTTTCATTCCTTTGTCAGACCCTTGTATTAGAACTTCAAAGGGAATAAGAGCAGTTTCAGGGCCACATGGGAAATTAGATTTTTCCTCAGTATTGGCTCTTATACTCCCATTGGGCTTATTTTAATAAAGACATAAACCCCCAAGACTTTGCAAGAAGTAAACAGTTTTCTGGGCATTTCATACTGATGATCTAGAGCTGCATTATCCAGTACAGTACCCACTAGCCACATGCGGCTATTTAGATTAAAATTAATTAAAATTAAATAAAATTTAAAGCTCAGTTCCTCAGTCACACTAGCCTGCTCCGTGGCTGCATATGGCTATGATGTCAGACAGCACAGATACAGAACGTTTTTCCTAACACAGATGGTTCTATTGGACTGCATTGACCTGGAGTTATCCCATAACTTCCGGGAGCCCTGGAATTTTGATTTGGAAATTCTCCTGGATGCCACTTTACTCTGAAGAAATTCTAGGATTGAATAGTTACGTTTTCCTGAAGTCTGACTCCTTTTTTATGGTACCCTACCTGATGGCCTCAGGGTTAGAATTAATCTTTGTACAGAGATATTTAATTTTTTTCTGCATCATCTTTTTTTGGTCCACTTTGATAGGTCCAGAGGTTTTAGAGGCCATTTTAGACCTCAGCATCCACTTTGCAAAACAAAATTGTCAACAGAAGGAAAGAGTGGCTGTGGCTTTTTGGAAATGCCCCAAACCTAATTACTAGTTAATAATTGCAAACAAATGTATGCCAATAACACACACACAGATTTTGTCGTAATGTGCCCCAGAAGGTACTCTATACCATTAATCAGCTGGTGTCCTCTGAGAGAATATTAGGTACCTTCAGTTTAGATGTCAAATAATACTTTTAGGAGGTCCTCTGGGAGCCATTTCCCGACCCTAACTTCTTAGGAACGGTGACTATTGATCTTACGTTGGTTTTTCTTTTGTCATTCCCTCCGCTGGTCCTCACCCTCCCATATCTTGTGGTTTACCGCCTTGCTTAGCAAATTTTCATTTAAGAAAGAAATTCTGTAAACTTTCAGGGGTGATAATGTTATGCAGCTGTTTGAAAAACAAAGACCAAATGTTACTTCTGACTAAATCACTATTGTATTTTCCAACAAACGGTACATTATGTGCGCCCATATCAAAGCAGCTTCAGAATATTTGCAGGCTCCAGTAGACGAAGGCATTCTTTGTTTGAAAACTCCAAATGGAAGTCTTCATTATTATAAAAGGATTATTTTCTGCCCTTGACCCTGAATTAAATTTACATTTTAGAAATTAAAACAAAAAAGGTTCATTTGTGGATTGGACCTCCTTTTGTTCAACTGGAAAATCAGTAATTATATCCAGCCTTTCTTGTAAACTGTGAAACAAAACCATAAGGAATTAGACAAAATAAAATAACAATGGCATTTATTTGGGCTTTTTTTCCCCACCCCTGTTAGAGAAATATGTTTTACGTGACTTCAGTTTGAATTTGAAGATAAGTGCTTGAATTTTCACAACACAATTTACATAGAGGGCCAAGTGAGTCAACCGGTAAATAGGCAGGTACCAACCAGAGGATGCAGACAGCTCTGGGCCACTAACACTCTTGTTTCACCTCCCAAATTTAGCAGCCAGGTAAGTCATGAATTATCCTCAGGGAAAGACAGTGAGAAAGGAGAGGTGCCAGGGGTGTTAGTCTAATGGAAACAAAAACAGTCAGGGAATAGGGGCCCCTCTCCTCAAAGATGTCATTGTTCTCCAGCTTTCAAAGGAGGAAACTGAGGCCCAGGCAGCCTAAGGAACTTGGCCTGCATCTCGCTGTTAGAAAATGAGGAAGCCAGGAGAGGAAGGCAGGCTCCCTGACTTGAGGCTCAGAGCGCCCTGCTGGGCTGCCTTCGGACTCTGCAGACTTCAAAGACAGACAGGGCAGCTTCCTCTGCCCTTTATCCTTTCTAGCCTGGTTAATTGTGCTTTCCCCAGTGTGAGTGAGGACTTGAAGATGAGCTGATTTTTTTTTTACGTGGATGGAAACTAGAGGCTGGCTTTTTCTCATGTGTTTCATTGGACTTCTAACAGATGATCCGTTTTGAATATAAAATGACCACGGATGTAAAATGGCAGGGTGGTTTCACTTGTTCCCCTCCAGAATGAAATTACAGAATCACTCCCCATTGTGAACGAGCGTGTGACCCCCATGGCTGATGACCTGTCCCCGCTTCACGCTGTCTTACTTTTCCGCATTTCAGGGAGCTACGGTAACTGGTCTCTCTTGCGTTTTCAGTACAGCATGTTGTGTGCCCTGTGTCTATGACAACAAGGGGGTTCCCCAGCCGGTTCTTTTGCCAATACAGTGCCGACCTGTGGAACATTGGAATCAGCATCTTCATACAAGACGGTCCCTTCCTTGTTGTGCGACTCATACTGATGACCTATTTCAAAGTGATCAACCAGATGCTGGTGTTCTTTGCTGCCAAGAACTTCCTGGTGGTGGTGTTACAGCTCTACCGCCTGGTGGCGTTGGCCTTGGTTGTCCATGCTTCCTTGCGAAGTCAGCAAGAACGCCTGAAAGGAGAGCACAGACGCCCAGGTGTTCCAGCTGAGAGTGGGGTCTCACCTGGGGCCTGGGCAGGTGGTTCGAAGGAGGGCTTGGCTCTTCCTTTACAGGCCTTGCCGGTCACCTGCAACGACTCTCCCCTGACCCCATAGTTAGTCACCGAGAGCAGCGTGCCGCCAGAAGGCTTGACTTTCCGGTTCCTACAGACAGAATCTTCTCTCTCTCTCTCTCTCTTTTTTTTTAACCTTGGCATATAATAATTTTCAAAAGAACAACATAAAAAGTGATCTTAAACCAAAGCCGAGGAACTTCTTTTTCAACGGAATGAAAAGAACTTTGATTAGTGGCTGTCGCTACAACGTCTGTGTGATGGCATCAGATGCTACAGTTGTTCAACCACTAAGTGATTTGTTTGTCTTGAACTGTTTGAAAAGCTGTGGACAGGGTTACAGTGACACATGCCCTCAAGACATTTAATGCAGACAAACTGTCCCGGCTGTTACCTGAGAATAGAGAAGCTTTGAACTTTGGCTCTATTGTCAGACTATCTCATCTGATCTTTTCTGCAATGTCCCTCTGACATCAAAAAATGTACATTCAGTGAATGCAGAATAAATGAAGGGAAAAGTGCCTTTAAAATTACCTCACTGTGGGCTGGAAGCAGTGAAAATCTCTGCCCAGCCGCCATAGCATCAAGAGCCCTATTCATCGCTGCACAGACCTTCCCAGGAAAAATCATTTTTCTGGGCTGCTGTAGTCTTCTGTCATGGCGCATATGCTCTTACGGAAGTGTTACTGCTTTGGCTTGGGTGCTGCAAAATTCACAGCAAGCCATTCTGGTTACGGATCTATTGGTTGGGAGGCAGGAAATACTTGTAATGCTAGCAAAGTCACAATTTCCATTCTAAACATGATTTGCAGTATTCGTTAGCATTTTCCTTAACTCCACTTTACCATTTTCTATATTGCCAAGTCGAATTGCGTGGGTTGATGCAAGAAAGCACTGCAGCAGTGACTAAAGGTGTTTCAGGCCCTTTAAGTGTTACCATAGTCGCTGGTGTCTGCCAGCTGTCAAGGTAGCTCCTCTGAACTGCCACATCTGGAGCCGGCCTTTGGTCTCAGGGAAGAGGTTGGTGATGGAGACTTGCATTAGCCCTACTCACGGCCAACAGCCCTGGATTAGTGATGGGGATCAGAAAATGCCCCAGCATCGTGGAAATCAGGAAATGTGCTTTTCTTCCCTGCATTACGACCACATTTCCCCAGTATTGAAATAGCCATACGTCCCCTTTATATGCCTCTGTACTTTCCAGATGGAGGCGATTCAGAACCTTTTAAAATGATTTTTTGCTTTTAAAGACACAGTGTGAAAATCTACCTGGCTTTATAGCAGTAATTATGTAAAGCAAACAGCTCCAAAACTGTTCCTTTAGGGTTCAAAGCATAATTCCTCCTTGCTATTATGCTCAGGAAGTGAAAGAGACATTAAAGATAAGGCAGGGTATGACCTTAAGTTGGGTGTGACCTACCGACAACCAGTTGGACAATTTCAACTATACATCTGTGTGAGAGGATATCTGTTCAAACCATTTAATAAAGAGTTGCATAGGCAAACTCTGTTTTTATACAGAAATATTAATATTTTCCAATTAATAGCTTCTCCAGTACCTGATAATGTTTCTATTTCTTTCTTTTTCTTCCTTGTGCTTCTCATTTTAACAATACGATGATTGTAAAATTACACGTGAAGCTAAAGGAATACATTTATAATTTTTCATAATAATTTTATGAAAGTTAAGATCAGGAAATTATATTTATATAAAGAACTTGACAACTTTTAAGGGCATGCTATTTAAAACGCTTAGCAATTGAAAGCAAAATAATAACTGCTATTTACAAAGACGCCTCAGCAGAATCTGTTTTTATGTTGACTGTCTTATGTTGAATGTTTTCCTCCACAACATGTATGTGCTGCTTATTATTGCAGATTTGCTCCTGGGCATACTTTTTATGTTCCAATTTTTTTCTTCCAGCCAAACAAATATTGGGCCTCTAAAAATAGATGAAGTATAAAGTAGTACGGCTGTTACAAGGATATTTTTTAAATGCTTTCACATCCGAGACTGGGCTTGGCTCTGTGAATGAGTTCCTAGTATTTAAGTATTTTGTAATTAGCACTCCTCCAAAGGCCTGGGAAATAGAAAGTTCAGAGTCTAGCTTTACTATAGTGCCAGGAAGGCAAAGAGTGCCCAAGACCATCTCAGCAAGTGCTTGTGGCAAAACAGACACGCGCTTTGCAAGGTTTTCCAGGAAAATCTGCTAAGGGCAGCATTTGTTAACCCCACTGCCAGTACTGCCACTCTCTTGGACCCTTTTTATAGCTGAAAAAAAAATCTATATTCATTTAGTTTATTGAAAAATAAAACCTAAGTCCAGGTTGTATGCCTAGGACCCCTGATGAAAGGCTCAAAATCGATTCAGTTAACTGTATGTTTTTATTGTAGATTGCTAAATATTGTAATGTTTGAAAGCCTCCAAGTGTTTGCTATAAAGTGCCCTGGACAGCTGTTACTTCCCAGAGGCTGACATTCTGGGACTGGCTTCTATTTTACCTGTAATAACATAACGGACTTAGATCATCTATAGAATGTGATGCGGGCCATACCTCTCTTCCAGCCTCCACAGACACAGAACATGCATATCCCCAACCACTGAAGAAAGTGGCTTATTTGTGGTTGCTGGTGCTATTGTTATTATTATTGTTACTGTTGTTATTTAATTGCTTGATTAAAGCTCAATCAAATGTGCTTCCTAGAAACCTATTGTTCCATTTGTGAGAAAGCACAGTGTGCATGTTTTAGTGATGCTGTGTAGAAACACATCTCATAACCATCTTGTGGGCTTTCTTTACTTATTAGAGGAGTCTCCAAGGACATGACTTGACACTGCAAGATTAGTGAACCGTCTTTCTCTTTGACTATTCTGTTAATTTTTATTTAAACTGGAACAGGTAACATAAGAAAATGGAAATTTTTATTGGCCAATAACATTCTTTCTAATCTTCCAAAATGAAGATTGTTACACGAATTCGTCAATTGGCTCTGTTGTAGTTCCGCTAACATGTAATAGCACTTCAGGCCTTTTAAGACCAAAAAGATGTGGCCAATAACTATCAAGATTCACTATCATAATATTAATTGTTAACTTGTTATTTCATAGACTTTTCAAAGCCCTGGGAAGGCATGCATTTCAGTGCACGTTTTAGGATTTCCATACAGGTTTCAGAGATCCACACTGACTCTTATTATCTTTGGCATTTGATCTCAATGACTCAATCACCTCTCCTGTTAAAAGAGAGAAAGGATTGCATAGGGCCACTGCCCACCTTCACTCTACTCCAGTGCCAGGAATGTGACATACATGCTGACGTACATCTAGAGCCTCAGAGATGTAAATGAAAAATCAAACCGTCTAGAATGAGAAGAACAGAAGAGACTGTTACTTTTTTTCCCCTAATTTCAGACTTTGCTTTTTACTTAATGGACATCCTGATCCACTCTCAGAAACATCTGATTTGGGGTTAAACTAGGCAGCTGGACGATGTTTATGGCTTTGAGGCTTAAATAACTTTCCATAGGATGGGAGTAACTCTAAACAATGTTTGAATAATCAACTCCTGCAGTCTTATATTTCATGGGCGTCCATCCTCTGAATCTTTCTTACAAAAGTATTGTATAAGAAAATTTTCTCTGATTTATATTTATACTATTTTGCTATGAATGACATTTGTATTATATTATATACATTAAATAGTTTGTGTACAACTTTATCTTAATGTCTGTTTTTTGCCTGCATTTCCTGTCTTTGTTCTCTACTGTAATTCAGTTTATTTATTTTTTAAGCTCTGGTTTAAAAAGAAAACTGATCTACTTAGAATATGACTAAAGTGGCATTTCAAACTAGTGAGGAAAGACTGACCAATTTTATAAATGATGTTGGGATATTCGGCAAACCATCTGGAAAAAATGAAGTTAGATTTTTATCTCATGCAATACATAGAGATAAATTCCAGATGGATCGAAGATCTAAGTGTAAAAGTGAAAACTATAAAATATTAGAAGAAAATATGGAATGTGTCTTTAGCATTTGGGGAGTGGGAAATATCTTCCAAATCAAGATATAAACCCCAGAAGCTATCAAAGAAAAGAATGACAGATTTTCTTATGTAAAGATTTAAAATTTCTAAATGGCAAAAGGTATCAGGAATACACCACTATTATCTACCTTTCTGGAGAAAGGTGTCAGTGCACTCAGACAAGAGAAATGAGAGGTAAAGAAATTAGGAAGGAGGAGCCAAATTTATCATTTACTTCTAGAAGACTGAGTCTTGAATATGCAGGAAAAGCATAGAAAAACCTAAGAAACTATTACAAATAATCTGAAATCACACAATAATCAATAGCTTTTCTATACACAAACCAACATCACATAGAATATATATCTGAATAAGAGATTTCCATTATAATATGAACTAGCATCATAAACTACATAGGAATAAACTGAATAAGAAATGTGCAAGATTCGTGTGAAGAAAACTTTAAAATGATTTTGAGGACCATCAACGAATAATTTAACAAACAGAAAGACATATTCTATTGGGGAGTGGTAAGAAGCCTTGATATTTTAAAAATTATCAATTTCTCCTAAACTGATCTATAAATTTAATACCATCTCCATAATGAATCAATAAGATTTTAATTTTTAATGACTACACAAGCTGATTCTACATATATTATGATTAAATAAGCATGAAAGAATAGCCAGAAAATACTAAAAGGAAGAAAAAAATTAGAGTGCTTTCAGCATATTTAAACATATTAAAGAGCTACAATAAGCAAGAGAATCTGATTCTGTCAAGAAGAAAAATGGAACAGAATAAGGTCAAGAAATAAATTGAAATACATAAGGATTTTGATACATGGTAAATCATGGGGCTGGGGTTGATAGACTATTATAAGTGGTTTCAGGTCTGAAAAATATCAAACTGGATCCCTACTTCAATCCTTGTATCCAAAGCATTTCCAGATGGATCAAAGAATTAAACATTAAAAATAAAAAACACAGAGAACTTTGCTTTTACAATTGCAATGGTGAGAATGTTTTCAAAGCAAGATATAAAACTAGTAACCGTAGATGATTCATATATTTCAACTTGTAAAACTAAAAATTTTACATCTTGAAAATACTGTAAGTGAATTCAAAAGTTGAACAACAAACACAGTAAATATTTTTGCAACAAATGTAACAAAGCATTAGTTTTCAGAGCAAACAGTACTTACAAATAAGAAGAAAAAAAATACCCACCGGAAAAAGGAGCAAAAGAGGTTACATATATGATTTACTGCAAAAGATATAGTTAAGAAAATGGAAATCAAACCACAATGAAATACCATTTTTCAAATCCAGACTAAACCACAAGATACCATTTTTCAACTAGCAGGTTGGCAAAGATTCAAAAAACTTTTAGAATGCTGTATTAGAGGGGATCAAGGGAAGCAGGCGTACTTACTCATTGGTGGTGAGGATGTAAATTGGAACAATCCTTTGGAAGACAATTTGGCAATATCAGTCAGAATTAAAGATACATTTATCATTTGACCCAGCAATTCAACTTCTAAGAATGTATCCTGCAGATAAATGTGTGCAAAAATATGTATACAAGCCTGTTCAGAGCAGTATTTTCTCAGTATTTTCTACAATAGCAGCATAGTCTCCATCAATAGGGTCATTATTAAATTACGGAACATCTATACTCCATAATACTATGTAGCTTTTAAAGAGACTGAAGTAGGTCCATAAATGCTGTTAAGGAACAATCACTTAGATACTTTATTACATCAAAGTAAAGAAGAAAACCATGAGGTGAGCTCTTTTTATAAATGTTATACGTGCCTTGTCCGGTGGCTAGAAATAGAGGAAATGATGCTTGAATTTCCAATGATCATGGACAGCCCCACATTTTTTTTTACCTTAATGCTTTCTATAATTTGAAAGTTTTAAGTATGCATTACTTTTGTAATTTTAAAGATAATTATTAACAAAAAGAAATCTCACCAACTTATAGAGCCTGCTGCTATGTACAGATACTCTGATATCATTTTGCAAATAAAGGAAAAGCACACCATTCTTTTTCACCCAAGAAGATAAAAGACTTTGCCATTATAACTAAGGATGCTTTAGATAAATCAAAGGTTTAAAACATATCAAATTCTGCTTGCCTTACAAAGTGTTAAACCTTAGGAAATGAAATAATGAATAGATCTAAAAGAACCTGGAAAAATCAAACTGACCAAAATGATTCACTGGGTCTTGATGAACACCATGGAGACCACTTTACAAGAGGCAGTCTGACAGTTTCACACTCCACAGAGTGTGAAAACCATAGAGGAAGACAAACCATAGCGGAATTTCACATTGAATTACATAGTCAAGCTGATTTCCCCAGGAGAGAGAGAGAACTAAAGGAACCCTGAAAGAGAAAACTTCAGAAAGAATCTGTGCATCTGTTTCCCAGTCAATATTTACAGCCCATCTAATTTGTTTATGTAAACTTTTTAGATTTTTGCCAAATATTTACTAAATTTATAATTGATTGTGATAAGTGATCAAATGGATCATATGCAAATCTGATCAAATTAGTGAGGAAAACAAAAATTCCTAAACCAACTATATGTCAGATATCATATAGTCTTTGTATCTAAACTAAGAATTTCGGGCAAGGAAAATTGGATCTGCAAGACAAAATATGTTTTCTCTGTGGAAGGTGTTGTTCAGTTTCTACCAAGTGCGTAGCTGGAGAATTCAGATGGTTGTGGTTCTGGGATCTTGGGGGTTGTTTCTACCTTCTGGCAACGAGTGTTCTTCCCTAGTATTCAAGGGCTCCCATATGACCTGAGTGACAGCTAACAGCTGGGTCAAAAGCTATAATTATTTCATCAGCTCTCTTGGTTTCAACTAACTCCTACCAATACCTAGTTATTGGCCTCTAACGTCAACCTCTTTCCTGGACTCCGTGCCTGGATTTGCATCTCCCTCCGCCCCCCGATATCCTGCAAGCATCGTGCACTCAGTATACATGGAGTACAAGTTGTACCACACTTAACACGCAATATGCCCCCCTCCCTGGGTTCCATATAATGGCTAGTAGCACCACTAGCCTCTCAGGCACCCATGTTAAAACCAGAGATATCCTTGACCCTTGGTTCTTCTTGCTTATCCTTCCTACCTAAGTGATCTCCAAATTCTTTCAGTTATGTTGCTTATCATTCCTTTCCATTTTTAACCTGCCCTCTCTATTTCAACTGCTACCATCCTAATTTAGTGTCTCATCATTTCTTGCCTCACTGACTGCAGTCATTTCCCAACTGGTCATTCAACCTCCTGGTTTAATCCCCCATAATAATATCCCAAACTGAATTCAGAGTTGTTCTAAAATGCACAATTTATCATATGTCTCTTCTATTTAACACTTTGGTGATGCCTTGCTTTCAACAAAACCAAGCATAAAGTCCCAAGGAAATCATTTAAGACCTTTCAGAAGCTGGCCCTAACCTGACTTTTCAGTCTTTTTTCCCATCAATCACTGCACTCATACACACACACACACACACACACACACACACACACACACACACCTGCCACCATAACATACTACTCATGCCCCCCTAAACTTGCCATTATCCTTTACATTGCTATGCATTTGTGCACCATGCTATTTCTTTTTTTTCAGTGATGCTCTCCATTGCCAGCACTCCATTACTGACACCTTGGTCCACTCACTCCTCACTTCTCACGGGCAGCCCATTTCCCCATCCCGAGTTCATGGTTAGGGGAGGAAGAACAATCCCATCAGCCAAGATTATTCTGTACCCTAAGGGCACCCAGGAAAGTGAGCACAGACCTGCTCTGGGAGCAGAGACATCCCCCAGTCCTGGGTCACTGATTTCTGGGGTTTCCTCTGAAGCAGCAGAGCTGATGAGGACACCAGGTACGACAACATGGACGCAGAGCGATGGGATGTGTCACTTGTCATGATCGCGAAGAAGAATCTACGGGACAAGCGATGGGTCAGTGGTCCCCAGAAGTTTTCCCCTCTTCTTCTCAGATCTGGCTGAACTAGTCAGTTTCTCCTGTATTTACTAATCTAACAGCTTCTATTTATATTGCCTCAGTGATGTCTTCCCCTGCTCCTTATGAAGAGTCCCCCTTCTAGCAGTATTTCTCACCTAGCGATCGCCAACCATGGCAGAAACCCACAAAAGCTTCAGAAGGCTTAGCTCAAAGATCACATTTGCCTGCTTCCCAGATTGAGTGACTCTCCTCCTTTACTGTGTATTTACAGCACTTTGTACTTGTGTCTGTCCCAGTGGTTACAATAATATATGCAATGATTCGTTTATGTGTCTATGAGCTGTCCGAGGAGGGCATTGGCCATGTCTTAGACTCTATTATAATAACCACGCAGATCCAGACACACTGAAAGTTTGTCTGTTCCCAGAACTCACCAAGCTTCTTTCTGTCTTGGGGACTTCGTTCCCGCTGGTGCTTTTTCCTGGGACAACTCCTACTCCCACCTCCCATTTTCCCAGAGCCGGCTCCTTCTTTTCATGTGGATTCCAGCTTAAGTGCAAGGTCCTCAGAGAGGCCATCACTTTTTCCCTTTGCCAATAATCTCCATCACAACTATCTTTACTTTATTCCTAGCATTTATCATTAGTGGAAATTATCTCTACTTTATATGTTTATTTGTTTACTGTCTATCCTACCTATAATGAAAATGTAAAGGTCAAGGGTACCTATCTTGTTCAGCTCTGTGTCCCAAGCGGGTAGCACATAGTAGCTGTTCAAAAACTATTGTTGAGTACATTATTTTTCTGTGCTTATTTATACCTATAATTTTTTATAAAACTAAACTACATATTTACGTGTATATTCTGCTTTGTTCATTTATTATCATTTCTTGGGGTTTTCCTAATGTTAATTATTCTTTGAGAATATAATGCCCAGCTACTCTTTTGTGTGAATGTAGAAAAAGTTCTAAACACCATTTTTTTAGATTCCACATAAAAGTGATATCACTGTCTTTTTCACAGAGAACTCTACTCAGGACTCTGTAATGAGCTATATGCGAACAGAATCTAAAAGAGTGGATATATGTATATGTATAACTGATTCACTTTGCTGTACAGGAGAAACTAACATAGCATTGTAAACCAACTATACTCCAATAAAATTAATTTTTAAAAAAGACCTCATCACCAAATACCAAGGCTTTCCCAGCCATCCTCCTCCTCAGCACTCTGCTTTGGGTGCCTGGAATCCCTTTTCTTTGTGGCCACCACCATGGTAATATGAAAATCCTCACCTCTTGGTTCTCATCTTCTCTCACTACTGGTTCCTTCTAACCGTGGGTCTGCCTACTCCTTCACTTTCTAAATGTACAAGTTCCATCTCGTCCATCTGGGCTAATCTCTCCCTTTGCAATTCCACTCCCATCAATGATCCCTTACGTCTAGAGCACCAGCTGTTCTCCAAGCGGCTCCTCCACGTTTCCATGGTGATGGTCTCCTGGCACTCCCAGCCCACCATGTCCAAAACTGGATTCAAAACGTGTCCTCTCCCAAATCTGCTCCTTTTCTTGAACGCTCAATGCCTACAAAACCACCGTCCTTCCAGTTGTTTTGGCTCAAGCTAAGTTGTCATCTTTGACTGACTCTACTCATTCACACATTTGCTGAATCTTATTTCATTTTTTTTTTGTATACTGAATATAATTTTGTTGCTTTTCTCTGATTACACAAGTCATATGTGTTCAATGCAGTGATTTCAAACATATAGAAAAGAGGGTAAAAATCACATGGGATCCCACCTTACTGCAATGTTCATCAATAATAATAATCATTCTTTCATGAATCTTTTACTTCAGATAGAAAAATGATAGACAAATAGATAGATGACAGCTAGCTAGCTAGCTAGCTAGGTAGATAGATGAGTTCATAGAAATAGGATAATATATTAATTAAATCTTTAAAGGTAAAAAAAATCAAAAGAGTTGCAAAAACTGTGGGTTAATCTAAATTTGTATGATGAATAATGTCAGCTCTCAATCCTGTCAGTATTACCTTTATGAAGGCATATATAACATCATGTGGAGAAATGAAGAGTGTCTGTTTTAGGGTTTTTGTGAATTTGAAGCCTGGACCAAATGGTGCCCCTGCGGAAGTTCTGGAATTGGGACCTTGTTTTATTCATCTTTCTATGCTCCATGGAGACTCTCATGGTATATGTAGAATAATATTTTGCTCTATGAATGATCAATGGCCTCAACAAATATCTTTTAATACCTACCACATACAAGCCACTGCTAGCTATGTGAGAGATACACAAATGAATAAGACATTGCCCTTGCTTTTGAGGAAATTTATATCTATGGTTTTTAAAAAAAATGTTTATAAACTCCATAAACTTCGCTCCCTACCACCTGTCTTCAAGCCTGTGAAGAGCTCATTTTGGTTCTCTCTGGGTTTTGTGTAGGACCTGAAGTTTCCAGCCTTGTTCCCAACATACACTTTGACATATAAGAGGGGATGCAAAAAAAAAAAAGGAGATCTGAGAGGGCTGATTTAAAAGAAATGAAAGTTGTTTATTTTTTGAAAACACGTTTTGTAGGTGATGGCTCTTGATCACTGTGGGACGGCCACTGTAGGATCCCTCAAACATTGCAAGATCTCATCCTGGACCTGTAATCATTTTGGCTATAATCTGATGTCTTCTTTTCAAAGGATGCAGCTATTCTGGAGAGGCTTCTGTCTGAACTCAGCCATATTTCTAGGCTCAAAGTGGTGGGACACTGCTCATGTGAAAGCACCGTGGAAGACTTGAAAGCACGATATGGACCTTCAGAATAATCTAAAGTGTGTTCCCAGTACATGTCCAGGACAGAAGATGCTCATTTGTCACATGTGAGGGAGCAGTGAAATTTATTTTTACAGATTCACTGGGCTGAAAGGAAGACTACGTGGGCCCATCACATTCTAGCAATTTCCATCACAGCAAAAACAATCTTAGAAGGAAGACATACTTGATCTCTACTTGAAGATTACAACCTCTTTCATTAACTCTTTGCAAGTACTTTTCAAAAAATTTAAGATTATACTTCAGCAATATATGGCATTAAAGCATTAGAGAAAAGGCTAGGTGAAAATGTCAGTCATATCTAAGAGCAGATGTCCACCATTTCTCTCTGGGGAAGCAGCCCATTAACCTGTATGCTGCTGAATCAGATGTGACAAAAAAGTTCATTCAGGGCTTCCCTGGTGGCGCAGCGGTTGAGAGTTTGCCTGCCAATGCAGGGGACACGGGTTCGAGCCCTGGTCTGGGAGGATCCCACATGCCACGGAGCAGCTGGGCCCGTGAGCCACAATTGCTGAGCCTGAGCGTCTGGAGCCTGTGCTCCACAACAAGAGGCCACGATAGTGAGAGGCCCGCGCACCATGACGAAGAGTGGCCCCCGCTTGCCACAACTGGAGAAAGCCCTCGCACAGAAACGAAGACCCAACACAACCATAAAAATAAATAAATTAATTAATTAATTAAAAACTTAAAAAAAAAAAAAAAAGTTCATTCAGCCCGGTTTATTTTGCCTTGAGAGTCAGAAGCATGAGTGGCAATGGCTGGTCTTTCTGGATCTGCTGTTTCTTCCACTTTCGAGACTTGTTGAGTCGGACCTGACTGAGCTCACAGACATCTCAGGTTCTGCTGCACATATGCGCCTCCTCACAGCCTGAGTGCCGGTGATCTATAGCATCCTGGTAATTTGTGTTTTAAAACTGCACACCTACCTGCCCAGATGTAAAATCAGCACCAAGCAGAATCAGCTTCCCCTCGAATCTGTGTGTCCTGTGCTCTTCCACAGAAGACGAAACACCGCAGTGCTGATCCGGGGTGCATGTTATATGGGCCATGACACCTCTGGGGGTGACAGCCACATTCATCAAAGCTCCAGTCCCTCGAAAGGGATAATGTGCAGGAGCTGTGTGAGCAGCTATTAGAGAATTCATCCTTGCCTTATGGCTTTTCTAAAACTTAATAAAAATCCTCTTTTCAATCAGAATCTTCCAAAGAATACAGACCTCATTTCTCCGACTTCTTGGAGAAGCCAAAGCAAACATCAACTACTATAATTTCTATTTTTCAGTTTCAAGGGCCTCAAAGATGCTCTTTCACTTAGTGTCATGCTGTTGATCTCCTTTCAGATTTGCCTACACAAGGATTTTACTCAGGACAGATTCGGCTCTTTATTTGTACTTTGAGTCACATACCTTTGGAGCCTTTGAGCTTGAAGGGATGTTAGATCTCCTTACCTCTTTGAAGGCGAAGAGATGAAAGCTGGAAGAAGAGAAGGGGCGTCCTAGTTTTACTCTAGTGAATGGCACAATCAAGACCGAAATGACCTGTGCACAAAAGCAAAAAACATACAACAGAACAAAAATTAAACATGTTTAGTTTTCTGCCAATAACATAGTATCTATAATACCCTTAAGATAATCTTCCTTGCTCAACATTTTAGAGTTTATGCAATGCTTTCACATAAATTGTTTTAATCCTCACAACCACTCTGGATGCAAGTTTTTTTTTCTTAAACAAATGAGGAAATGAGCACTCAGGGTGGCCAAAAGACTGGCAAAGATCATGTCTTTGGGTCTGAACAGGGGCTCAAGTCCAAAGGTTCAGATCCCCAGGCAGGAATGCATTATGAAATGATTCTACCCATCAGCGAGCAGCAATTTAAACATCTAAATAGATTTGCTTTTTCCCATTGGTCGGAAATTTTCCAAACTTAGCTTTGACCAGCAAAATTGTCCTGCCGTACCCAGAAGTGGGTCCAAAGCCGCTTCCATAAGATGACAACAATATCTGTCAGAATAATCAGAATGGGATTAAATTACCACTCTGTTTCTCTGGGCCTTAAACTGGTTTGTCCCCAACAGCTTCGATCCTCAGGAATATTAAAGTAATTTGACAGCTTCTTCCCAAAGAGAGATTTATATTGTGCAGATTTGTTCAAAGAAAACTCTTGCCATTGTTTCTGTGGTACTGGGATTAATTATGCCAGACTGTTTTCGTTTATTGTCTCCTTTTCTATATTTAATGGAGCTAGGAAAAATAAAACTCATTTTTCTTCCTTCCCACGTTGAAACTCCTACAATATTTTCTTAGGCAAATTAATAAAAGACACCGTTACAGGGAAGATGTGGGATTCTTCTACAGAAGACCTTCTGAGTTTCCCTGACACAGACTTCTTCCCTTCCCTTCCAAGCTCTTCCTCTTTCATAGAAGCACTTTAAGTCATGGGGGTCAGGAGTCTGCAGCAAGTAAACGTGAAACGAAAACACTAAGTTTCCTTTTTCTTCTTTCTCTGATTTCTTCATCTGCATAAATTAAAACCTATTCTAGACTGGCTTCTTTGCTTTGGCACGAAAATAAGTTCTTCAAGTGCTCATGAAGTGCCCAGTCACCTCATCCTGGGCCTTCTGCTTCCTTAACTTTTTGTTCCTCAACTTCTCAGGCATATCTCTTGTCAGACCAGTATAATTTTTTTCTGTAAAACCTGAATTGGTAACCTTGGAAAGTCTGAATTGCATCCAAAAGGAATTCATTACTGAGTGGCGGTGACTTTGACTTTCATGAAAATGAATGCTCCGAAACCATCAGCTTTGGAAAATAATTCATTACACTTCTTTTTTTTTTTTTTTTTTTTTGGTGGTGGGGTGGATAAAAGTGCCTTTCATAAAAGTACCTCTTGTATGAGTATCCTGTGTGACCTATCTCTTATGAAAGAAAATGTTAGGACAGTCAGCTATTTGGAAACATTGTACATGCAAGCTTTTATGCTGACTTTCACTGAGAACAAGATGAATCATGAATACTTAAAATTATTTCCCCATGGTCCTGCTTAAATCCTAGTTTAACTGTTTCAGAGTATGCACCTGGGGGAAGCCGTATGCAATATGGGTTTGGGAGTTGGCGCTTCCAAGAACTGTCCAGCTCTGTGGCCGGTGGGAATGATGCTCCCTGGAATTTTCATCTCAGTCCCCTCTTGTCTCATTATTTGGGCAGATACATTCAGGTCTCTCTTTCCCTTGAGACCAAAGAATACATACCACTAGCCCGAGTATTTTGTAGGTTGGCAAAAGTTATGAGATTTTTCCTTAACTTAGAAAAATTACATAAAAGAACAGAGTAAAAGATTCATACATCGAAGACCCAGATTTTTAAAATTTAATATTATAGCATATCTGCTTCAGAAATTTTTCATATTAAATACATAAATAAAATAGGAATTAAGGAAAAATGTGCTTTGTACGTCTACTCAATGGTATTCTTTCTCCCTCCCTAGAGGCACACACTCCCATCAATTTGGGATATATTCTCCCAGACCATGTTTTTACATCTTTACTACCCACCTTTAAACATTTTATACTATTTGAGGCAGACGATTCTGTTTGCCCACCTCATCATTGTCATTCCCCTCTTCCCTTCTATCAGGACCCTGCTCTTGTTCAGGAAGCAGTGATCGAGAAGTCTATTCATTCACCCCTCCCAGGCTCTGGTGCAGCTAAAGAGTGGAGGGGTGGGTAGGGAACGATGTGACCTAGATTTGACCAAGGAGGTAGAAGCAGAAGTTCAGAAGATGAGGCTTCTGTAAAAACCATCATTTTCTTGGTAAGAGGGGGTATATTCAGATTAGGTTCAGATTCATCTTCTACCCTTTCTCTCTATGGACCTGACGCATGGATGCATTATGTGGTGTGGAAGCTCTCAGCTTGTCGTCTTGAGGATGAAAGAGAGAAAGACAGAATGAGCTTTGGGGAAGGAACCCTGGTTGCAGGTTTGAGGACCCCTAAAAACAATTTTCAAGCTCTCCACCAGAGATGGACTAATTAAACATATTTACATGTTATATACCCTGTCCCCTTTCTGGACCACCAGACCCGGTTAATTGTACAAGTGGCCCATCCCTCGCTTTGTGGGACCTGACTGATGGCTTCTTGGAGCCACCATCATCTGGATCACCTTCAGCTGAACTCTTACAGGACAAAATCATAAACCTCTATTTGCTTAAGCCACTGTCATTAAATTTCTTCGAATGCGACCAAACACAATCCTAACTGCTGATATATTGTTGTTGTTGTTGTTGTTGTTTCAGTCTTCACACCGTTTATTTCTCCGTCCCGGTAGGTGGGGTCGCTGGGACGGGGCGGGCAGAAAACCGCGCGCAGGCTGCGGGCCGCGGGCAGGGGAGTCCGGGGCACGACACTCAGGCGAAGGTGGAGCCGTTGCAGCCCACGTCGGCCGCGTTCACGCCGTAGTAGTTGATGGAGATCCTGCCCGGGCTGACGGACGCGCAGGCGTCACAGCAGCTTGCTGTCGAGCGGTTCTGCGCGCCGCCGACCTTGCCGATGCTGTGCAGGCTGGAGAGCGCGCGGCTCGCTGCAGCCCCCGAAGGCCGTGAGCTGGTCCGGCACCACGCGCACCGCGATGTACGGCGCGGGCTCGCCCGTGGTCTGCGCCAGCTGCTGGGTGAGCTCGGAGAGGAGCCCGTCCGGCACAGAGGCGCGGGGCACGTTGGTGTTCACCAGGAATATCGGCGTGACGGCGAGGGACGGCGAGGACAGGGATACAGGAACCAACCGACTCCTGATACATTGTTTTTAAGATTTTTAAAATGGTGGTATCCTAACAAGCTGTTTTACAACTTGTTTTTTTTTTTTTACTCAAATTACGTTTGACCTCTATCCACTCTGATACATATCTAGTTCACTTACTTTTTTTTTTTTTTTTTTTGAAATTCACGTTCTTTTTTATTTATTTATTTATTTATTTATGACTGTGTTGGGTCTTCGTTTCTGTGCGAGGGCTTTCTCTAGTTGCGGCAAGTGGGGACCACTCTTCATCGCGGTGCGCGGGCCTCTCACCATCGCGGCCTCTCTTGTTGCGGAGCACAGGCTCCAGACGCGCAGGCTCAGTAATTGTGGCTCACGGGCCCAGTTGCTCCGTGGCATGTGGGATCTTCCCAGACCAGGGCTCGAACCCGTGTCCCCTGCATTGGCAGGCAGATTCTCAACCACTGCGCCACCAGGGAAGCCCGAGTTCACTTACTTTTAAATTTATTTTCTCTACTCATTTCTTTTTGATGGCCCTTTAGATTGCCTCTTAACTTTTCACCACTACCAAAATATTGTTCTGCACAGCCCCGCAGGCTCACACACACAAGAGTTTCTCTAGGATGTGTGCTAGATGTGGACTCTGACAGATCTTTCTGAGATTCTTAATTTGGGTCTAAGTTACTTTTTGAAAATAGAACTATTTGTACATTTAGAGGCAAGTGGGCAGTGGCAGTCTCCAGGGCTCTTTAAACTACACCATGTCACATTTCCTAATTTTCTTACCATATTTGTTAGGCTTCTGACAAATTGAAAACTAAAATCTGGGGGGGAAATGCAGAAACAGCAGCAACTAAGTAAGAAAGAATTTTGATTTCCACCAGTTCTCTAACCATTCCTTCTGTTATTCCCTTTTTGGCCATGAAACTCTATACCAGGAGTTTTCAACCACGGTACTATGGACATTTAGGGCTAGGTCACTTTTTGCTGTGGGACCTGTCCTGTGTATTCTGGGATGTTTAGCAGCCTCTCTGGCCTCTACTCACTAGATGCCATGAGCACACCCCCTCCAGTTGCGACAACCAAAATGACTCCAGACATTGCCGAATGCACCCTGAACATGATACAAATTAAAACTGATATTTACTATCAAAGTTATTTAGCATTAGGGAGTGGGGGGGGGTCAAAATCACCCAGTTGAGAACCACCGCTCTACAGTCGCTAACCTTATGGTATTTAGGACCAATATGAACAGAGAATCCCACGGAGGCATTGGCAGACCATGTGATTTTTTTTGAAATGGCCATTTTAAGCCCATTTAAGAAGGCTACTATGGATTCCGTTTCAGTAAACCAATATTTCCAACACTTAAGTTGGGGAAATTAATTTTGGATATTTATAAAACCTTTGTAAAATAAAAATATAAGAAATAATAACAATAATAATAATAGCATTTATACTGTATTAGGAATTTTCCTAAACATGTTACTATGCCTGCTTGTTTAATCCTCACAACCTAGCTGTGATATAGGTACTATTTTATACCCCTTTCACAGATGAAAACACTGAGGTACAAGAAGGTTAAGACTTGTTCTTCATAGAGATTCTTTTTAATTCTCACAATAAGCCTTCAAGGTACACAAAATTACTGCCATTTTGCAGATGAATAAATTGAAACAGAGATTAACAAACCTATTAAGCAACTATCCCACAGTATTAAACTCTGAGGTAATATTCAATGTGGATTAATGTGTTTATACCCATGAACATGGTATAAATGAAAATTGATATTTACTATCAGAGTTATTTATTATTCAGCATTAGAGATATGAATGCCTTAAGATGAATTTAATTACCTCTTTTGTAAATACAGAAAAATTAGATTTTATAATTTGTAATAGAAAATTATATTTATGTCTAAGTTTAAAATTTTCAACTTTCTCCTTGTTTCTCTTCCTCCCTAAGCCCCACATTCTTTTCAGTAAGGATTTAGGTAAGGCAGCTAACCAGATGTATAAAGCTAACTAAACATAATAAAACGTGTTCTAGTAACATAAAGTGGATTCAGAAATCACGAGAAAACACTTCCTATATGGACTTATACACTGCTATGGGAAGGCTACAAATGAGAATTCTGCTCTCTCACTGCCATTATGAAAAAGGAAATGTGGTCAATTACGTAGTTCCCAGGGCCCATTAAATAAAAAACAAACCCATTACTCAGAAGTACCACAGTGGTTGGCACTAAGATCAGACAGGAATTTCTCCCATTGCACCTGACAAAGTTACACCGTACGCAGTGTTCGGAACAGCATCCTCTACAGCATGCAAACAATAAATGCAGTGAGGAGTTTCATAAGTCTGGGTGGGCTGCAAGCCCAATTCAGGGAAAGCGTGATTATCACTTGTGAGTTGTCCTTTTTATCCTGACTGCAATTGGATTCTCTGATGAACATTTCGGAAGTCATCAAAATATCATCAAACTATACAAGAATTTTAAACATCACCCTGATCTTATTGGTTTTTGCTGATTCTTTGGGCTCTCCATTAATCTCCATTTGACACTGCCTTTATAAATCAACAGACAGATTTACATATTTTAAAATACACTTTCTTTTTTAGATTTTCAAAAATTCCTGGTTGTACCTGTTCTCCAAAACTACTGTAGTGAGCCACCGTAGGGTCACTGTGGTTTTATGCTACTAACTTAATAGTGAGTTATGTAACTTTATTCCCCCAGCCTGCTCAGTTGCTTATATTCTGTAAGGCTCAGGGCACTTTATAAATTAATAATTTTTAAAAAGCCTACAATAATATTTGCACAGGTCTATTAGCAACCAGAACAATGGTGAGGATTATAACGGTTTTTCTTGCATTACATCTTTAAAAGAAGATTCAGCAGAGTAGGTCGAAGTGAAAATAGCTGAAACTTCTAGTTCCTATTGTAATTCAGAAAGTACTGATATTTATTATTATTATTAATAATATTATCATCATCATTATCATTACAAATAGTGAAAGTAGGGATGAATAAATAAAGCCTGCCCTAGGGGCAGCCTGAAGCTATCCAGCAAGTTACTGTGCTTCAGAATTATGAGAATTTTTATCCATCATCAATAAAAAATGAGCATAGCAGTTATTATGGCAGTTTCCACAGTCAAGACTGTTTCCGCTATTACATCTCTTAGTAAAAGGGGTAATGCGCTCTCCATTATACGATGTCAACTCATCCACCTTTCTGCCATTAAAGTATAGTGTACAACCTTTTACGTGGATTCTTCCGTAGTGAAGTCACATTTCCATGCAATTGGGGCAAGGACACAATGGGGCTAAATTAACTGGGGGCAGAAAGTAAAGTAAATTACATTTTTTATAAACCAATAGGGGTACTGAGCCGCCTCCATTCTTTATTTGGAAAGGAATGAAGTTGAAATAAATTTGATAAAATAAATATTTTACAGAGCAGGCCTACGTTCACCAGTGGTGGAATTACGCCAGCCCAGTGCCCTCGATGCTCCACTGGGCACACTCCCCGGCAACACAAAAGAAGCACGTACTTCTCTACCCCTACGCTCTCCAGCACCATGGATACGAATAGCAGCCTGCGCAGCTGCCTGGAGTTGCGGCCATCTTTCCAGCAACATGGTAGTTGGCGTTGGGCTCTCAGAATACCAGAGTTCCCATCCCTATATGCTAATTTTTTCTCCCCCAAGCCCTTTTTATTTTATTTTGTCTTTTTTAAAAATTATTTATTTATTTATTTAGGCTGCGCCAGGTCACAGTTGTGGCACGCGGGATCTTCGCTGCGGCACGCGGGATCTTATTTGCAGCGTGCACACGGGATCCAGTTCCCCGACCAGGGATCGAAGCCAGGCCCCCTGCATTGGGAGCGCGGAGTCTTACCCACTGGAGTACCAGGGAAGTCCCTATTTTGTCTTTCTTTTTTAAGCCTAACTACTCTTGCTTATGATTATCAAAGGGATATAGTAGTTTCATGGGTAACTCGCTAAAGAGTATGTGTGGAGAAGTCTGAGAAGCACAAGATTTGGAAGGGAAGACCCCACTTCAAGTCCAGCCTCTACTTTCCTTTGATGTGTTAATTTGGGAAAATGCCTTTCCCACTTCTTAACAGATATTTTTAAGGATATATGACCAGCTCAAAATGATTGCCACTTCTCTGGGAAACTATGTCCATCCTGTCTGCATACTCCTCACCCACCACGAACTAGACCTTACCCATCAGATTTTCTCCCCCAACAGGGTTGATAAAACGTAAGCTATGGAAAGCTTCATTCTGTCATGTGGACAAAAGAGCAGAAAAAGTTAATCTGCAGGTAGCAAATAATGTGATAGAAAGGAAGAGAAGAGGCAATACAGGAAAGGGAGACTGAGTCTTGGGTATTCTTAAGCCATCCTAGGAAAGAAGCCAGAGTCACCTTGGCAGTGTTCCCATCCCACCACCTCCACTGAGACCCTACTTGACATCTGGCTGCACATCTACACTCTGGTTCTGTGAGACCCCCTAAGTCATGACACTTGGAGCGCTTTCTATTGTTTTTTTAGATTTTTGTGGGTCTTTGTTCCCTGCAACCGCAAGAATTCTAAAGACACTCTTGAAGTCTTGGTTTTTCTTTTTCTACCACAGAAATAAGAATTCCTGACCCACTATTATCATGGGCTCACTGGGAGGGGCAAGTGAGTTGATGGACAAGGACGTTCTTTGTTAATCATTTTCAAGCTCATTCATTTTCTCAACACATGTTTACCTGGCATCCGCTATGTCCAATGCTCTGGATGTGAGTATAAAGCACAGAGAAAAAGAAATTATTACCAAATAGAATTTATGTTCTAAGGGAGGGAAATAGACAATAATTTTTTTTTTATAAAGCTAGTAAATATATTGTATGACAGATAATAAAAGGAAGTAAAAATGTAGTGTAAAGGTGGCAGGGAGTGATGGAGGTGAAGGAGTTGTTATTTTAGGTGGATTGGTTAAAGAAAGCCTCAATAATGCAATAACACCTGAGACATGATGCAAATTAGGGAGTGAGATAGGGGGACGTCTGGAGAACGGCATTCTAACAGAGGGAAGGTCAATGCAAAAGCTCCGAGGCAGGAGTGGGCATGTTGTGTTTGAGGAACAGGAAGAAGACAAGAGTGACACCACAGAAAAGGAGATCCTCCAGTGGCTGATATCCTACGGTAACAACTTTCAATTTTACTGTGGATGAGATGGAAAGCTATTGGAAGCTTTTGAGCAGAGATAAGATGTGATTTGACTTCCATTTGAAAAGGAATATTGAGATGTTGTGTTAAGAATAGACAATAGAGGGGAAAGGTGAAGCCAGGAAACCTGCTGGGCAGGCAATGAGTGGTCCAGGTGAGAGATTTTGGTGGCTTGGGTAAGAATCGTGGCTGTAGAGGGACAAGGAAGTGCCGGATTCTCATTTAATTTGAAGGTAGAAGCTATCAGGGTTGCTGATGGTTTAGAGATGGTTTTGAGAGAAGACAGGAGTAGAGAAAGAGTAAAGATTTTGGGTCAGAGACAAAGATGAAGCTGTTGTTGATGAGATGGGAGATGGTTGCAGGATCATAAGTTATTGAAGTAGGGAAAATGAAAAGTTTCATTTTTGGATATGGGAAATTTCAAACGACTGTTAGACATGCAAGTAGAAAAATCAAGTAAGAATTTGTATATGCAAGTTTGGAGGTCAGGAGAGAGATCAAGACTAGAGATCTGGTTTATGTTCCTGCCTTTCTATTCCCCTTTCCCCTCCATAGAAACATCCCACTTGGACCTGCTAGAAGATTGATATTTTCAGTCAGTGGGATTAAGAAGTAAGGCGATTACAGACAGTATGATACTTTAAGATCAAAGTGTTTGTAAGGGAAGCAAGAGAATTTTTTAAAGCCCCAGTTGACTTTCTTGGCTTTCTGTAATTAATTTGGGTCAACATATCTTTTATCTTTGAATAAAATACCATCAGCAGCAAAACATATCTATAAATATATTTATTGGAAACACTGGGGATTCCGAGTCAGAAAACAAATATAGAGATCACTATAATAATAATTAACAAATTATTCTTTGATGTGTGAACTGTTGGATGAGCATGTCAGTCATTGAACATTTATCAAGCACTGACTCTGTGCTGCTGAGAACAGCCTAAGAGTGTAAGTAACACTAATAAAACTCAGTCCCTGCCTTAAGGGGCTTAGAGCAGAAAGCCTGAAATCTGGCATAATCCCAAGGTCAACTCACAGCAAACGGTAAATTTGCAAAATCTGTCTTTGGTCCTCTTCTACCACCGTATTCAGAATTTAACTTATGCTATAGCACATCCACTTTCCAATCCAATCTGTAAACCAGAGAGATTGTATCCCACCGTATACCCTGGAAATACATGCAAATAAAAAGAACCCATATTTGAGATGTGAAATAAAGCTGAGAACCACGAAGGCAACACAGTTTGGTGTAAAGAGCGCAAGGATAGAGCCAACTTCTTAATCCTATTCAGCATGTCACTTACCAACTGGGGCATATACGATAAATTCATTGATATGGAACACTTCAATGCCTCACTGATGTGAGAGAGCAATTATCCTCCACTAAAGCCTTCAGGATTTCTATCTCCAATCTTTCAAACCTTCTTCATTGTTTTACATAGCTTTGTTTTTTAATCCTCATTTTAGTGGGGTTTACCTACCCAACTCCAAAATATTTTATTGTGTAATTATCACACATGGCACTCATGAGCCCAGTAAACATTAATTGGGCACCTACTGTGCTACAAACTGGTGACACGAAGAATGAGATGCACAACTTCTTTTCAAGCAGAGAGGAAAAAACCACATAAACATAATGCATTACAAACACTGCAAAGGTGGATCTTTGCATGAGATATTATGAGAGCCCAGAAGAAGGCACTTATCAACCCAAGAAGGTCAGCAAAGCCTTGCTCGGGGAGTTTTGTTTTTATTTTATTTTTATTTTTTGGCAGCGCCACACAGCATGTGGGATGCGGGATGTTAGTTCCCCGACCAGGGATCGAACCCGCGGCCCCTGCAGTGGACGTGAGGAATCTTAACCACCGGACCTCCAGGGAAGTCCCTAACCTTGCTTAGGGAGATTTAGAATTCAAGTGGGAGTTCACCAGGCCAAGGGACAAGCAGGCCGTGGTTAGGAAGAGAGACCATTCCTGCAGGTGGAGAAAATAAGACCCAACAATGAGTCAGTTGCATGAGATTAAGTGCTGTTGGAATATAAACTTCAAGACAGAGTCATGAGAGCTGCAACTGGAGGGCAAAGTTAGGGTCAGATCATGGGGGCGTCTGATGTCCAAACTTAATTCTGCTTTTGCTAGGGAGCTATTCTTCCCTAAGCTATCTCAAATCCTTCTCTCTTTTTGTGGAGATGGGGGAGGTGTAGGTGGGCTGAGCATGTTAAACAACTGAGAATGAAATAAATGACTTTATACAACTGTAGAGGTTTCTTCTTTTACGTTTTTTTCTGATGCCTGGGGAGAAATGATGCAAAAGGCAGGAAAATAAATATTATGGAGATTAATTAATTAGAATATTGCTTGTTATGTTTAAAATTCATCAGAAATAATGATACAGGCTACAAGCATCTTTTAAATGATTATTACCGATTACAATCAGAAAGCATAATTATTAAGTCAATGACCTCTGGGGTCCCTTATAACAGTTGTAAGATTCCAAAATTACGACCTTGTTTTTTAGCTTGTGTCTGCAGAATTGCCAGAGGGGAAGTATCTCTAAAGAAGGAATTAAGAACTCAGTCTCAGCTTGTGGTGCAATATCTCTGTTCTCAGAGCTCACTTCATAGCAAACAATGAGGATATTTACCAAGGGTTTCTCAGAAATGATTTCAGATTTCAAGAAAGTGCATTATAGGAACTCAAGAGATTAGCCAGATAGAAGATTATAAGAAAGATACAAATGATATAAAAATATTAATTTAAGTAATATAGCAAACTAAGCTTACTATAAGCTTAGTTTATAAGCTTATAGTAAGCTTACTATCCTTATATAAGGATATAGATGTAAATATACAAACTATACCTCATTAGTGCTTTTTATGACATGTGTCTGACTCTACGACTAAAAATATTATCCACTAATACACATATTTTTGATCCAGTACACTTTCATTTTAAAAATCATTCCCCAAATCCTATAATTACTGAGAATGCTGACCAGTGCTATTTGAAAATTCTTTGTAATCCAGGTTACTTATCATCATGTTGGATAAAAATAGGCAAATGACATCTGCTCCCTTTTAAGAAATAGAGGTCCTGGCTTCATCTAACCTAATTAACTGGTTAGAGTAGCCATCCATAAAAACAGAAGCTAGCACTTCAAGGCCCATTAGCATCACCCCATGAAGCTGTTCTCCTTAGCTGGCTGATTTCTCTCTTTCCAAGCCTAAGAATCCTGACCCTGAATTTGTGGTAGGTCCCATTCAAGTTTCCTTTTACCTTTAATTCTGTAAGTGACTAGAGCAGGATGCTAATGAGGTTAAACAATGGGCTGAAGTCCTAGGCAGAGGTTTTTTGTTATTATTGTTCTTTGAGTTCATACCTTGACCCAGTCAGTTCCACCAAAATTAAGATGACAGGCAGTCAGTTGTGTTTATATCAATATGTTCTCTTCTAGAAAGCACACTCTAACTTAAAAAAAAAAATCAAACACTGAATTTTAAACATTTGTTTCATAGAACACTAATTCTCAAAAAAAAGAAAGTATTCCTTAAAAAGCAAAGGAAGGGAGGCTCCAAGGCTAACACTTACATGTTTCATGTTGACCTTGCATTTCAAGGTCAACACTTGAAGTGCTGCATGGATGGCTCGCTCAGGAAGACTCCCAACTATGAGCACATTAAAGGTTCTGAGACTTTCAGCAGTAAAGAAACCTGTTTCCCTTCATTTAAACAGAATTATCAAGCCTATCTGATCAAGGAAGGTTTGTTTTTCTTGTAAAATATGTTAATATTTCATGGAATTCCACAATGTCGGAAATGAGAGATATTAAATCAGAATTTTGGAGTCCACAGTGTTCAAAATTTATTCATTTTATACATCTACAACAAATCCCATTTGACAGATAATTTGAGGGTCACAGATATCATTCCAAGGTTGCCTGGCTCCTGTTGCAGAACTGTTAAGTGGCAATAGGTTTCCTTATTTCCATTCCAAATCATCTCATTGTTACCAAGAATTCTTGGTTACTTGCCTGAAGATATTCTCCACTAATTTATCTGGAGGCATAACACACATCCTACCAGACTTGGAGTAGGAGCATATTTATAATTTTCAATCTAATAACAAATTTCCAAACATGTGCAAAATGGAGCAGAGTCTACATTTTTACCACATGTACAGTTCCAAAACCACAGCAATAAGAGGTAAAATATAATACTAGGCATTACAACTGTCATAATAAGGCTCATCAAGATAAACTCCTAAAGAGATGAGAAATAGAAGAAAAGGAAAATGGTAAACAAGACTGAATCCATGAGTCCACATTCAGGTTGTAGCAGCTACTGATGGGAAATTAAGAGTTCTAGATGATATTAGGACCAAAGCCAGACTCACTACCTGAAAATAGGGGCCACGGTGTTCTCCTGCTCATGAAAAAATAAAGTTGGGAGAAAAAAAACCCCAACTACTGCTGACTTGCTACCTAGAACTAGAGCATTGTAGAGATGAGGGAAGGCAATGACACAGTCTGAAATGAAAGAATAATTAATAATTCCTATTTGCCAAGAGCAAAAATCTATAAAACATAAAATAAATATATATATAAATAAAACATAAGTACATTAATACATTCATAAATAAAACAAGCCCGGGGAAGATAAAACAGACTGAATCACAGACTCTGGAAGTGAAAAATATAGTCATTGAAATTAAAGAAAAAAATGCAATACTCATTAGGTGAAACAATTCTAAAGATGAAGCAACATGGTAGAAAAGAGAGAATTAATGAATTATACGATTATACTGAAGAATTAACAAAGAATTCATCACAAAGAGCAAAATAAATTTCTAAGGGATAAGGAAAAGCATCAAAGAAATATGCATGAGTGATTTGAGAGGCTCCAGAATCAGAGAACAGAAGAATTGGTGAATGAACAATATCTGAACAGATACAACTGGCAATTTCCCAAAAGTGAAGAAAGACAAAAATGTTCATAACAAATTACTGAATTCTGAGGAGTGTGCAAGATAAACCATAAAGCTAGAACTGAAACATTGAAGACATTCAAAATAATCCTAAAAGCTGGAATCAAAACCTTATCTGAAGAAAAATGGCACTTAGTCAGGAGATTTCTCTTTAGCAATAAGAAACCCCAAAAGACAATGGATTTATTTAAGGTGCTGAGGCCAATACCTATGACCTAGAATTTTATACCTAGTTAAACTAAAACAATGAAAGCAAAACGAAGACATTTTCAAATATACAAATACTAAGATTGTTAACTACCATAGATACTCAGCTTAAAAAAATTAGATTGTCATCAAGCAGAGAAGTGAACTCAGACATTGATAAAATATGTCACTAAGTTTAATTATTTATTGACTGCAAAAACAATTTACTGTTTTATATGTTTTTAGAAATGTGAAATATAACTGAAAATAATGAGATAACAGACTAAAATGATTAGTTCATAGCTGTAGTATGATAGGTTCTGTGTTATGTATGAGAGAAGGGAAAAAATGTTGTGCAGCTGTAGAATTTGCTAGAAAATAAAATTAACCTTATATGTTTTTAAAAATTCCAGAATTCCCAGTGAAATAATAATATAATTGAGCTTCTAGGCCTTGAGAAGAAAACAAAGTAGATTAAAATTTTTATTAATTCAAAAGAAAATAGTAGAAGGACTTCCCTGGTGGTCCAGTGGGTAAGACTCCACACTCCCAATGCAGGGGCCCGGGTTCGATACCTGGTCAGTGAACTAGATCCCACATGCCGCAACTAAGAGTCCGCATGCCACAACTAAGAAGTCCATATGCCGCAACTAAGAAGCCTACATGCCACAACTAAGAATCCGCATGCCTCAACTAAAGATTCCACATGCCTCAATGAAGATCCCGTGTGCCGTAACTAAGACATGGCACAGCCTAAATAAAGAAAATAGGAGAAAAAAGGAACAAAGGAAAAGAATGTGAACAGAAAATACATAATGAGATGATAAGAATAAGACTAAACAGATGAATAAATATAATAAATGTAATAGATTTAACATTTAACAAAGCTAAGAATGAACAAAAGACTATGATTTATTAATTAGGTTTAGAAAACAAAATCCATCTAAGACAAAACTACCCTGAGAAATTTAAAATATAAATATGGGTATCTCATAAATTATAAATCATACTGTGTCATCCTACCTTTTTTTTAACTTAACCTTATGTTTTTGGTATTTATTAATCTTGATATGTGTAGCTGTAGTTCATTTTTCTAGAAAGTTTTATACTTAATCAAAGTTTTCAATTTTTTAAAACTTTATAGTGTTCTCTTATGATTTTAAAAATTGATATATCTGTGGTTGTGTTTCCTTAGTTCATGATATTTAAAAATATTTTTGTTTTTCTTGATCACCTGGAAGTGTCACTATTTTACTAGTTCACTAAACAAACATATTTAGTTTTGTTGATCTTTTCTTTTGCTTCTTTGACTCATTTTACATTAATTTCTTATCTTACTTTTGAAATGTTCTTCTCCCTAATTAACAGTTTGTTTTTTGTTAATTTTCTAGCTTCTTGCATTGAAAGCGAAACTCGGTTATTTTCAAATATTCTTGTTTTTTTTAACTAAAGGCATTTAAGCCTATGAATTTATTCAAATTATAATCTTAGATATTATACATTTTATTTTTTAATACTTTTATTTTTCAACTCAAAATATTTTTAAATTTCTATTAGAAATTTAGAAGAACCATCTTAAATTTCTAAATTTTCTAAGATTAATTATCAATTTGTTGTTGAATTATTAATTCAATTTTATATTAGAGAGTGTGGAATGTATGAACTCAATTTTAATAAATGTTTACTGTGTACTTGAATGAAAGTATACTTGCTATTTCTTTGATGTAAAGTTCTTTCTCTCTCTCTCTGTCTTCCCCACCCAACCCCTACCCTGCTATTTGTAAATGTCTCATTCAAAACATCTATATCTATCTTAACTACTTTACTTTTGGCTGTTTGACCTATGGAGTTTCTTACAAGCTTGAGTTGAAATATCTCATCGTGATTGTGAACAATCTGTCAGTTTCTGCTTTATACAAGATGACATTTTTAGTAGCACACAAACTCATGATTCCTATGTATCCCTTTTGAATTATTCTTTTTTTATTACTTTTTGTTCTTACTAAGTCCTTCTTGCCTTAAGTTCTGTTTTATCTGATACTAATAATTCCCTGCCTGTTAACTTCTGATTAATGTTTATTTGACATCTTATATGAATATAAACTTATATACACAAATATAAATTTGAAAGTGCACAGAAAAACATCATATATTGTTTATGGATCCACACATACACAGAAATAGTCAAAAACAGTCAGAGAGAATGCTGTTGCTGATAATAGCAGACTAGCAATTTAGATAAATACACCCATAAGGAAAATCTGTATGTATGTTTGCATGTATTCTGGAAGAGGCAGTTGAGAAGCTGTGGGTGAAAGAAAAAAATCAAAAGGAAAAGTAGAATTTTTAATGTATTTTGAATTGATGATAGTGAAAAGACTACATATCAAAGCTTGTTTGCTGCAGCTAAAGTCATGTCAGAGGGACATTTTAGCATTAAATATGTTTATCAGAAAAAACAACCATGAGCTAAGCACTCATCTCAAGAATTTAGGAAAGTAAATTAAATTCATAGAAAGCACAGGAAAGGAAATAATAAAAGCAGAAACTTTAATGAAACTAGAAAAAAGGAAAACACTCTTCAAATCATTATTTGAGGCCAAGAAAACTGTGATTTTTGAAAAAAAAAAACTAAGACATCAAAAGAGAAAAATTACAGGCCAATTTTACTTAAGAAGATAGATGCAAAAATACTGAGTAAAATATCAGCAAATAGAATCTAGCAATTTATAAATGGAGTAGCACAACACAACGAAACTGAGTTATTCTAGGAATGAAGGTCGTTTAACATGAGAACGTTAGAAGTGAAGTCACCACATGTATAGCCTAAAAAAGAAGATAGTATGATCATCTCAACTGATGCAGAAAATTTATTTAATAACATTTATTATTTGTGGTAGGCTGAACGTACATATCTTACTCCCCAGAACCTATGAATACAATGCCTTAAATTGTAAAAGGGACCTTGTAGATGTAATTAGTTTAAGGATCTTAATATGGGCATATTATCCTGGATTATCAGGACTGGGCCAATGTAATCACAAGAATCCTTACAAAAGGGGGGCAGGAAGGTCAGTGTCAGAGAAAAAAATGTGACAACAAAAACAGAAGTTGGCATGATGCAAGGTAATGAACAAAGGAGTGTGGACAACCTCTAGATCCTGAAAAAGGCAAGGAAACATATTCTCTCATAGAGCCTTGAAAAGCAATGCACCCCTGCTGACTCATTTTTGGGCTTCTGACCTCCAGGACTGTAAGATAATACATCTGTACTGTTTTAAGCCACTAAGTTTACGGCAATTTGTTACAACAGCAATAGGAAACTAATATGTTATCATTTATGGTTAAGAAACCTTAGCAATCAGGAAAAGCAGGGAATTTTTTTAATCTTAAAAGGGAAACTACAAAAAATAACAGTGTGAACATCATCCTTAAAGGTGGAATGTTGGAAGATTTCTCTCTGAAATCAGAAATGAGACAAGGATGCCCAATATGACTTTTTCTATTAAACACTGTACTGGATGTCCTACCCAATGCCATAAGGCAAGAAAAATAAATGATAAAAGGATTGTAAAGAAAGAAAGAAAACCACCATCATTTGCACATCTCATGATTATATATTTTAAGATCCAAAAGAATCTGTAATAAATTTTAGAATAAAAAAGTTAATTTAGCAAACAGAGAAAACAAGTCTCCTTGAAGATCTGGCTAAGCCCAAAGTCATTACAGTAAAAGCAACAGATGAGTCTGGAACATTTTGTTATGTTGAAAAGACAAAAGTGCTCCCAAAATGAAGAAGACATGTCAAAATTATACAGAACCAACTTGAAGACACTCCCCACTGGCCATACTAGGGGCAAATTTACCCTCAAAATGAATAATGACAGTCATTACCATTGAATAAAATAATAATCCTTGACTCCATGCTGAAAGGAAATAAACAAATATATAAAGGAGAATTGAAAGTTTTTTTAACAGTACAATGATTATATAATTAATTCAGGCAAGAATCATAAATGAATGTTTAAATTATTGGGTGAATATTTGGAAAGAAACAGAATATTTACTTAATCTCAAAGTATCTCTCCTTAGTTAACTTAATTAAAAATAGAAATAAATGGTAAAGAGAAATAAATGGTAAGCGTAAAGTGGACCACAGTTGGGGGACACCATCTTAGTCAAGTGATCAGAGGTAACATCACTAAAATGGAAAAAACTTACAGTATGTGCCTTCTGATGTAATGCACTGGGAAGGAGAGATTAGATAGATAGATAGATAGATAATACATAAATACTTATGTCTGTCTGTGTGTGTGTCTGGGAAATACTAAAAACTGGTAAATCCGGGTGAAGAGTAAATGGGAATTATTTGTACTAGTTTAATGAAATATGTGAAATATTTGTACATGGAAAATTTGGAAAAATTTAGAAAAATTAAAGACCTAAATAAATGAAGAAGTATAACATAATCATGAATTAGAATACTCAATACTGTAAAATTTTAAATTATCTTCAAGTATACCAATTTGTTCCATACATTTCCAAAAAAATTCTAGCAGATTTTTTCTGTGGAAATTAATAGGGATAGTCTAAAATGTACATATAAATACAAGTGCTGAGAATAACCAAAACACTCATGAAGAGTGAGTTCTCTCATCCTTTTCTCTTCTACAAGAAGCTATAAACGTGAGGGAAATTTCTACATCAGGTATCAAGGCTACAAGATTACAAGGTATAAAGCTACAATAGCTAACTAAACAGTCTGGTATTAATACAAAGATGGACAAATGGTTCATAATAAAGAAAGCAAATCCTCTTGTCTATGATTTATGTTAAACACACACTGAATAGCACTGGGTAAATAATGGCCTTTTTATTAAATGTTTCTGAATCAACTGGATATCCATATGGGGGAAAAAAATGAAACTATACCCCTACCACACCCTGTATACAAAAATCAATTCTAAGTAGTTTGAAGAACTTAATGTGAAAGGAAAAGCAATAAAGGTTCTAGAAGAAAACATGGGAGAATATCTTCATGACTATGGGGTGGGGAAATATTTCTTAAATAAGATTTTTAAAAGGCATATCCATAAGGGAAAATACTGTAAGATATACACATTAAAATTAAGAACTTCTATTTATCAAATAAAAAATTATATGAATGAAAAGGCAAGTTGGGAATATATTTCTAACATACATAAATCGACAAACAGCTCATGCACATAACAGAGAGTTCCTACAAACTAATAAGAGAAAAAACAAACAACTCAGTTGAACACTGGGCAAGATGCTTGAATAGGCACTTCACCCGAATGGGCCAATAAACATAGAAGAAAAATGTTTAATCTCATTCATCATCAGGAAAATGCAAATAAAAATCATGGTAACACTTTATATTTATCAAAATGGCTAAAAGTTAAAAGGCTGATAATGCCAAGCTTTGCAAGGATGCAGAGCGATGGCAACTCTCAAACCCTGCTGGTGGGAGTGTGATCATTAGAGTCACTTTGGAAACTATTTGGTATCATTCACTAATTCTACAATTTCCTTCTTTGATATATGGCCAATAAAAATCTATGGAGATGAACGTCCATAGCAATATTTATTTGTATTTGGAAACTAGGCACAATCCAAATGGCATTAGCAATAGAGTGATTAAATCAATTCTGGTATACTAATACAACTGAATACTATACAGCAATGAAAATGAACAATTAAAGCCACATGCAAGAACAAGATGAAACTCACAAATACCACTTTGAGCAAAAGAAACCAAGGTGAAGGAGATATACATTTTGATTCCTAATATATCAAGTTCAAAACCAGGTAAAACTGATCTATGGTTGTAGAAGAAAGAATACTGGTTACTTTTTGAGAAGGGTAGGGGGATAGTGGTTACAGGAGGTACAAGTTTGGGTGGGGAGGGGCTTGAAAATGTTCTATTTTCTAAACTAGTGTTTGCATGAGCCTTTTTACTTTATGAAAATTAATTGAGCTGTACACTTAACATTTATATACTTCTTCTTTAACATGTATTTAAAATTCAACTAACGAGTAAAAATTGTTTTAATGCATGGGAATAACAAATAGCAAAATCATAACAGTGGTTACTTCTGGAGAAAGAGGGTGGAAATTAAGACTTGGGAGGGGTTGATGGTGGGGCTGGGAAGAGTTCAACCCTATGTTTTATTTCATTTTAAAAGAATATACATATAATGCAAACATAGCAAAGAATTAAGATGTAATTAAGCTGAGGGTTTGTTACATAGCTGTTTGTTATCCTACCATTAATCTGTATATATTTCTGTAAATTCAAAATCCTTCCCACACCAACAAAAACCAATCAGTGAGGTTATCCTAAGTAGTATGTTGGTCGATGCAAGAGACACTTCCAGGATCATGCCATGATGATCTCCAACTTGCTCTCAGAGACTAAAAGTGTAGCATTTCACAGTGCTCTTTATTAAGCCTTGGGAGAAACTTCTCCCTGGCGTGAGTACTGGGAATGTTAGGGTTTTCCTTCCTTTGAGGGAAATAATAGACATCTGGAATTATCATATAATTGGTTTATTTTAACTTTTGTATTATTAATTAGAAACCTCAGAGCCAAGTTTGGGGTCCGTTCCTTATAGAATGAGTTTTTAGTATTAATCTAAATCTTAGACTAATTTTACATATTTCAACATTAATTACTGTTTGCCCCTATCTACTTTTAAATTTAATCTTGAATCACTTGTTAAAGCCCTCCTGGAATTTGACAAATTAAAAATTATTAAACACAGGGTTGAATTTGACCCAATAATTTTTTTTTTCGGCACGTACTTTAAATTTATTAATTTATGTATTTATTTTTGGGTGTGTTGGGTCTTCGTTTCTGGGCTTTCTCTAGTTGCGGCAAGCGGGGGCCACTCTTCATCACGGTGCGCGGGCCTCTCACTGTCACGGTCTCTCTTGTTGCGGAGCACAGGCTCCAGACGCGCAGGCTCAGCAGTTGTGGCTCACGGGCCCAGTTGCTCCGCGGCATGTGGGATCTTCCCAGACCAGGGCTCGAACCCATGTCCCCTGCATTGGCAGGCAGACTCTCAACCACTGCGCCACCAGGGAAGCCCCGACCCAATAATTCTTTAAATGTCCTTTTCATCATGTATCTTCTGTGTTTGTATCCATGAAGAGATTTGCAGGACAGAAGAACTGGTTGAAGAGCAAGTGGCTCAAATGATATACGATTCTGTAGCCTAATATACTATTCTGTTCTCTGTAGGGAAATGTGAAATCTTGGTGACTTTTCCTAGGATAAACACCTTTATGAACTCTTCATGGGACCCACAAGCCCTTCCACATGGAGAAAATTTACATATTCACATGTAGTTCATAGGGAAGGCAAAACTAGTTTTGTGACTCTCTTTGCTGAATATCTTGTCTTGATGTCATATTTGCAGTTTTATTACATTTGTGTTATATTTTATTTTGTTAAGATTATTTTATTTTAGTTTATAATTAAAAGATACTCTGGTTTATCCTGTTCCCCCATATTCCTTTCATCTACATACACACATGCAAACACACACACATGCGTGCGCACACACACACATCTTTTAAATAATCATGGATGATTTGTAAACTACTTCTCACCCCATTTTCCATTTCAGTCTCATTAAAACTTCCAAAGTCTACCCTTGAGTTCAAGCTTTCTCAAAAGATCAGTGCAGACTTAACTTACCATTGGGTTTTGTTGATCCATCCTTCAGGAAGCTAATTTAAATCTCTCCCCACTAGGTAATATGGAAAGTCACTACCCTATGTCAATATTTGCTTTAAGTTCTTTCCCACTTGATGGAGTTCATGAAACATGTAAAGCATTTTCCTGGCTCTTCAAGAGTGGGTTATATATGTATGTAAAAATAGAAAGGAAACGAGTGTAAACTTTTCCAAAAGGACTTTCTGAAATAAATGATCATTTTACTATTTTTCTCAGATAAAATTAGTCACTTGAAAGAAATACAACACTCATATTTAATGCAAAGTATTGAGATGAGAGAATGAAATATATCTATATTTATAATTCATCATAACATTTTATATTCAATTTTCACTTTGCCAAAATGCATCCATCACTGTATTTAGAAAAATAGGGGAATTCTTAATTCTTAATTCTTCACAAATGTAAGTCTGAAGGGGAGGAATTCCCTCTGGCTGCAGTTTTATTTCAATACAAGTTGTATCTTCAATTCTCTGATGCGGGCAAATACCCCAAAGAAAACGTTTAAATGTTACAACGTCCTCTTACTATTTAAAATATAAGAAGTAACTTCCTAGACTTAGAAACACAGCTACAATAGCAACCTCCCACCTCTGAGCCCATCAACTGCAAGTCCTGACTGTAGGATGACAGGAGTTGGCCAGTGAAAGAATAACATTTCTGAGAGTTCATTTTACCCTTGACTCACTTTTGCATGAAATGATAGCATCTTTTGGGGGCTGGCCTCAATGCCTCTCTCTGTAAATTACTTACCATATCATCAGTCTTGATTCAATAGACTATAATATATAGGTGCTCTTTTATTGGCAAGAACTTAGGACATTTTTACAATGGAAAATAATGCTCCCCAGCAGGAAAACTTAAAAGAATTAAGAGTTATGGGACTTCAAGGAGAAACCGACCACTACATCTCCTGAAAGTTCCCTTCCCATATCTTCTTTTCTAGATCTCCCAAGTACCACCTTCTAATTCTTCTGCCAAAGAAGACTAAAGTTGTAAAAATAATTTCAACTCAACCTTCTTTGATTCAATTCACATAATTAATTTAACAGTAGCTCAAGGTTTCTTCTTTTCCTTAAACCACTCTTTTTCTCCTAATTGCCTGATTTTCTAATAGGAACTGGAATCTTTTCTGTCCTCTCAGAGCCTGATTTAATCTACATCATAATACTGGGAGACTAGAAAACTGGATTGCATATTAAGCTTATTCTATTCTATTTTAAAGCTTCTTGAATTTGGTTCCTCTTGGATATTAAATTTCTTTAGTAGCTGAGAAACCATGGAAATGATAGTACAGAATGCTTTGATATAATCAAGAAGGCTTTGTGTCTCCATCTTTAGCCATTATAAAGCATTTCTCTCTGAAATAAAACTGTATTATCTGGAGCACAATTCTGAGTTTTTTAAAAAATTTAATTGCTGTGTTTAGTTTAGATGTTGTTTAAAAGGTTCAAAATAAAAAGTGGGCTCAACCTTTAAGGAAACTGTGGCATAAACCCAGGTACACACACACACACACACACACACACACACACACACACACACACACAGGCAAATCCAAATAGAGGTTTGACGAAGAGCCATTTAGTGCAAATGAACTCTTAATAAGGTATAAATAGGAATTCAGTTTGGAAAGAAAAAACAGTAGTGTGGTTCCCAAAGGAAAATCTTCACTATTGGAAAAAGATCATCATGTAAGAGTCACACTGCTACCCAAGGTGCTTAGCCTCAGCCTCTATTTTCCTTTTTTGTTTTTCCTCTTGCCAAGAAGGGAAAAGAAAACAAGCAGAGACCAAGTAAGAAATAAACAAGGCCGGGGAACGTAAAATCGTAAGAGAAATGAAGAAAGGTAGAATCCCCAAAACCGGAAAATGAGACAAGATGTTAAGGCAAATATGAGTTACTCAATATCTCCATGCTAGCAAGCTCAACTTCAGGCAATACACTGCCTGGAGCTATGAATAAAATGTGTGACTCTAAAGAAGATAAAGTTAAAACTTTTCATTTCATACATGAAAAACAAGGCTGAATTTACTAAAAAGGCACCAATGACAGAAAAATCTTTCACAGGTCCAATCAGTTTATTACAAGAGAAAACTGGGAGTCAGAGGAATTCAGTGACATGTCCAAGTTTATACATCTTGCTGATGATGGGACCAGCACTAGAACTAACATCTCCTGGAATTTCCACTGGCACCCGTAATACTCAATACCTCAAAGGTTGTGTGTCTTTAAAATTTTCATTAATTTGCACTCATTCCACATCTATTTGCTCAGCATTTCCTGTGTGCCAGGAACTACATCCAGTCCTAAGGACACAAAACAGAGAAGTAGTATACAAAAGGTACAGTCTTTGTACTCAGGGGGCTTATAGTTTTGGAAGGAAAGCAACATCGGACCATTAATTATGAAATGAATTAGAGCTGAAATGAGTGCTATAAAGAAGTGGAGGATAATACAAAAATTCTGGAAGTATCAGCTATTTATTTAGGACTTTTAGTTCTATTGTTCTGCCAAAATCTCTCATGAAGGTCATTAGACATATTTCTTTCATCATTTTACCTGAACTCTCTTCAATTTCTGACATTGCTAACAGTTTCTTCCTTCTTGAAGCTCCCTGCTCCCTGACAGGACCTTTGTTTTGGGTGGCGTTTCATCTGCCTTCCAAACAAAGTAATACAAGGGGTTTTGGGATGCAGGCCAAGTTAGAGAATGACTGCAGGAGAGGCTTGTGGTTGCAAACCTTGGACAACACAGGAGCTAAAACACAGCTCTGGGGCTGAGGCTTCAATGGAGTCAGATGGTTGGCATAAACAACTTGGGGAACATGAGTATAGGCCAGGTGGACCCAGTGGGAATTTTCCCAAAGAGCTTCATTTTTCTAGAATTATCTAAAAATGCATATAATTTTTCTTAGAGTACAAGAATTCCCAAAGCAAAAGTGAATGTAAAATAACCAGTTAATTAAGGGATGTGATTTGCATCACATAGGCTGCTATTAGACATGAAAAGAGGATAATTTAATACTAAAAATATTAAACATATATATTTCCATTTCCCCCTAAATCAGATTGCCCTGCAGCCCTTCTGCCATTATAGTTACAAGAAAGAAGGGCAAATAATCCCTCATGAAAGAATAAGATATGACGTAATGGAAATCCCTTCCAGTTATGGAAGGAGAAAAAGAGGAAAAGGAAGGATAACAAGTCTAGGGGAAATGTCCTATCCTTTTCAGAGTTGAAACAACCTACCAGGTGAGAAGAGTAGAAACACCAGGCAGGCTATGTGTGCGTGTATTTGTATGTAGGGCGGATGGGAGCGTAATCAGAAAAAAAAAAAAAACCAACCTGTTAGAATCTTCAGAGACGGAAGGAGAATATGAGAATATTCAAGTAGATGCTTTGTTTTCTCAGCACAGCCAACAAGGCTCAGGGGTGACAATGTGGCATAGAAGGAGGGAGATGAGGGATGCGCTGCAGGGTGTCCTGCTGGCTTTGTATCCCTACATGTGGTACATAACAGATTCAGAAATTTCTGAGGGCCTCTCCTCATCCAGAAAGCTGAGTTGCAAACTTGCAGGTCTGCCAGGAAGCTTTCTGTAATGAGAGGCGAAGTGTCCCCAGCATGGAAACTGTGGGGTGGACATCATTAACTAAGGGTGAGGCGAAGGGAAGTGGCAGAGAATGAGAGGATCTGCACGCCAGCAAAGGTAGAAGTGGGTAAATACAGAATGACCACATGACTCAGCAATTCCATTCCTAGGCGTAGACCCAAAAGAATTTTTAAAAAATCTTCAAATAGAAACATGGACATGATTATTTATAGCAGCTCTATTCACAATAGCCAAAAGGTGGAAACAACCCAAATTTCCATTAAGAGATGAATGGATAAACAAAAAGCAATATATCCACAAAACAGAATATTATTCAGCCGTTAACAAGGAATGAAGCGTTGATACATGTAATGACATGGATGAACTTTGAAAACATGATGCACAAAAGGTCACATGTTGTATGATTCCATTCACACGAAACACACAGAACAGACAAATTCATAGAGACACAAAGTATATTGGTGGCTGTCAGGAGGTGGGGGTAAGAGGGAATGGGGAGAACTGCTTATTAAGTACATGGATTCCATTTGGTGTGACAAAAAAACTTCAGGAACTAGAGTGTTTGCAGAGTCTTGTAAGTGTACTTAATGACACTTACTTGTATATTTAAATGGTTACAATGATAAATTTTATGATATGTGTATTTTACCACCACCACCACCACCATCATCATCATCACCATCATCACAGAAGTAGGGCCTTGTCAGCAAGGAGTGATGGCTAACTCCCCAGTGGAACACTCAACAAGCTTTATACATTCTGAAGAATATGAATTTCACTAACATTATGACTTCACTAAACAAGCTCTTCATTTTTGGACACCAGAGCTGGATACCCACAGGTGGTCAGTGGAGATCCAGAAAAGACTATGAGGACCCTGGGCCCCAACTATCTCACCATGAGGATAGAAGAGTAGCCCTGGAAACCAGAAGCTGCCTTGGGGAGAGAGAGGAAAGAGTTAGATTGGATAGGACTTGAACTTCGAGTTGCCTTAATAATTTCTGAAACAAGACTATTCCAACCAAAAGAAATTATTTGAAACTGGAAGGGCCCGAGGTACTGTAATTTGCAAGTTTTGAAGTATTTTTTTCTGCCATCATCAGGCATGGTGCCTCAGCGTGAGATGAAAATAGTTAAAGAAAATGAAAAGATCATTCTTTTGCTGCATATTTGAGAACAGTGGGTGTATTTCAGGTTCTAATGAGATGGAAATCAGAAGCAACCAATGCAAAATGCAGTTGTGTTTATACCCATCTCTTTTGTTTGAGTGACTTTATGATTTGTTTATCTTAACAGTGATGATGAGAGTAATGGAAAAGTAAGAAGTTCTGTATCAGTGATGGTGCTTGTGGTGAGAGAAGATGTTGCTCTTGGGCAGAAGTCTATGTGATGTCAACACTCCGTGATGCTCAGGTATTACAGCTCCACACTTATATGGCGATAAAAACCACCATCACTGTAAAACTCCTACAGGATGAAAACTCATGTTATAGAGAGTCTGAAACTCTCGAGCATGGAATCTCCACTTTCCCATTGAAATAACTGTTCTCATAAGGCACTTTTTGACAATGTGAGACTTCCAGTAGCTTAATTATCATGTCCCAGCACAGAGGTCTTCCTCAGAGTTCTCAAAATAGCTTGATTACTATTTTTAAAAATTGGGGTATTTTATGTATATGTGTACAGATTTTAAGTTTTCCTTAAAATGTTTGTAGACCTTCCTCTTGGGCTTGAGTCACCATGTGGCAACAATGAGAACTGAGTCTCCGGCTGCCCTTATTGTCTCAACAACGAGTTTCACTTCACTCACTTTACATATCTTGACCCGTGGACATTGGCGGTCACACTCCCTGCTGTAGCAAATGTGTGTTATTATAGCCAACGAAGATGTGTATGCTGCTGAATCGTATCATTTGGCTTCAGTGGCAAAATCCCAGAAATTTTCTACCTCTGGATGACAAACCATCAACTCCCTAGCTCCAAAGGACTGAAGTCACAGCAAGTGTACCATCACCCTTAAAGCAGAACTCTTTACTAGTCAAGAAAGCATTATGTAAATTCAACTGTAAAGTGCAAAGTGGTCTGCATATAGAAGGCACGGTTATAGTGTGGTCATTAATAAGCATGCTGGAGTTTAGCCAAAGTAGCTAGAAGACTGCGCGATGGTGAGGATAACTTTGGTACGGAGAATACAGCCCACGAGACCCTAGATTAGCTAAAAACCAAACTAGGAAAACTAAAAAAGCCTGAAGACATTCATTTTAAACAGGTAGCATTTGAAATCTCTACATCTGTATTAGAGAGCATGCAACCTTCCCAGCACACAGGTAAGTTAAAGCATTAATTCTGAAATACAGATTTTTAATTTTAGTGCATGAATCTGTGTTTCTCAATAGCTGTAGGTACTTTTAGGAACGTGATGTCTTTAGTCCTTCTGGCATCTCTGCTGATTTTGTAGTTTAACTCTCATTTTCACACAAGGTAAAAATGAAACAGAGATTAAGTAACTGGTTGAAGGTCACACAGTGACTCGATTCAGAGAAAAAATGAACTGTGTCTCTTGATTCCCACACCAGTTTTATATTGTGACCTAATTCTTCCCAGGTACCAAGACTCAGTGAAATAAGCTTTTCATTTTTCATTTAATAGAAATTGATTAAATAATGGTTTAAGATTGTCATTGAACTTTTATTATTTTAATTGCATAGCTATCAATATTTATGTTGAGATTCATCAAAGATTGTTCTTGATGTGATGTAAGAACTGATTTTCTTTCAGACAACTGATCACTCAGAATTTTGAATGTGGAATTCTTTTAGAACTGTTCTTTGACTTCTTAATAGGATTATGGTTAATCTCTTGATGAATGATAATGCTTCCTTTATTCTTGGCTTTATGTTTTTTAATAGTTCATTTTGTTATACTCTCTGATTACATGTTTTCTTCGGCTCTGTCAATAAGTACAAATATTGAACAGCCTAAGAATCTCTTTTACTGGCCTGCTGTCTCCCTGAAAAGTGTTAGAAATAAAATGAGAAGATAAAAACCGTTTGCTATTTGGTATAAAATAAACTCACCGTGGGAGATAAAGAGAGACAATTTGCAAGATTTACTTGAAAAAAATTTACTTTCCTAGACATTTTTGTCCAGGGATAGGTATGTAATCATTTACGATCTCTGTGTCCTGTACATAAATTACAAATTTCTGGTAAGAAACAAAAATGGGACAGTGGGAAACACTGTAATTGAGACAGCGATAAAAACTGAAATCTGGGGCTGTGGCTTCCCTTTGTTTCAGCTGAGACACAGCTGAGGTTTTCTGCTAAGTGTAGTGGAAAATAAGGGAAAGGAATTATTGCCAAAAAAGTAAACACAATGATGGCTGAATATATATATTAGATTATTTCCCAAGGAGCTTTTGTGTGAGAGCCTGTCTGATAGTGCACTTCAATACATTTACATCTTGGAATTTTAAAGGGTCTGTCTATCAGTGTGCTTTCTGAATGGGTTTTCAATTGCACAAATGGTCTCTATCACATGAAAAGCAATACTGTTTTTTGAAAGGCAATGCACTTATTGTGCTACTCACATGGGACTATCAGTGCCTATTGGCTACCAACAATTACCTTTGAAATGAAAAATATTGTTTGTATCAAAGAACTGTTTGAGTCTAAAGAAAAAGCTTTGTAGCCTGCCAATCATCCCCATATCCTGAGGATTATATTGTTGGGAGTTTTATACAATTTACATGCAGAACCTGAAAATGACTCCAGTGAGTTATATAACCCCATGGGGTGTTTTCACCCTGGTTAGGTTGCATTTCCTGACACTGTTGACATCAGATTCTTTTTGTGGCAGTAGGAACCAATGTCCTTCTATTTTTAGACATCTGGAGTCTGTCCGGCAATTGTTATCATCAGTGACTACTTGGAATGCCTCTTGCCTCCTGATTTCAGAAAATCACCTTTATCAGTTCAGCTGGGGATTAAGGAAAACAGTTATTATAAACATGTCCCTGGATTACTGGTTTGGCAAAGCAGCAAACAGAATATGAGTGTCACCTAGATTACCAGAATAATTTACCAAGGCTACTAAATTTCCAGTAACCAAAACAAGTTCAGGGATCTTTGTAAATCAGTATTTTAGAACTAATTTTTTAGCCAAGGTTTTTTGAAAAGCTTTATCATTCATTTTTAAATCATGGAGCGGAGCCAGGCTGTCATTCCAAAATTCATTCCTTGCTCAAAAAAATGCATCTATAATTTCTTTATAGTGTGTGGATGCCATGGCAGGAAACTTCTCTGGAGACAGAAGACATGCCAATGTCATTAAACAATCCATATGTCTGCCTAATGCATGAGATTGAGTTATTGTAAAGCTTGATATAAACAGATATGTTATTTGATAAATATATAATAGGGTATTTAGTGAAGGTTTAAGTGTTACCAGACACTCATGGGGTCTCCCTAGGCATATTTCCAAAGAAACTGCAGCCTTAGCCTTGTCTGAAATTAATTCTGATTATTAACAGAAAGAGATTTTTTATTTTAATCAAAAACACACAGACTTTATATTTCAAATACTAAAAGGCAAAAACAGGTAAAGGAGAAAAGGATTAAGGAGATGTAGAGAATATTACTGCTCTCACTTATAAATTAAAGCATACTGGAGTTATAAATATTCACTAACAGAAGGAATCACACCATGAGTAATACCTCTCTGTGTGTATGCGTGTGTGTGTGTGTGCAGATGTATTTATTTATATTTTGTATATATATAATCATGACCACAAGTGTGTATGTGTGTGTGTGTGTATATATAACACAGAATATATATTATATATATACTTTTAGTAGATATACTTACTATATATATAGTATAGCATATATGTAGTAGAGATATATAGTAGTTATTTTATATTTAGTTTTATTATTATTGTATCAGATTCCCAAATTATCAAGAGACCACAGAGCAAGCATAAAAATCCCCCAAACCTTTACTCTTGGAAATTTTCCCTTATTTTCACATAAATCCCAAACCACAAACTGGTGAAGTCAAATCAATGAATATTTACTCACTGGCTGTTTGAGTGTTTAGGCTTTTGCTGTGTGCTATGACTAGTAGAAATACAAAATGGTATTAGAATGAGAAATTTTCAAGCCATTCACTTAATTTTCCTGTGTCACAGAAAAAGATTCCCATTATTTGTAGTTTGCAGTGGAGCACCTGGCCGCCAGTGAGAGTCAAGCATCATTTGAGAGCCACTGTGTTAAGCAGTTGAATTCTGCGGATTCTTAAGTGGAGAGGAGATAAAATGATGAAAGCAGATCTTTTTGGCAGCAAGCGGGTGTGGATGCTGCAGACCTTGGGCGGCTGCGAGAGAAAGAGAAGGTGGCTGGTAGGTCAAGTGCACGTCAAGGTCTGAAGCAGAATCATCCAGGAGAGTAGGAGTCAGCAACAGGTAGGTTAACTCTGAATCAGCATGTACGTAACAGGAACAGAGTCTGTCCTACTCTCTTTCCTTATTGACTTCTATTTTTTATTTATCTACGCTTGACCATCCTAATTCCTGAAAGAAATTAAGGTGTCTACAAAAGCCATGAGGTCAAAACAATTTCTGGGGCAGAGATGAATGAAAAAACTGGGAACATTTGAGTTCTGTGTTCAAAGTGATAATAGGCAGGGAAATTTGGTTTGGGGTCAGGGTATTGGTAACCAGGTAGATGGCAAGAGTAGGAAGAACAGAAATGGACAAGAAAAACCACTGAGATTATTAATCTGGCATTTAGAAACCTATACAAAGAGGCTGGACCCAAAGGTGATACGAAAGAAGACTGGACTGCAAGAATGTGACAACTCTCACTCTGATCTCTTCTTGGCAAGAAGGAAGTCTGAAGCTTAAGCAATGTGATGGCTCAGTCCAGAATATTTGATATGCTTCCTGTTATGTCTTGAACAAAACCCCAAGCCTGTTGGGACTTGCAGGGGAGAGAGATAGAGAAGTACCTGAAAGAAGCAGAGAAGAAGAGGGATGTGAATAAAGGTATTCCTAGGAGGAAGATAGACGGGTACAGGAAGAGATTGAAGTCAAGGATACAGGTATGAAATAAGAGTATAAACTAAGGGGAGAGCAGTAGGAATGGAGTGGAAAGGAAAAGGGAATCTCAATGAGAACACGATATTGGCACTGAAATATAACTCTATTAATCTAGAAACGGCAGGTGCATGTCTATTCCATCTTTTGTTTTCTTTCAACACCCTTAACTTGTATTCTTACTAGGGTTGTCCTAGAAGTACTTGTTCTGTTCCTTTCTCTTCTGTCACTTTGTTCTCTTGTCCTGTTGTTGCTTAGGACCTTCTGTGACAATCTCAGAGCTGCTGGCATTTTAACATCAGAATACCCAAGTTGGGATGTCTATATATCACAAATGCTAGGATTATATTACAAAATGATAGTTTTCAAGATCCTAACCATGAATCAATGTTTTACGTGTCTTCACATGCGGTGACATTAGAAAGAAAAACAATACAGCTTTGCTTTTATTGATAGGAAGGAAATGTTTTACGGTAGTACCGTTTCTTTATTCTCCATCAATGTTGCTTCTTCCTGGTGGCCCACAGAACTTGTTTCTATGTTTTTCTATATATACATCATAATTTGAATGAAACCAGAACATTCTAAGCTAATTAAAAGAAATACAAGCTATTTCATGTTTAGAGCCAACTCAGAAATCGAAATTGAAGATATTTTCCCATTCTTTTCCACCCCACTCTCTCACTTTCTTTCTTTCTCTTGGAATTTACTGATTTCTTACAGTTTTCCAGGCCCTCTGTGAGGTATTGGGGAAATTTTACTAAAACCACCTAGTATCTTCTCCCTTGGAATGTACAATATACAACTCAATATAAGTGCTATCAAAGGACCAATAGAGGGTGCTAAACTGGCGAGTCTAGGAGTGGACAGTATCAAGATAGATTTTCCTGGAAAAAGGGTTGCTTCAGTTAAGGGTAGTAGATTATAATTTAATAAAGTTGGTGTGTTGGGAGAAAGAGAAGCCTGGAAGACTGTGCTGGGGAGAAAAAAACATCATGTATGATGTGTGAAAGTAAATTTATTAAAAGAACTGAAAAAAATTCAAACAGAACCAGACTGTTGACTGTGAATATTAGGGGAACTGGCAAGTGAAACTGGAGAGAGAAGCAAGGGCCAACACTATACCAGGAATGTAAGGATGGTTTGATCTCTGAAAGTGGATTAATGTAATACACAATTTTTTACAGAATAAAAAAGAAAATTCAGTATGTTCATATCAACAGATGCAGAAAAAAGAATTCGGTAAAAGTAAACACTGATTCAAAAATTTCCATGCAAACTGGTATCAGAAGGACACTTCCTTAACTTTATGAGTTTCTCCCAGTAAACCTAAAGAAACAGCTTATTTAATACTAAAACATAAGAAACATCTCCTTTAAAGTCAGAAACAATGTACTTTCTATCACCACTTTTCTTTTACATTATAATGGCAGTTGTAGCCAAGTAAATAAAAACAAAAAGGAAATAAGATATAAGTAGGAGCCATGCTTTGCTTAGGAAATTTCCTTTTCAGCTAATAAATAAATTATTGGATTGTGAAGAGTTAATCTAACTTTTATACAAACTGAGACACTGATTAAAGCAAATAATTTCAACCCACCAAACACTCCAGTTGATGATATAACTTAAATGTAGCAAGAGCTTTGTGTCCGTGAATTACTACCTAAGTAAATGGTCCATGTTTGTCTGTCCTTAGTATCTTTTACTAACCAACTGTCTTCAATTTCCTTGCCAGTTACATTTCAATTGTCACTTGATGTGTGCAAGCAAACTGTAAGGACTGTGGGAACATGCCCTGTCAGGGTTATTTTTTTGTAATGTGCCCAGAATCTGGTTGAAAATTATGATAACCACAAGATTTTATTTTAAAAGAGTCTTCTAGGAGTTGCAAAAGAAATTTTTTAACAATGTCCTCCTTTAGTTGCAAAAAAAACCAAAACCAAAACCAAACAAACCCAAAACATACTAAATGACAGTTTTGAATATTAACAACTATCTTGACTATGTAAATACCACAAAGGATATTTCTCTAGGCATCACTGGCTCTTTGGCCTCTAATTACTTTTCTTCACCTTGTTAACTCTGTTTGCTGGCATCTGTCATAGTGAGGCCAAACTTCACCGGAAACATTGTAAATCTTAATGTCACAGGTACTCTACATTTTACATAAATAATCTTCAGCTTATAAAAATTACGTTATGGGAACAAATGTAGTATTATATGAAATCCACGGGTTTATGCATTTCAACTCCATGCTATACTGTTTATGAAATCTGTAACCTAAGTAATATTTACTTAATGTCCTTAAGGCTTAGTTTATCTGTGCAATGTGCATGATAACACCTATTTTACAAGAATCTGGTGAGGATTAAATGAGATAAGTATGGTCGAGTCCACAGTGACTGCTACTTGGGGCTGAGTAAATGATAGTCCCTTCCCTTTATTCTTCCTGTCTAAAGTATCAAATAGTAACTCATGCCATAGCATCAAACCCTTAGCATGCTTTCCAACCTTCAAACTACTCATCGACTTAGAGGGAATAGATATAATACCCTAACCCAGGGGCACCATTAGAAAGGCAAGCTCCAAAGATACAATTTTAGTGAGGTTAGGGACCATGTCTTTTTTATTCATTATTGTGTCCTCACAGGAGAACATATTGCCTGTTATATAGTGGAGGCCTCATAGAAATTTACTGAATAAGTCAATGAATGAATGAACAAACTATCAGGGATCTTGAATATCATCCAGTACAGTCACCTTATATTTTTTATTGAGATAAAATTCACATAATATAAAATTCACCACTTTAACAATGTTAAAGTGTACAATTTGGTAGCTTTTAGTAAATTCACAGTGTTGTACAACCAACACCACATCATTTTCATCACCACCACTGCCCACCTCTGCCAAAATACCCCGTACCCACTGAACAGTCACTTCCCACCCCCCTCAGTCCCTGTCAGTCTCTAACCTGCTTTTTGCCTCTATTAGCCACCTTATTTTTAAATGAAGGGAAGCTCGGGTCCAGAGACATCATGTGACTTCCCAAGTTACACAGTCAGTAAACCTCACAGCTGGGGCATCAATTCAAGTTTGATTTCCTTTCTAGAGCATCATTGCGCATTGCTTCACATACAGGTCATTTGAGCAGCTTCTACATTAAGAAGTGTCACTCACTTTTGCCCTCTTTTTCAGGGATGCATAAGACAATAATTCATCCTGATTTTCTTTCTCCGCTTAAGTGAGTGATTGAAGGAAGGCTCTCCATTTTCCAGAATGTGTTCCAAGACTAACTAACACATTGTCTCAGGCACTGTTCTAAGTGCATTACAGACATCTAACTCATTTCATCCTCACTACACCTACAAGATAGACAGATATCCCATTTTTCAGGTGAGGAAATGGCAGTACAAAGAATTTAAATGACTCATGCATGATCACACAGCTAATAAATTCATAATCCAACTATGTTAATAGGATTTAATTTTTCAAATGGGAGGATTTGGAAATAACACAGATTTAGGGAATGTGGAAATCAAAAATTAATCAGTGTTGTACACCACAGTATTGCTCAGGGCTTTTAATGATTCAATTGCCTTTAATGGATTAAGAGTCTTTAATTGATTAACCATGAATTCGTGAGAGGAGAGTACAGGATATAATATTTCTCAAACATATTTGAGCAAAGGAATCTTTAGAACCAACTTACTGAGTTATATCTTACATGCGGTTAAGTAAACTCATTTTGGAGTCACCACCATAATCAAGGTAGGGAGGCATTCCATCACCCCCTCCCAGAGGATTTCCCCATGTCTGGCCTCAGACAACTACAGGTACTTATGGACTCTTTTGGAGAAGCAGAAACCAGAGACTCTCGCAGACAATAATTCTCTTGGTTATGTGGTAGCTGTGACATGGAAGGAAAAAAATAGAGCTGGGAGCACCTCCTTCATGTCTGACATTTTGTTGAGTGTTTAACATACCTTACTTCATCAAGTCCTGGAGTGTTAGGAAGTCATTCTGAGGACCACAGTCAGAAAGTACTTTGTGGAAAGGATGCATGCATGCGTGCGTGTGTGTGTACACGCTGTGTGAAATACAACAGAGAAGTAAAAGAAATCTTAACCTCTTTCTGGATGAACTGAGCAGGTTTTTGTGACAGAATATTAATCTAGTTTCAGAGTGTAGACTGTTGGCAAGTGCTTTGTTGAATGTAATTAATAAATACGAAGGATTAGATGTTGAGTCTGATATCTGTTGACCTTGTAATTCTCCAGAGCTTACGGGCAATAAAATGTCCCTGTACGTTGTACTGAATCTGTGTCTTGTTTGTACAATTATCTTTGTAACTGGTCTTACTCAGTTACCATTCCAGAGAGCTCCTCTTCCCTATTACAGCACTAATAAATTAGGGGTTCCATAAGTGCCTTTGTTCAGATTCATTTTCTTCTTTCAGTTAATGAACATCTGCAGCTGCTCCTCGATCTTAATCCATCTGCATGGAGATGCCATTGTTATATAGAGCCTTCTATAAATATTGCTATGTTGACAAGCTGACTGCAGATATGGGGGGGGGATATTTTTATTATTATTATCCCTGATTAAGAGAGAGGCCAGACTGACAACACAAGGGCTCTGGGGTCCCTTCTCTTCTGTAAATTGTCTGTTCACATAATTATATTTCTAGTAACAATATTACGGTATGCATTACAATCATCATTGTGGTTGTTATTTGTTATTCGCTGAGTACCACTTCTGCACTCTGCAGTGTGCAAGGCACAGCATATAGGAAGACAGAGTTCAGACTTGAAAGGATTAAATATTCATGTTGTAAAAAGGAATCTTAGCAGCCTAACAGAACTGAGCTGTTAAAGCAGACACAGTGTCCTGTGCCACATTTACATGCCATGGACTAGAGCAAAGGAGTTGTGTTACACCCTCTGTTATGTCAACCCTTCTCTTACACGATGAGATTGGTCTGAAGTTCCTAAGGTAAAGCAATGCATTAGAAGAGAAATGGCTTCATTTAAATTCAGAATATGAATGCTTTTTTAATGAGACAGCTTGAGAGATGACAAGTTCACAATTAGTGGGAAGAACTTTCATTACCAATGACTTAGGCTGTTTCTACTCAGCAAAGTGGAACAGAAAGAAATGATCTAGTTGGTTTGGGAGAGAAAAAAAATCCACTTATTGTGTACCTAATATATGCTGGGTGCTGGGAACACAGCTGTAAACAAGACAGCAGGAGGTTGTGCTCTAGTGGACCAAGATAGACACTGAACAAGTGATCACAACTGTAATCACGCAGAAGAGCAAGGGGCTGTGCAGTATGTAACGGAAGGACCCATGGGAAGAAAGGCATTCAAGCAGTTGACCTGTAATAGTTTGGATGGTGGCCCCCAAAAGCTATGTTCACCTTAATCCCCAGAACCTGTGAATGCTGCCTTATTTAGAAAAAGGAGCTTCTGGAATATAATAAGAATCTTGAGATACAGAGATCATTCTGGATTATTGGGTGAGCCCTAAATCCAATAACAAGAGCCCTTATGAGAAAAATGCAGAGGGAGATTTGAGATGGACAAAAGAGGAGAAGACACGAAAAAGAGGGAGAAGCACTGTGGCCGTGGAGACAGAGATTGGAGAGGTGTGGCCACAAGTCAAGGAATGCCGACAGCCACCGGAAGATGAAAGTGGCAAAGAACAGACTCTCTGTCAGGAACTGGATGGTGCCTCTGTGGGTTTGGAAGGAGATTGTTCCCTATTCCCCAAGTGAGAATGCAGCTCTTTTGACACCTTGACTGCAGTCTGGTGAGGCCCTCAAGAAGGGATCTAGCTGCCTGGAGTCCTGACCCACAGAAACTGTGAGATGCTAAATGTGCGTCATTTCATACTGCTAAGTTCGTGGTAAATTGTTACATTGCAGTAAAAAGCTAATACACCCAATGAAAGAGTGTTGAGGTGTGGCAGGGTGCTCCAGCCAAAAGGAGCTGTAAGTACAAGAAGCTAATGCAAAAGAGGCTTGGCATGGTCCAAAAACGGTCTGGCATAACTGGGGTGTGCTGTCTGAGGAGGAGTGTTTGCAATGAGGGTGAAAAGGCAGATCTTACAGGGCTCTGGAATTCAGGTAAAGGATTTTAGACTCTGTCAGTGCAACGGCAAGCCTTTGAGGGTTTTAAAGCAGTAGAGTGATATGTCAAACTTGAGATTTCACAAGATCATTGTAAGAGCTGGCTAGAGCAACGATAACAAATTACCACAAATAGTGGCTTAAAACAGCACAAATTTATTTTCTTATAGTTCTATGGTTTAGAAGTCTGCCACGGTTCACAGCGGACTAAAATCAAGGTCATAACAGGGGTGCGTTCCTGTCTGGAGATTCTAGGGGAGAATCTGTTTCCTTGCCCTCTTGAGCTTCAGAGGCCACTTGTCTTCCTTGCCTAAGGACCCCCATTCCTAGTCTGCAAAGCCAGGAATGTGACATGTCTCTGACCATTCTTCTGTAGTCACATTTGCCTCTACTTCCAAGCAGCAGAAACTCAGGATTAGGTTGGTCCACCAATGCAACATAATCTCCCATCTCAAAAGCCCTTAACTCAATCACATCGGCCAAGTCCCTTCTGCCATATGAAGTAAGATATTCACAGGTTCCAAGGATTAGAACGTGGACTTTTGGGAAGGCCGTGATTCTGCCTGCCACAACTGCTCTGACGGCCTGTGGAGAACGGAAGAGAGAGAGGCCGAAGTGAATGAGGGAGCCAGGGCAGAAGGCTATTCCAGTAGCCCGGGAGAGACGTCATGGGAGTTCAAACCGGGTGGTGGTAGTAGTGATGGAGAGACCTCATCAAATCTGTAAGCTATGTGGGTTGTGTTTGTACTTGCTGTGGATGTAGGAGCAGCAGAAAAGAGATCCAGGAGAACTCTCAGGATTTTGGCTTCAGGATCTGTGTGGATGACGGGGACACTCGCTGAGCTAGGAAATACTGGAGATGGAGTTGGTTTGTGCTTCCAGCTTTCTGTACCGGAGGAGCTTCCTTTGACTCTTCCACACTTAATCTCCTCTCCTCACCATCCTGCTCTCTGCCCCAGGAGGCTGATCTTTATGTCCTACTCAACAGATGACTTTGCCCTCTCACTTCCAACTGGGTTCAATGAATGACTTTGCCCTCTCACTTCCAATTGGGTTCAATAAATGACTTTGCCTTCTCACTTCCAATTGGGTTCAATGAATGACCTTGCCCTCTCACTTCCAATTGGGTTCAATGAATGACTTTGCCCTCTCACTTCCAACTGGGTTCAATGAATGGGGCAGAGGAAAGAGATCAAAGAAAGAGAGGAGAGTGAGGACTGGATATTTATTTCCACTGGGTCTTTTCCTACTGGGTTTTCCTCGGTTGACTTTGTCCCACCATCTATCAGACATTCCTCTCCATACAGCTCTCTCGTGCTCTCTGTCTCTCTCCCTGTCTCTCTCTCTCTGGGTTCTTGTAACCACTTCCTTCTCTTGCCCTACAGACTCAGAGGGCTAACAGCTTCCTGCTGTTACTAGGTCTACAGTAAAGCATCAACCCACGGTGCTTTTTCTAAATCTTGTCCACCATTTTGCAAATAGCTTCTTTATTAAAATTTCTTCTGTTTCCTGCCAGAAGCCTGGCTGATACACGTTCAGTTTTAGACATACTGGTGACTGTAAGACATCCCAGTGGAAATTTAGATGCATGGGTTTGGAGCTCAGAAGCAAACTGTGACTTGATGGTATAAATGTGGATGCTACTGGCACAGAGATATTAACTGGAACTTTGGCAACTGATTAGATTATCTAAGAAGGAAGAACAGAGTTAAAATAGAAAAAAAAAATCTTAGGAGAGAACACGGAGGCGTTTTAATATTTAAAGGCTGGTGGGAAAGCAAAGGAGACTGAGTAGCATTAGCCAGTGAGATAAAAGAGAAACAAAAAGAAAAAGATGTCATAAGAAAGGACAAAAGGGATTTGTATTAATCTGCTTGGCTGCCATAACAAAACGCCATAGACTTGGTGGCTTAACCAACAGAAATCTGTTTTTCACAGTTCTGGAGACTGGAAAATCCAAGATCAAGGCACCAGTGAGAGCAGTTTCTGGCGAGAGCTCTTTCTGGCTTGCAGACGGCTTCCTTTTCATAGTGTTCTCATATGGTATAGAAAAAAATAAAGAAAGAGCTCCCTGGTGTCTCTCTTTATAAAGGCACTAATCCCACCATGACGGCCCCACCCTCATGACTTCATCTAAACCTAATTACTGCACAAAGGCCCAATTTCCAAATTACATCACCCTGGGGTTAGGGCTTCAATATGTGAATTTTGGGGAACACAATTCAGCCCAGAGCAGGATTTAAAATGGGAAAGTAGTCAACTGTGTCAAATGGTGCTGAGAAGTAAGTTCCAGGGGACACTGAAAAGTGACCACTGGATTGTGCAAAGCAGATTATGCATTCGATAAGTACAGATTTTAATAACTTAACTTTATATAGTAATTTACTAGGTGCTAACAGCATGTAAAGTATAACTCAGTCGCTGAGCTCATGAAGTTTCCCGCCCAGCTGCAGTGTCAAGTCATAAATATATATCAAATTAAATACAGCAGTAAAATAAAGAATTAGTACAGCACTCTACGAAGGTCTGAAAGAAAGAAAATAATTTCAACTCCCATTTAGTGAGGTATATTTTAGTAGTCAGACACTGTGCTAAGAGCGATACGTATATTATTCATTCTAATCTTTGTAAAGATGCCACAAGGTAGGTATTATTATTATTATTATTCCCATGATTATATTTTAACAGGAAAGGAAATTGAGACTTGGAGACAATAAGTTATTTTTCATGACCTATGGCTGCTAAATAAAGACCTGAGATTCAAGGCTACTTGACACCAGAACCCAGGCTCTTAACATGCATTTTAGGGCATAAATTCATTAAAACAATGTTTTTCACCTTGTTAAGAATAACTAATATTATAGTCTATGGATTCCACATAACTCCGGGAGGATTTTAAAAATACTTTTTGTGTTAAAATAATTATACAGGAAGTTGCAGAAGTACAGAAAGTTCCTAGGTACCCTTCACCCAGTTTCCTCCAATGGGTACATTTTACATGATTATAGTACAATATCAAAACCAGGAAGTTAATATTGATACATATACCTGGAAATTCTATGTCATTGTTTTTTTAACTTGTGAGTTTTTTTGTTTGTTTGCTTTGCTTTCTCCCCCTTTTCTTTATTTATTTAGTTTTGGCGGCACCGGGTCTCCGTTGCAGTACACAGGATCTTTAGTTGTGGCAATGCAGACTCTTAGCTGCGGCATGAGGGATCCAGTTCCCTCACCAGGGATTGAACCTGGGCCCCCTGCATTGGGAGCGTGGAGTCTTACTCACCAGACCACCAGGGAAGTCCCAAATTCTATGTCATTTTATCACATCTGTAGATTCAGGTAACCATCACGACAATCAAGACACAGAACTATTCCATCACCAGGAAGATCTCCCTTGTGCTACCTCTTTAGAGTCACATCCACCCCCATTCTCCTACCATCCCTAACCCCTAGCAAACACTATTATCTATCTCTATAATTCTGTCGTTTTGAAAATGTTAAACAGAATCATAGAGTATAGGACCTTAGGGGACTGGCTTTTTTCAGGGGCATAATGTCCTTGAGACCTATCCCAGCTGTTGCCTGTATCAACGGTCTACTCCTTTCTATTGCCTAGTAGTATTCCATGTTCGATATACCACGGTTTCTTTAACTATCACCTATTGAAGGACCTTTTGGTTGTTTCCAATTTGGGGCTATTACAAATAAAGCAGCTACAAACAATCATGTACAGATTTTTGTGTGGACACAAGTTTTTATTTCTCCAACACAAATGTCCAGAAGAGCAATGGCTGGCTTGTATGGTAAGTATATGTTTAGCTTTTTAAGAAACTGCTAAACTATTTCCCAGAGTGGCTGTACAATCTTACATTCCCATCAACAGTGTACGAGAAACCCAGTTCCTCAGCATCTTCAGCAGCATTTGGTATTCTCACTACTTTGTATTTTAGCTGTTCTAATAGGTATACAGTGACATCTCACAATGGACTTAATCTGATTTTCCCTAATAGCTAGTGATGTTAAACATCTTTTCATTTGCTTAGTTGCCATGCTATCTGTATCTCTTTTTTGATGAAATGCCTCTTTATATCTTTTACCCATTTTCTAATTGGATTTAGTTTTTTTTACTGTTGAGTTTTGAGAGTTCTTTACATATTTTAGATACAAATTCTTTGGTCAGATATGTGATTTATAAATATTTTCTCCCAGTCTGTAGCTTGTCTTTTCATTCTCCTAACAGAGTCCTTCACAGAGCAAAAGTTTTTAACTGTATATCTATGTGCATATATATGTGCAATTAATTTAAAGTAATAATTAAATAATTTAAAATAATGTATACATACATTAAACATATACATGTTATATATATGTATACATGTCTATATATTAAACATATACATATTACATATACAATATGTATATATAACTTTATCTATAAAACTGCAACGATATCAACTTGGAAGTCTTTCCAAATGACACTGTCATTTGCATCAGAAATTCTGCTAGTGTTTACAAGTCGTGTCTTGGCAATAGCACACAAAACAGCAAATATCATGGCTTATTCTATATCAGGCACTTTACATAAATATGCATCCAAAACACAGACAAGCATGTGGGCAAGCTGCTACTAATCCACGTAAATCGTACATTAAGACAGCTTATACTTTATAAGATTTTCAAAACACTTTCATTCAGGATAGTAACTGTTTCATAAGCAGCATGAGAGGAATTTTCAGAGTCTGAGATTCAGAAAATTGGAAGGTGGCATTCAGGAAGACAGAAATTATACAATATAACAATACAATTTCTTTAGGTAGCAAAGTTTGTAGGAAATAGGTGTATTATATTTCACAGCTGATTAATCTAAATATATATACATATAGTAGAAAGAAAAATCTAAACTTTCAAAGATTTGATTCTATAATGTACATTTGAGAAATAGGCTTTGAAAGAGTAACTCTATGGGGTGACTAGGTTTATTGAAGTAGTAAAGTGAAAATGGAGACAATCGTCCAGCTTTTCAAATTGTCTAGACTTTATTTATTTTTCTGGATTGATTTAAATCTCTTTAGAAGTATTAACATAAAACAAGAGGATGAGTATCTTTCCTTCTAAGTATTAGATTCAATGTTATTAATTCTAGGTTTTAACCAATAGATGAAATGTATATTGTAACTATAAATGGTATTGTTTTAATTGTTGTCTGGCTAGAGAAGCAGGTAATTTAAGTCTATGAATGTCTAATCTCTTAATCTGTATTAGCTGAGGGGCAACAGTTTTCCTTGGCAATTGTTTTTATATAATCACAAAGACTAATTCCAGAAATAACAAAATATTCTAAATTCTATAATAAGTTTGTCTCCATAATATAACTTCAATATTTTATTTGAAATATCTTCTTAATATGCATCTAGAAAAGATATCCAAATTTTTAACTTAATAATATATCCTAAAGTATTCAGAGCTCTCTTGTCAGGAAATTTTTTTTTACAAGATGATTGTTTGAACTAGAAAAAAGCATCAGTTTTGAAATTAATGGATTGGTAGCATGTAAACTATTTGACATAGCTTCTCTGCTTTTTTTCCCCACTCTATGAGCTGCCAGCTTTGGACAAAGAAACTTTTATGGCGGCGACTGACTTGCAGAAGCATCCAAGACCACCCTTTTCATGAGGAAGAGGTCTGCAATTAGATAAGGTGCTGGCAGATTGACCTGAACACCAGGGGCTGTCCAGCTGGGGCTCAGTGTTCATTCTGTCCTTTCAATTAAACTCCTAACAGATTCTTGAGGAAATCGGGGGGAAAGGGCAAACTGGCTTGAGAATCAGAACATATAACAGAGCGTAAGAAGCACAGGAACAAAAATGTATTCCAGATAACTCTTTCCAAAGTCAGCAAACAAAAGTGTCATGGAGAGGGCAGACTTACAAATAACCAAACAATACCCTTGCAGCCCCATGATAGAGCTATTTACTTTGGTGAGTGGCAATGAACTCCAGGAATATATTTTATAAATTAAATACATATAATAAAACATCAACCTCATGTATCCCAAGAATGTCTGTTGAATTTCTCTCTTTCTAGAAAAAGTGAAGCTAATGGCACTTTGCCATGGTTATGTGATATCCTGGCAAGAAAACTCCTCATTTTATATCACAAACATATGGTCTGGTAATGGTTTTATATTATACTCCTTTACTGCTTTATTCCCATTTTTAGGAGACCTCTTCTAGGCAAGAGCAATATGTTTTCTTGTCCACCTATCACATCGACTATTAACACGTCTCTACTTTTAGAGTTCATAATGGTTAAAAAGTTAAAACTTAACCTTATGTTACACATGACCTAAATTTTCTTTGCGCAGGAAACTGGAGCTCTAGCGCTCATCTGTGTTGAAGTTACTGTTTCTCTGTTTTCCTTTCAATTAAGGAATTCTCTCCCTCTTTTCAACGGTTAATGTTCCTCAAGTTACAACTGACTAAATTGAAATGTGTACAAAATGTGGCAACCAGGATGGTAAAATGACTCTGGATTTAAGGTTGCACAAGCCAAATCTGGACCACAGATGTGTTGTGTTCGGCTTACAGAGTGTTTAAACATTTTCAAAAAATGAGTTGCCAACATTTAAAAGTTGGGAGATTTTCAATAGAAATCTGGATCCTCAGGTTTTCTGAAATCTCACTGTCAGCCTTGGTCCACACCGTGACACAGCAACAACTAGTAGATCGCAGGTAGCATCTGTCTCTTCCCTTGGGTCCCCTCTCTGGTTCACCTCAGTCCCAGCCAACGAGCTTTCACCTGTTTATACTCAATCTCTCACCCCCGATGACGTCTGAGTTTGAGACTCCTTTCCCAACTATGTTATAGTAGGACCTTGGAAAGAATTGGTCATGTGTGGCTTTGACAAATAAATAATCATGAAAGACAAGCAGCTATCCTCTATCCTCAAATATATGAAGGCTTTTCCCGGGGAGGGCGGCGATTAGATGAATAAAGTACTGCTGCCCCAAAGGCAGAAAAAATCCAGAGGAAGGCAAGTGTTGCCTCAATGTAGCAATAACATCTTTTTAAAAAAAATTTATTTTGAACATCTTTATTGGGGTATAATTGCTTTACAATGGTGTGTTAGTTTCTGCTGTATAACAAAGTGAATCAGCTATACATATACATATATCCCCATATCTCCTCCCTCTTGCCTCTCCCTCCCACCCTCCCTAACCCACCCCTCTAGGTGGTCACAAAGCATGGAGCTGATCTCCCTGTGCTATGTGGCTGCTTCCCACTAGCTATCTGTTTTACATTTGGTAGTGTGTATATGTCCATGCCACTCACAATGTTCATTGCAGCTCTATTTACAATAGCCAGGACATGGAAGCAATAACACCTTGAATGACAAGGAGCCAACCAGAAAGCGCAGGCACCGCCCTGGGGCAGAGGGAGACTGCAATTACTGAATGTGTACAAGCAGGTGTGGGTGAGGCAGGATGTCCAATGGATGCACTGTTGCCGAGTTGACCAGTGATCTCCCTAGCTCCCTCCAGCTCCATGAATCTGTGAAACTGACTTTTTAAAACCGTGCTCTGTGGAGCTGTAGAGTGAGCACTATGCTAAGTGGAAAACAAGTTTGAAATTGAAAACATTATATGAACGTAGAGGTCTTTGACTTATATTTGGATAAGGCTTAGTGAATACCAACATTATCCTTCCAAATGAATCACAGGCAGTGCCCTAATTAGATTTGTTTCAGAGTGCTAGTCTCTAGTCATAGGGCATTTGATTTCTTTTCTAATAACACATGGCAATCAGAGGTATACTTTTTCTTCTGGGGAAAAACATTGATTATTCTTAAAAGAGTAACATCAGAACAACTGTCAGGAAGGGGGAAAAAAGCACAATGGTTCTGAAAATCACTTGAAGTTTTTCTTTGCTGAAGGGATTAAAGAAAGAATATACAATGCCCCTAAAGTCTTTACAAACCGCTGAAAAATTACAATTGCTTTGCAAAGGAACAGTTACTGGGAAAGCATAACACTGGCGTGAGAGTCAATAGGTTTCAGCCTTTTCTTCTATTAAAGTTTCGCATTTTTACATAGGTGAGGGATTAGCAAACTAACAGCCTATAGGCCAAATCCATCCCATGCCCTGCCTTTATAAATAAAGTTTTATTAGAACAAGCCACACCCATTTATTTGCATATTGTCTCCGGCAATATGTCTCTCTGCTTTTCTGTTACAGAGACAGTTGAGTAGTTCTAACACAGACAGCCTGGCCCGCAAAGCCCAAAGTATTTACTATTTCGCCCTTAACAGAAAAAGTTTGCTCACCTCCTGACACAGACTAGTTAACTCACACCATATCACTATTTCTTGTCAGTATTTTTAAAAAAAGCCAAGCGAAATCTTGATGTTGCTATAAAAGAAAATACCATATTTTCCTGCTTTGGTGGTAAACAAAAGACAGTTTTTCTTTCAACTTCTGACTGCTGTCTCTGTTTTCACCTTGCACCCACTGAGACAAAAAACTCAACATTTTTTTTGTTTCTCACAAAGAACTCATCACACAGAAGTATCAGCAAGCAATGCTGACTTTCATTCAAGTGTTTGGGGGCTGGGGGCCTGTGGAAACAATTTTAAAATCCCTTTTTCCAAATTGGAAAAGAAGAAGTAAAACTGTCACTGTTTGCAGATGACATGATACTATACGTAGAAAATCCTAAAAATGCCACCAGAAAACTAGTTGAACTAATCAATGAATTTGGTAAGGTTGCAGGATACAAAATCAATACACAGAAATCTCTTGCATTCCTATAACCTAACAACGAAAGATCAGAGAGAGAAATTAAGGAAACAATCCCATTTACCATCGCAACAAAAAGAATAAAATACCTAGGAATAAACCTACCTAAGAAGACAAAAGACCTGTACTCAGAAAACTATAAAACACTCATGAAAGAAATCAAAGATGACACAAACAGATGGAGAAATATACCATGTTCTTGGATTGGAATAATCAGTATTGTGAAAATGACTATACTACCCAAAGCAATCTACAGATTCAATGCAATCCCTATCAAATTACCAATGACATTTTCCACAGATTTTAGAACAAAAAATTTTACAGTTTGTATGCAAATACAAAAGACCCCAAATAGCCAAAGCGATTTTGAGAAAGAAAAACAGCTAGAGGAATCAGGCTCCCTGATTTCAGACTATGCTACAAAGCTACTGTAATCAAAACAGTATGGCACTAGCACAAAAAAAGAAATATAGACCAGTGGAACAGGATAGAAAGCCCGGAAATAAACCCATGCACCTATGGTCAGTTAATCTATGACAAAGAAGGCAAGACTATACAATGGAGAAAAGAGAGTGTCTTCAATAAGAGGTGCTGGGAAAACTGGACAGCTACATGTAAAAGGATGAAATTAAAACATTCTCTAACACCATACACAAAAGTAAACTCAAAACGGATCAAAGACCTAAATGTAAGGCAAGACCCTGTAAAACTCCTAGAGGAAAATATAGGCAGAACACTCTTTGGCATAAATTGCAGCAATATCTTCTTCGATGCAGCTCCTAGAGTAATGAAAATAAAAACAAAAATAAACAAATGGGACCTAATTAAACTTAAAAACTTCTGCTCAGCAAAGGAAACCATAAACAAAATGAAAAGACAACCCTCAAAATGGGAGAAAATATTTGCAAATTAAGTGACTGACAAGGGATTAATTTCTGAAATATAGAAACAGCTCATGAAGCTCAATATCAAAGAAACAAACAACCCAATCAAAAAGTGGGCAGAGATCTAAATAGATATTTCTCCAAAGAAGACATACAGATGGCCAAAAAGGACATGAAAAGATGCTCGACATCACTAATTATCAGAGAAATGCAAATCAAAACTACAGTGAGGTTTCATCTCACACTGGGCAGAATGGCCATCATTAAAAAGTCTACAAACAATAAATGCTGGAGAGGGCGGACCCTCCTACACTGCTGTGGGAATGTAAACTGGTACAACCACTATGGAGAACAGTATGAAGTTTCCTTAAAAAACTAAAAATAGAGCTACCATATGATCCAGCAATCCCAGTCCTGGGCATATATCTGGAGAAAACCATAATTTGAAGACACATGTACCCCAATGCTCACTGTAGCACTATTTACAATAGCCAAGACATGGAAGCAACGTAAATGTCCATTGACAGAGGAATGGATAAAGAAGATGTGGTACATATATACAATGAATACTATTCAGCCATAAAAAAGAAAGAAATGATGCCATTTTCAGCAACGTGGATAGACCTAGAGATTATCATACTAAGTGAAGTCAGACAGAGAAAGACAATATCATATGATATCACTCATATGTGGAATCTAATTTTTTAAAAAATAATACAAATGAACTTATCTATAAAACAGTAACAGACTTACAGATATCAAAAGCAAACTTATGGTTACCAAATGGGAAACGTGTGGGGGAAGGATAAATCGGGAGCTTGGGATTAACATACACACACTACTATATATAAGATAGATAACCAGCAAGGACCTACTGTATAGCAAAGGGAACTCTACTCGATATTCTGTGAGCACCTATATGAGAAAAGAATCTGAAAAAGAATGGATACAGGTATATGTGTGACCAAATCACTTTGCTATACATCTGAACCTAACACAGCACTGTAAATCAACTATATTCCAAAAAAAAAAAACCTGCCATCCAGTAAGAAACACATTATACATGATACATACACACACAAAAAAATTAAACAAAAAAGTTGCTGTAAGCAATACTGACAATCGTCACGTACAAGTCACTCTCAACTTTTCTAATCTCTTCTTTTTCAGTTTTTAAAAGTGCTAGTCATGACCCTTTAAATTGATTTCATAACCTACTTATGAATTGTAACCTACAGTTTGAAAAACCCTGCCCTAGGGCACTTCATAATCATAAGATGCAAATGAGTATTAAATGTGTTTAAACTCTGCCTTCGCTCGTCTGTCTCTGTATGTCACAGAATTTAGACGAAATATTTTTTGTAGGTGCAGCAAAATACTTGTCAAGGGCTCCAAGACTCCTTAAATGAACATTCAGCTGGCAACGCCCCACTGTGGGTACTTACAGGCAGAGGGCGCTGTGGGGAAGATTGCCCAGCATGCCAAAGTCCACTGTGTCCTAAGGTGATAATTTACTTGTAGGAAGGGCAATTTACCTGACGTTCTGACTGTACATTTATAATTAGATTTGGATTTCTTGCCCAGTTTTACTACATCAGACTAACATAAGCTGTGCTACAGATGGAAGTCCCAGGTTATTTAACATCAGGGACCCTGGGGTCTTGTGATTCCAAATTAAACTCGGGTGTGCATATAAACCATGCAGATTAGGCTATGGCCACATGCTCAGCTGAAAAGAAAGTAGGCAACAAGTCTAGAAGCAAAACTCATCAAGGGCTGTGTCCCCTTGCTGGAAGAGTTTTTATTAGGGATTTTGAAAGTAAACGCTCAATTCAAATTGCCCTGACCAGATGCATGTGTTTCCTTGGCCACCAAAACAGGCATGTAGGCTGCACATGCTTTACAATGCTCATCCCTGTCACAGGAGTGAGACTAAACTTAGTTAACTGACCAGAATTCTTGTGGACTCAGCATCTAGAAAACGTTACACATGTGGATGACTGGAGTTGAATTCTCCTACGGGTGGTGCTGCATCCGTGCGAGGAAGGCTCTCCGTTCTCCCTCTTGCCTGGGTGACACACAGGTAGCCTAAGACCTCTCTGCCCAGAGGTCATCCCAACCCTGGGCTCATTTGAAAGGGCTCACACTTTCATAGCTCGAGGCTGGCTGCAGGAAGATGAGCGTGGACCTAGCACACAGGGTAATAGGATGTCTCTTCTCTATGGTGTCTTTCCTCTTCCTGGGTGTCATACCTTAAATTTGTGAGAGCAAACTTGGCACTGAAAAGTAAATCTGGTAAGTACACGTTGTACAGCAAAGTGCAGAAACAAGTGCAGTTCAATAAATTTTACAAAGTGAACATACCTATCTAACCGGCACTCACAGCAAGACACAAAACATTTCTAGTTAGACCAGAAGCACAGTCCATGCCTCTTTCCAATCCTTATCTGTTCCCCAAGGGTAACTAGTATCCCTCCATCTACTATGATAGATAACTTTTTCTCATTTTCCAATTTTATATAAATGGACTCCTGTAGAATGTACTTCTTTAAATCTGGCTTCTGTCATTCTACTTTATGTTTATGAGATTCATCCATGCGGTTGACTGTAGTTGTTGATTCATTCTTACAGTTGTATGGTACTCTGCTGGATGAATATAACACAATTTTTATATCCATTCTACTGATGATGGACATTTTGGTTGTTTCCGGTTTGGGACAATCATAAATAATGCTGCTTTGAACATTTTTGTACATGTCTTTTGGTAAATCTGTGTACATATTTCTGTTGCTATATCTAGGAGCAGAATTGTGGAAACATAAAATATGAGGATATTCAGCTTTAACTGAAATCTCTGAATAGTTCTCCAAAGTGGTTGTACCAGTTTACATTCCCACCAGCAGGTTATGAAGGCCCAACTGCTCAGGTTCTCATATTGTTCACCTTTTAAATTTTATCCGCTCTGGTGGGGATTTTTAATTTGAAGAGTATGATTGGAATTAGACAGACATGACTTGTATTCTTGTTGTGGCATATTCTAGCAGCTTATGTGGTCTCAAGCAAGTCACATTTCCTCTCTGAATCTTGTGTTTCTCATATGCAACATGGTAATAAAAATAATTATCACATAAAAGAGTTGCAAATGATAAACGAAATAATGTGTGTGAAATAAAAACTACAATTTCTTAAGCATCTACCATATACCACTATGTTAAGTATTTACCCATACTGGTGAGTGTAAGACATAGTATCAATACTTATGAGCAAAGGCAGTAATAACAGCTACTTCCCTACCATCAGACTTGTAAACACATAGCCTTCTGTAGAGCAGAGGCTCTGGGTCAGTTTTGCCATTGTTCCCAGAGGGCTGAACAGCTCCACTTCCGTCCAATGGAGGTGGCTATTGGCTAAGGCTACGGAGTTGGCATCTAGTGCTTTATAATCATTCAAAAAGTATATCAGGATGTCGCTGGTGCAGACGTGATTTGCTTATTTCTGTCTGCTATTTCAGGGTTCAAAGTCCCAATATCACATCACAATGCCATGACAGAAATGGCTTAGAGGACACTAAGGCACTAGCAGGTGAAGACACAAACTTATTTTTTCACCAAATTAAGAACCAAAAGGGACTGCTTGGGGCCATCAATCATGCTTTCTAAATGCTTTTATTAGAGTCCATGTATGAATGTACTCATTTGTCAAAACTTCACCACATCTTCTGCAAAGAGGTGCTGTGTTGCCTTAAGCACTGAACAGTAAAGTGGTATACAGTCTGTCTTCCTGCCCAAGTTATAGAAGCTAAAAAAGCCTTCAGTTTCAGAGGAATGAGCCCATGATTTTCAGGAGACATGGAGAAACCTTGAGGTTGGTAGATCTCTTTCAGCAACTGGTATCAATCCAAAAGCTCTTCACTAGGACTTTGTCTACACGTTAGGAAAATCAACATTTAAGCAGCAAATAAAATCTCACTGAGACTTGCTGTTGCAAGTTAAAAGTATACTGCTTGTTCTCCCCTGTTACTGTTGGATTATTGGAGAGGGAGAAGGAGGCGACTCTCATGCTTTCTTGCCGGCTGTTTTCCACTCCCATATGGGCTCCCAAACATAACCCTTTTGGTTCTTACCGAACCGTGTTCTGTGTTCTCACTTGTCTTTAAGTCTAACAAATAACTGTAGTATCCCTCCAATACAAGGCTATTTAGAAACCATGGAAGACTGATTGCTGCGTTAATAAACCTAAAACACATTTGCCCAACATAGTTCCTTTAATTTTTAAAGGCTTGTATAATTTAAGGGAATTTAAATCCATGTGTTTTTTATTCACTTGCACTGACATCATCAAAATAGCCTTTTAAACAGCTGGTCGAGTCTTTTTTTTAATAAAGTTCTTTTACGACTTGTTTCTTTTTGAAAACAAGATTTATTTTTTTTTTTGCCAAAGGCAAATGAACTTAAATGCCAAAAGATTTGGATTTTGATCAAAATTCCAAACCTGTAAATTTTGATGCTGAAATTTTTGAAAATGAGCTGCTGACTCCCCATTGAAATTAGTTGCAAAGAAGGAAAAAGTGCCATCTGAATGAAGTTCACGGTCAAAACTGGTGTCAGAAGACTAAAGAAATGTCTATATTTGCTGCTTAATTTTGTGCCAGAGCTGAAACGAATCAAAGTAAATGTGTATTGGCTTATTACAGAAATGTGATCCACTGCCAAGCAGTTAACTTTTCCATCATTTCTGGTTATCATGAGTCAACCACAATGCCGTGCTCTCCAGAGGTTAGAAACCCAGCACACTGGCTGTCTGAGATTTGTGAGATGTGATTGTTTTAACAGAGTCATTTTGGATAAAAATCCTTTCCTAAACAGTGTGTGTGTGTGTGTGTGTGTGTGTGTGTGTGTGTGTGTGCGTGTGCGTGTGTGTGTGTATAGGAAAAATATGTATAAATAGGAAATATATACATATAAATATATTTTATATATATGTGTATTGTGTGTGTGTGTATGTATGTATGTATGTATATATATATATATATATATATATATACATATCTCCATCCCTAGGGATTTTTCTTTTTTAATAGGAATACTCTCCTCTAAAGGTATGCTTAATGATTTAGCAAGTGAAATTAAAATCCAAGCACAAAATATGTAAAGGATTTGCCTTTAAATATATCCATATGCTGCAGCTGAAACAAAACTCTTAGAGCTTTTCGGTACTAACAATTCGAGACCATTTTTCTCCTTGTCCAAATGTATATAGCTAAGCAGTAGTCAGAGAGATGTATGACTGGGAGAAGTTGAATTTTACGGGAATCTGTGAAACAAACGGGCATTGCGATCTTCTCCAGCCCTCCAGCAGAACTGCAAAAACCAACGTTCCATTTGAGAAACAAATTCGTCTGCCAGTCATGGAACTCCTCAAAGGATAATTCCCCAGGAATAGGGAAATTAAAAGAGAGAAAGAGAGAAGAAAAAAGGGATGAGTCCTCTGATTCTATTTCACAATTGCAATTCTTAAAGGACAAGCTTTACACATACACACTTACATGAAGGTGCATAAATATTAATAGATCCAGGCTCCTGATAAAAATAGAAATCAGAATTTTTATCATTGTATTATTGCTAACAGATTTAATTGCATCCTTCTGTTTAAGGATAGCGCCCAGTTTCCTCTAGGGTGGAATTTGTTTGCTGTCAAAAACTTCAGAATCTTCAAAACCAATTTTCAAAATCCAGTTTGGGGGCTTCCCTGGTGGCGCAGTGGTTAAGAATCTGCCTGCCAATGCAGGGGACACGGGTTTGAGCCCTGGTCCGGGAAGATCCCACATGCCACGGAGCAACTAAGCCCGTGCGCCACAACTACTGAGCCTGAGCTCTAGAGCCCACGAGCCACAACTACTGAGACCACACTCCACAACTACTGAAGCCCGCGTGCCTAGAGCCCGTGCTCGGCAACAAGAGAAGCCACTGCAATGAGAAGCCCGCGCACTGCAACGAAGAGTAGACCCCGCTCGCTGCAACTAGAGAAAGCCCGTGCTCAGCAATGCAGACCCAATGCAGCCAAAAATAAATAAATAAATTAATTAATTAATTAAAAAAAAAAAAGAAAACTTTAAAAAAAATCCAGTTTGTATGATAGAAAAAGAACATTCATGTGTTTACAAAAAGACTTTTTAAGAAACTTTAATAAAGAAAAATTCATATTTACAAATGAGATGATGATTCCTATGTAATTATTCTGGTCTAAGCTTTGTCACATATATGTGACAAGGAGGAGACCACTGTCCCCAACTGATAAATACAGAAACTTTGGCATTAGAGGTATAGCAGAATGAATGAACTTTGTTATGAATATGTAGTCACAGAATTTTTAGTGGATTCACTGCAGAGTCCATTTAAATATGAACTTCTACTACGCTCTGAATAACTGAGTAAAGGCTGGAGACAAAGTATAAGAAATAAGGCAGGAGAAAAATCTAAAGGAGATACTACCCATTGAAGAGTTGCCAGCACAAGTAGGGTTTGATTTAAAGACATCTGATTTGTATCTTTCAAATAACTCTTTGATTGCGTAACATGAAGTACATCACTATTTGCATTATTAAGCAATAGAGGTTTTCAGAAGTGCTTTATATATTGACTTTTCTGCCTAATCCAAAGAATGCTGTTTTATATTGGCAGTAAAATTGCTCGATTTTATGACTTAGCTATGTGACCTTGGCAAGTTACAAACTTTGTATAATGCAATTTCTTCATTTATAAAATGATGGTGGTGATATATAGTTATATTTTACAAGAACGAATGTACTGAATTATGTTAAAGGGTTTTGACATCCTTATAAGCTACAAAGGTACCACTGTGTTCAATTAGAATTATGCATTGAAGTCTCTTGTCTCATCCATCTCTCTCTGTTCTCCCTCTTCCTCTCTCTCTCCCTTTCCCTCCCTCCCAAATACATTCTCTCCTTATAGAATTATAGGTTGTCATAACTGGAAAAAGCCATAGAGATCATGAAATTCTATCAAATGAAAAAATAAAGTTTCAAAGAAATAAAATAATTTCTCTGAGGTCACAAAGTTACAAAGCGAGTTAATGGCATAAGTAAAGTTCCAAGCTACTGCATCTCCTGAACACAACCTCCTAGGGAGGCATTCTAACAGAGTCACTAAGAGCATTAAGACTGGGTAGCAGACCAACTGGGGTTGAAGCTCTACCACTGATCAACTCTCTGAACCTGTAAAATGGGATTAAAAACAATGTCTAACTTCTGGCATTACTGTGAGATATTAAGCACTTAGAAGAATGCCTGGAACTGGTTAGCCCTGAATCATTGATCTGTAGCATTTTCTCACTGCATTTCTCTGCTTCTTTTGAGATAATGCAAGCTTCATCCACCTCCACTTTTCTGAGAGGGACCCAAGAGTCATGAATCGCCTCCTCAACGGCTCAGGCGGTTCTACTACAGAATGTTAATAGCTAACTTGCACGCTTGCGACACGACACTTTGAGATAGGCAGTAACAGGAAAACCTTATTACAGATGAGGAAACTGAGGCACAGAGAAGTAACTTGTTCAAGAGCACGTGACTACTAGGTGTCTCCAGAGCCCGCATCATTTATCATTGTGATATGCTGCAGCCAAGGCAACAGAGATCACTCAGCCTCCCCAGGTCCACGTGGGCAGGGATGGGAAGTCAGGAAATGTGTCCATTCTCTGTCAACATCTATAGAGAACTGCCCTCTGGCGAATGCTGTGCACATAACTCCCAGGGTGCAAAGGCAATGGACTCCACAATTGTATCATGGCAGAATCATGGTTGGCCTGGAGACCTAAGTCAAATCTCCAAGGAGTGAAAACAAGTCCCCACGGGTGCTTGTCAAACCCAAGTGACTCAGGACACTCTCTCTGCTGGGGGCAGAATCCTGACAATCCTGCATCCGAGGTGCTGAAGCTCAAGGTCAACATGGTTAAATTCTAGGAAAAAAACCTGCCCACTGACATTGTCACTCTTGGAAGCTGCATTCATCCCTCCTTTCTGGGAGCATTAGATTCGTGAGCATGCTGGTGTTAAAAAGCTGATTTAAAAACGGAGACGGATGTTTAATTATTGTTTGATTTGGGGTTATAGCCATTTATTTTTCAAACATCTTAAAAGCAGAGAATGAACACTGTTACCTAAGAAACTACTGAAATTCTCTTAACTCTTCTGGGTATGTATTATGTATTCCATGAGTTCTCTGCCAAGGATGTAAGTCAGAACCTCTCCCGCTGGTTTTGATTACAGCTGCAAAGTCACAGATTTGAACAGCTCCAGACAATCATTCTTCGGAACCTACACATAAATATAAAACATTTCCTTTATCCTTATCACATAAACCTTCATCGAGGTTTGCTTCAAAGTAAATTCCAGTTTTCTTCCGTTTTTTTTCTCATTTATCCTTTTAACAATTAGCAAACCACATTTTTTTGGCAACAAAGCTGCCCTATTTGCATATTCAAAGGTCACTGTACAGGTTTAAGCTATTCAATATCAAAGTGATGATAATTTAACAATCGCTTCCTCTGGATTCAGATAAAATGCAAAATTACCTCTGGCTTTTTAATTCTGCACATTTACAGACACATGATAAAAATATGAGATTAAGATAATGGCATGAGCAATATAATGAACCATCAGTTAAGCTATGGCAAACTTTCTTCACATCCAGCTTCAGGTCTTTGCATTGTTAACTTTATTATTTAAAATGAAGCCGTCGCATTTCAGTAAACAATATCAAGAACATAATTTGCTAAGACACCTCTTTATTTGAGGCGCTGTCAAGACTGCCAATGAGAAATGACACAATCCCTCAGTTGTAAGTGACAGGCGCCACTATATTAGTCCAGCGCGTGTGTATTTCTCTGCTGTTTTTGAAAAATTGCATTTCCTTTGTGTAAGCAGAACAAAAAGAAATAGAAATCAGTTCCATGTGAATTCTGTGGTCCTCTATATTAAACTGTAATTGTTTCCTGGTAAAAAACCAAGCTTGCAGGATTTCCTGAAAAATAATTTACAAGGATGGGTACTGGGTCCAGCTTGCTTTTCTTCCTGTGCTTCTGTGATTGATGACACTGCAAGGAGCTGATAGATTTGTTGCTGCTGCATCTCCAGAAAGTTGTTTTGCTTCAAACAAACTGCAATCTTCCCTCCAAAATACCTTTACATGGCATTCACTTTCCTGGCTTCTTGGTTGGTAGTTGCTTTTCAATTCAGGCACTGCTCTGAGGGACACAGTTAATGGCTTCAGTTGCATCAAGAGAACCATGAAGACAGCTTGAATGAATTACTTAAGGTAATGGCTAGGCAGAAATTTGTAATTCGATCTAGTTAGCTCAGTATGAGCTATGATCTTTAGAGAGGTAATGTGTTGAGAATGCTGGCTTAGGGGTCCTGCACACCTGAGTTCAGACCCTTCCTCTCCCACTGCATAACTCGTACACATTATTTAAACTTTACGAGCTATAATTTCCTCTTATGCAAAACTGGGGAATGATGAAACCTATTTTTCAGAAGAGGAAGCAACAAGCTGCTTGTGAGGCCCCAGTGAGTTAAAGGTTGGAAAACACTCTGTAAATCATAGATAGTTTTACAAATAACAAAGCCTAAAGATGGTAAATCAGAGCCTTGGACCCCATTCTTTGTGGATCCTTGTGTGGTTTTAATAGCAAGTACTACGGAAGAAAAGCTAACTAGCCTTCAGCCTTACTTACTATGTACCAGGCATGATGCCAGACACATGACACACATTCTCGTTTAGTCTTGTAAGGGATGCGTCATTTTTCTCTTTACAATACTCATTATGTCTAATGATTACTTACTGCACAATACACGCCATATACCGTGCTGAGTCATTTACACACATAATTTCATGTAACCCTTAAAATAATCCTATGAAGAAGGTACAGTTGCTAATCCTGCCAGGGAAATAAACGCTTAGAGAAATTAACTTGCCCAAAGTCATAAGGCTGGGACTCATTAAACCGCCTCCCACCAAAAATATCAACGCCAGCTCTTCTTATATACCCTCTGACCTTCTGGTTTTTGACTTTTAGATCTCTTCAAGCCTTGGGTACACTTTGATCTGATTTTATTTATAAAAATGGGCAGTGGGGCTAGGGGGCGGGGGAACAGGAGTATACAGTGTGATTTGCTCTGAGATCCTCAAACCTTCTTTCACCCCTCCCATCTCACTATAGTCCTGAATACTCTTTAGGATCATGCAAAAGCCCCGAAGCCTATAAGTTTCCTCTCTCATGTCCCTTGGTATGCTTCTAGGTAAGGTTTAGCAGCACAAAAGGAATAAAGATCCAGGCATACTATGTCATATAGAATGATGTTAGAATAATGACATAAGCTTTCTAATAAACACCACTTGTGATAGCTTGACTATACGTCCAGCATGGACCATCATACGGTTCTTTATTATTGGAAACCACGCCGTCATGCTTTAGAAGGCAATACCAAATAAGTTCCACAAGTGCGTCTTCCATTCATTCCTAATACTTGAGTCACAGGCACAGATAATGGCGCTCTGGACGTGTTGCATCACAAGGAGAAAAGTCATAATCCTTCAAACCTGCCCTGCTGGGGCAGATGGATCAAGGAAATGTACGGCTGGCAAATCCCCTATCATTTTAGAATAGCCTGAGGAAGCAGAAGAAAGCACTGAGTGAGAACCTGAGGGCCTCAAAGGTCTGCCAACGATCAGACCAAGTAAACACTCACACCTAGAAGTTTAATTATCAGAAGTATTTTGTAGTCAAGGACTTATGCTATTGCTGCATTTAGGGAACCTCTTTCACCGCCACATGTTAGATCAGCAGACCCCAACCTTTTTGGCACCAGGGACCGGTTTCGTGGAAGACAGTTTTTCCACGGACGGGGGTGGGGGATGGTTCAGGCGGTAAAGGGTGTGATGGGGAGCGATGGGGAGCGGCACGTGAAGCTCCACTCGCTCACCCGCCGCTCACCTCCTACTGTGCTGCCCGGGGGTTGGGGACCCCTGTGTTAGATGACTTCTCAGTGAATACTCAGCTTTGCTACTTGCCATGTGTTCAGTGTAGTAAAGAGCAAAGGAAGAAACAGGAGGAGATTTCTGTTCCCATGAGGCAATTACTTGTATTAGCTCTTAAATCCTGTCCTGAGAATTAAATGACATAATCTATTCCAAGCACAAAGTATGTGTCAGCACAAAGCAGGACTGTGTCTGGCACAAGGTAAGCTGTCGGGAGGTGGTAGTTATTGTTGGTGTTGTCATTGTCTTCATCATACCCTCACCTTGTCTTTCCAGACATTCTTCATCGACTCAGGCCATGTCCTACCCATTCATCTACCATTGTCGAGACAAAGAGAGAAGACGAAAGTAAGAGGAAGAATTAAAGAAGCACTACTTAGGGCTTCCCTGGTGGCGCAGTGGTTGAGAATCTGCCTGCCAATGCAGGGGACACGGGTTCGAGCCCTGGTCTGGGAGGATCCCACATGCCGCGGAGCGGCTAGGCCCGTGAGCCACAACTACTGAGCCTGCGCGTCTGGAGCCTGTGCTCCGCAACAAGAGAGGCCGCGATAGTGAGAGGCCCGCGCACCGCGATGAAGAGTGGCCCCCACTTGCCGCAACTAGAGAAAGCGCTCGCACAGAAACGAAGACCCAACACAGCCAAAAATAAATAAATAAATAAATAAAAATTAAAAAAAAAAAAAAAAAGGAAGCACTACTTAGAAATAGGGGAGCAAGGATGGTTGCTCCCAGATCTGATGAACCTCTCTGACTCTCCCACCTCAAGTATTTGCAGGGGAGCTCAGGTAGAATCTTTTACCTCAGTGTGCTTATCCATAAAATGGGAGGATGGGTAATATGCACGCAAGGGCCTCCTCCACAGAAGATCCAATGTTTGACAAGCTGTAGGGTAACTGAGCACCAATGTACACCAAGGAACAAAGGACCCAGATTTCTGCTGAATCCCTGATCGTCCATGGGAGGCGCCGTGTGTACGTGTAAGATCTCATTCATTACACTTCCTTCTTTACCAGAAATAGAGGCTAAATTTGCCTTAAACATAACTGTTCTCACTGGGTATTGACCATTCTGCTGTGAATAAGGAAGTTCTGAAAAGTCTTGCGAGGGTCAAGCAACATGTGATATGTTCATCTTAAATTCCCAGTATGAGGAGACTCAAAGCACAATGTAGGCCGCTCTCTTGGGCTCTCTATGTGTGTATGCATATATCTATATATAGGTATACACACATTATATATACACATTATATATGTGTCTCGTTTTATATTGTGTATATATATATACACACACACAGACACACACACACATATATACACATAAATACACACCTTTGTGCTTAAAATATTTTTGTTCATGATGCACCGTTACTATTGATTTGCACAGACCTTATTTTCTTTGTTTGTTTTAGTAATATATTTGGGTTGGCCAAAAAGTTCGTTTGCGTTTTTCCATAAGACGTTTCCAAAAAACCACCTCCATCATGGAAACTAGAACATTGGTGATTACTTACATTTATTCCCTCTGTATTACCTCATCGCTTCCCTATTCTCCCCTGAAAATAACCATATCCTAAATTATGGGTCCATCATAAGTTTGCTTTTCATTTATAACATTTTACCATGTCTGAAAATTATATTCTGCTGTTTTAGTTGTTTTTAAAAGTACTGTATGTAATATCCTGGGAATGACTGTTTTTATTTAAAAGCATTGCTAAAATGAATGCATTTTGTCTTATATAGCTATATTTCATTCTTTTTTGATGCCTACGTTGTATTCCATTGCATAAATACACCACGCTTTATTGATCCATCCTTCTGTCAATGGGCCTTTAGATTATTTTCACATTTTGCAGCCTGCATGGCCTGAAACCTGTATGCTTATTAATCAATAGTGATTCAATGTACACCTGGTGCTTTTCCTTACACACTTCCATCATTCAGACAGGTAGTCATGAAACCAATCAAAAGAGAAGGAGTGAGGTTTGAGTGCATTTCAGTAAGGACTGCTGTTTATTTACTAACCCCAATGGATGCATTTCTATAAAGATTTCATTTATCATCCCCTGAACTAGTCATTTTCAATGAATAATAATAGCTTTGCTACCTTAAGCGAGTCGTGCTTCAGTTTCTTTCTCTGTGAAAACAGCCAGGCTGATCTTAAAAATCTGAAAGAGTCCTGTCAACCACTAAGATTCTATGGCCTGAAGGAGAGAGATGGATCAAGGTGTAGCAGGAAAACCTAATAGTTATTACGCAACTATGAAGTACATGACACACTATATTCTATACACCATATTTTATTTAATGTTCACAACAACCTGATGAGGTAGTTACCATTATTATTCCCATTTTGGAGATAAAGAAAGTGAGGCATAGCTAAATTAAAGAAAAAAAAAAACCCCAAAAAACCAACAAAACCCACATATACTTATGGTTTTATAAAGCTAGCCTAGTGAGTCAGGGAATGAAGACAGAAATCCATGCAGCCTAAAGCAAAAACCTACTCTCCTAGCTGGATACTCTGGACCTCTGGCCTCCTCAAAGTCAGCTTCCAATTTCCCTAAAGTTCGAAGAGCAATCGTTGTTAAATTCAATCACACAACTTTCCTTCCTAACTCGAAGACCTTCATCCCACAAACCAAAGAATGAAATTGATGCCTTTCCTGGAATAGAGGTTCTTTTCATCAGTATCTATTTTAAAAAAAATCACATATGCATTTTTTGGTTTGTTATCGTGACCATTCATAAATGAACACAGCAGAATGAAAGTTGCTAAGACTGAAGATGTGACAATGACTTGTGATGAAGAACTCTTGTGTCACCGGTCATCTAAACTGTCATGTGATGGCATATCCTTATGACATTTTATATACTTATTTCCTAGACATGTCCCCATAATATGACTGTAACCCCATGGAAAAATTAAATTAATTCAAAATGTACAAATCAGTGCAAAACTTGAATATTTTTGCCAACATTCAAAGTTGCAGTTATTTTCAGTTTGTTAAATACTATCAGTATATGAAAGCTTCAGCTCATTAGGAAGCTGAAAGAATACAGTGTTACCAACTTATAATCAGTCAGTGAACATTCATGTTGGTGTTGTGTGCAGAATACTGAATTAGGCAGATGGGGCACAATAAAAGAAGACTCTTTCTGCATCAAATGATTTTATAATTTAATTGAGGAAATTATCTAAACTTAAGAGCAGCTTATTAAATATCAAATACACATTTAAATGGTATGAATTGAATTTATATATACTGAGGGAACACAGAGGAAAAGAGGTTTTACAGATTAATCAGAGACAAGCTCTAAAGGAAATTATATCGGCACTAAAAGTCCTAACTTTGATTGAATACCTACCACGTGCAAGCCCCCGTGCTTTGCGCTGCACAAGCAGTGTCTCATTTGATCTTCACAGCCGTCTTTTAACAAGTATTAATTTTGCTCCCATTTTAAAGATGAGGAAACCAAGGACTAGAAAGCCAATACAATATACCTAAAGTCCCCTAGCTAATGACAGACTGGGTCAGGATTTAGGCTCAAGGCGGTCTGACACCAAAGCTGATATGCCACCCATTCTGTATACTGTGTTTAAAGAAGCTGCGTTAATAGTGCCATTTGCAAAGACATGGATGGACCTAGAGAGTGTCATACAGAGCGAAGTAAGTCAGAAGGGACCTAGAGACTGTCATACAGAGTGAAATAAGTCAGAAGGAGAAAAAATATCGTATAATATCACTTATGTGGAATCTAGAAAAATGGTACAGATGAACTTATTTGCAAAGCAGAAATAGAGACACAGAGGTAGAGAACAAACTTATGGTTGGTTACCAAGGGGGGAAGGCAGGGGTGGGATGAATTGGGAGACTGGGATTAACATATATACACTACTATGTATAAAACAGATAACTAATGAGGACCTGCTGTATAGCACAGGGAACTCTACTCAATGCTCTGTGGTGACCTAAATGGGAAGGAAATCTAAAAAAGAGGGAATATATGCATACGTATAACTGATTCACTTTGCTGTACAGCAGAAACTAATACAACACTGTACAGCAACTATACTCCAATAAAAAATTTTGAAAAATAAAAATAAGCTGCATTAAGATGGATGTTGACTCTAGAGAAATGGACAAATAAACGTAAGCACATTCCTGGAGAATAGAGCATAGACATGAAGGTGGGGAATCACGTGGAAGATTGAAAGTAGATAGGCCTTTTATTTTTTATTTTTTTAATTTATTTATTTTATTTTTGGCTGTGTTGGGTCTTCATTTCTGTGCTAGGGCTTTCTCTAGTTATGGCAAGTGGGGGCCACTCTTCATCGCGGTGCGCGGGCCTCTCACCACCGTGGCCTCTCTCGTTGCGGAGCACAGGCTCCAGACGCGCAGGCTCAGTAGTTGTGGCTCACGGGTCTAGTTGCTCCGCAGCATGTGGGATCTTCCCAGACCAGGGCTCGAACCCGTGTCCCTTGCATTAGCAGGCAGATTCTCAACCACTGCGCCACCAGGGAAGACCAGGCCTTTTATTTTTAAAAACATTTTATTTGAACTAATTGTAAACTTACAGGCAGTAAAAAGAGTTCTCTTATACTCGTCAACTCCCTTTCCCTAATATTAACATCTGACAAAACCACACTGCAACGATCAAGAACAAGAAGTTAACACTGGCACAGGATTCCTAACGAAACTGCGGATCTTATTCAAAATTCCAATTTTCCCACCAATGTGCTTTTTCCAGGATCCTATCCAGGATCCCACATGGCACTCAGCTGCCATTTCTTGTCTGGTCCATCACAGTTCTTCAGTCTTTTGCGGTCTTTCATGATTTTGACACTTTCGAAAACTACTAATCAGTTGTTTTGTAGAATGTCTCTCAATTTGCATTTGTTCAATATTTTCCCATGACTGCAATGAGGTTATGCATTTCTGGCTAGAACATCACAACAATGATGTTTGTGTCCTTCTCGGTACATCGCGCCTTGGGGTTCATGATATCAGCATGTCTTACTAACTTGGCAGAAGATTCCTTGAGTCTATGCAAATCCTGTTTTCCTCAAATAACTGCCCCCTAATTTTAGTGTCATTGGTGGATCAACATTTATTAGTAGTATAGTATTTGCCTAATGATGATCCTCTATCTCTCTGTTTTCTTCTACGGTTGTTAATTGAAATTCTACTGTGAAGAACAGCTGTCTCTTCTCCTGTACTTATTTATTTGATTATTTATTTATGCAAGTGTGGATCGTGGATGTTTATTTTATTCCATGGGTTAAATCCAATACTATTATTATTTATTCTGTTGCTTAAATTGTTCCACTTTTGGCCACTAGGAATTCCTTCTGGTTGGATGCTGTGTTCTTTTGACAAGCCTCATTTTTTAAAGCATTTCCTTGTTTTCTGGCACCACAAGGTGTTCCAGGTTCATCTTGTATTGGGTTGGCCGAAAAGGTCGTTCTGGTTTTTCTGTAAGATCTTACATTTCTTGCCCTAGCCTTGGAATCAAGCACTTCTCCAGGAAGATCTGGTTCTTTTTACTGAAGAATCATGATTAGAGACCAAGATTTGGGTGCTAGGTATGCCCAGATCAGCTCATTATTGCCATACTCAGACTTTTCTTTTCACTAATGAGAACTAGTCTTGGTGAGACAGAAGTGAAGTGACCCACTGGCTGGGACTTTACAATATTTTCCACACGAATCTAAGGAATTGGGATTTGATATCATGGACATCACAAAGAAATTTTGTAAAGCTAAGCAGGGGAGTGGCTGGTGGAATTGTGTTGCAAGATGATGATTTTCATACTGGGGTACAGGATATAACAGGTAAATGGGCAAAACCCTGGATAATTAAAAATAGCTAGTTAAAGTTATCTATGCATGGGGTGGGAAAGGCCCAGTCCTGGAATAAAAGCATAGGCGGAAGAAATAAAAGGAAGAAGCAAAAACATCAGAGGAAAGTAATTGGCTAGAGATGGTGACAGATACGACAGAGGGTTAGGGGAAGTGTAAGATTATTCTGTTTGTTGGGACTTCCCTGGTGGTCCAGTGGTTGGGACTTTGCTTTCCAGTGCAGGGGGTACGGATTCGATCCCTGGTCAGGGAGCTAGGATCCCGCATGACTCGTGGCCAAAGAACCAAAACATAGAAACGGGGGCAGTGTTGTAGCAAGTACAATAAAGACTTTAAGAATGGTCCACATCAAAAAAAAATCTTAAAAAAAGAAAAAAGATTATTCTGTTTGTTATCTTTGAGAGCTGAATATACGGAGGTGCCACTGGTAATAGCAGGAATGACTGACTCTGTGTCAAGAAAGCAGAGACTTCAGTTTTGACATATTTAGTTTAAGAATTGTTGAGACACGTTAATAGAAATACCTCCAGTAGAGAATGGGAGATATTAGACTAAAGATAGATACTATATTTTTGAATTCCTAATATCAACCTCTGTACCTCACTTTCAGCAGGTATTTAGAATGATAATAGCTAACAATTTTAAGTGCTTACCCTGTGTCAGGCTTATGTCAAGTATTTTTATACACATGACCTTATTTAATCCTCATAATAATCCTATTCATATCATTTCCATATTTTTGATGGAGAAACTGAGATTTTAAGAGGATAAATAGCTTGACCAAAGAGACACAGCTCGTAACTTGATGAAGTCAAGATGTGACTCCAGCTCATGTGACTCCGATCCCCACTCTTAATCAACAGACTGTCTTTGAGAGAAAGATAGGTAGACATACAAAGTGATTAAACCCAAAACGTGCCTTACACAAACAGATTTGAGACTCATCTGTGCAAATGAATTCACTGAAATAAGACGAAAGGAATAAAACAGATCCTAAGTCAGTGTCTCAATGAAATAGATTTGAAATAAGGAAGACAAAGTGAAAAATGATGAAATGGAAGAAATCAGAGAAGGAAACAGAAAATAATTGTTGGCATATCAAAAAGACAAAAACAAAATGCTGTGGTAAGCACTACCTACCAGTCATGGTAGGTAAGCTTACTGCAGACCAATACTCCTGCCAAAGACAATTATAAAATGCAGAATATGTCTTTAAACATTTGTTTACGGATATCAGAAAACTCACCAAATTAGCAAAGACTTCAAGAGCCAAGATCCCAGGGGAAAGCGAAGGTCCTAGATAAACCTCACACATATGCAGGTTTCCCCTTGAGGCATTTGTCAGTTTTCAAGCAGCAGCTAAGAAGCTGTACAGAGCTTCTGGAACTCTTAATGGGACTGAGGGTAAGAAACTGGAGTTCAGGGTCTACCGAGAAGAGGCATTAGTAAACAACCTACAATTTCAATTGGGATCACAAAGGACTACACTCCAGAATTTACCATCCGTCACACAGAATAAAAGCCCACCTCCAATCATTTCAATTTGTGACTGAATTAAGGTAATCTTCCCAACACTAGCTGCCTTCTAGTTGTTTTTTTTTTCACATCTTTACTGGAGTATAATTGCTTTACAATGTTGTGTTAGTTTCTGCTGTACAACAAAGTGAATCAGCTCTATGCATACATATATCCCCATATCCCCTCCCTCTTGAGCTCCCTCCCATCCTCCCTATCCCACTCCTCTGGGTCCACACAAAGCACCGAGCTGATCTCCCTGTGCTATGCAGCAGCTTCCCACTAGCTACCTATTTTACATTTGATAGCGTATATATGTCAATGCCACTGTCTCACTTCGTCCCAGCTTACCCTTCCCCCTCTCCGTGCGCTCAAGTCCATTCTCTATATCTGCGTCTTTATTCCTGCCCTGCCACCAGGTTCATCAGTACTGTTTTTTAGATTCCATATATATGTGTTAGCATACGGTATTTGTTTTTCTCTTTCTGACTTACTCCACTCTGTATGACAGACTCTAGGTCCATCCACCTCACTACAAATAACTCAATTTCGTTCCTTTTTATCTGCCTTCTAGTTTTGAAGGAAGACAACACTTCATAATTTTTCATATACCATATCCAAGATTCAATAAAAATTTAACTGGTATCTAAGAGACAAGAATAAATACCCAAAATCCAAGATAAAAAGCAGAAAACAGAAAGAGACCCATACAAGATCGAGATAATATTATTATCAGACTCAGACATTAAAACATATGAGATGAATATAATTCAAAAAATAAGGAGAAAGATGGGCTTCCCTGGTGGCGCAGTGGTTGAGAATCTGCCTGCCAATGCAGGGGACACGGGTTCGAGCCCTGGTCTGGGAAGATCCCACATGCCGCGGAGCAACTGGGCCCGTGAGCCACAATTACTGAGCCTGCGCGTCTGGAGCCTGTGCTCCGCAACAAGAGAGGCCGCGATAGTGAGAGGCCCGCGCACCGCGATGAAGAGTGGCCCCCGCTTGCCACAGCTAGAGAAAGCCCTCGCACAGAAACGAAGACCCAAGACAGCCATAAATTAATTAATTAATTAATTAAAAAATAAAAATAAAGAAAGCACAAAAAAAAAAATAAGGAGAAAGATTTCAGAAGAGAAATGGAGATGATAAAAAGAATCAAATGGGAACTAATATTGAAAAATAAAATTGAAATTACATCTTAATAGACAGGTTTAAGAGCAGATTAGACAAAACTAAAGAAAATATTACTAAACTAGAATTTGTATCAGAAGAAAATATTCAAGCTGAGTCATAGGGAGAGAAATAATGGAAAATACATGTTTTTAAAAAGTGTAATACACATGGAGAACAAGGTAAAAAGGTATAGTTACATATAGTTGGAATCCTAGGAGAAGAAAGATAAGAGGGCAAAAGTAATACTTGAAGAGATAATGGCTGAGAACCTTCCAAGACAGATGAAAATACATCAAGTCACAAACTGAAGAAGTATTACTTATGTTACAAATGAGACAACAGCCATACCCGGCACATCAAGAACTTCCCAAGAAAAAAGGAGCAAAAAAGTAAGATAGCTAAATTCTCAACAGAAACACAGGAAGCCATAAGATAATGGAATGATATTTTCAAATTGCAAAGAAAAGCATGAAAAAATGCCAACCTAGATTTCTATATTTCATGATAATTCTTCAAAAGAGAAAAAAAATGACACGCTCTCAGACCAAAATAGAGATCTCATCACCAGCAAACCGATACCTATACTAAAGGAAAAACTGTGAGCCTTTCTTTAGGCTGAAGTAAAATGATCCCTGATGGAAGCACTGAAATGCTGGAAGAAATGAAGAATAAGAGCAAAGAAAATCTAAATGAATATTGACTGTACACAAGAATATTAATCATGTTTTGTGGGGCTTAACATACATATATACATATGTTTGTATGTATGTATTTAAAATATATGACAACAAATGCACAAAACTCAGAAGCACAAAAGGTATTGAAGTGTTCTGAGATCTTTACATTTCTAAGGTAGTGACAGAAATAATTTAAAATAGAATTTAATAGGCCAAAGAGATTTGCAGTGATGTCACAGAGTAACCACTGAGAGAACAGTAAAAAATTATTGTAACTGTTCCTTTACAAGAAGCCAAGAAAGGAAAGAAAAGGGAGTCTAGTATAGGAGGGGCAGAGAGATGACAAACCAAGTAACAGATTTAAATCCAAACATAGTAGCTGCACTAAATATAAATATACTAAACACTATAATTTTTTTTAAAAATCATGAAACGGTATTTAAAAAATAGCTTTAGGCTGCTTAAAGGGACATATCTTTAAATATAAGGAAAGTACAAAGTCTGAAAGTAAAATAATGGAAATATATACAATGCAAAATGCATCAAAAGCTGCTGTGATATATTACTATTGGAAAAAGCAGAGAGAAAGGCAGGAAGTATTGCCAGAGATAAAGCAGGAATTGTTTTTTCATAATTATAAAATGGTCTATTAATAGGAAGTTGAATAAAAACAAAAGTGTTTGTACCTAATAAAATAATTCCAAAATACGTAAAACAAAAAGTTGGGAGAAATAATATGAGGAAAAAAATCAACAATTATAGGTGAAAGTTTTAACACACCTTTCTCTGTAACTAACGTAAGTAGAGCAAAACAAACAAATGTCACAATAAGAATGTAGTAGATATGAACAACATGATTAATACACCTGACCTTTATAGAACTCTGCGTTCAAAACTATATTTGTTTCATAAGCATATGGAACATTTACCAAAATTAACAAGACACTGGGCCATAAAGCAAATCTTGACAAATTTAAAAACGCTGGTGTCACACAGAATGCATCCTCCAGCGAGAGCAGAATAAAACTAAAATTAATACCCAAAGACCACTGGAAAGTCCACAAATATGAGAAATAATCAATATACTTGTAAAAATACATAGATCAGGGAATTCCCTGGCGGTCCAGTGGTTAGGACTCGCTGCTTTCACTGCCGAGGGCCCGGGTTCAATTCCTGGTCGGGGAGCTAAGATCCTGCAAGCTGCATGGCATGGCCAAAAATAAATAAATAAATAAGTAAAATAAAAAATAGATCAAACAAGAGATCACAATGAAATAAAAACTATTTTGAACCGAATGGTATGAAACTATAATATATCAAAACTTGTGTGATGCAGCTACAGTTGCTTAGAGGGAAAATTATTGTCCTAAGAACATATATTAGGAAAGATAAAAGGTTGAAAATCAGGTCTCTAAGTATTCATCTACAAAATTTAGACAACAGAAGAGCAAAGTAAAGTCAAATAAGTTAAAAGAAGAAAATAATACAGAGAAGAAACAAAGCAATAGAGAACAAATGTACAACATAGTATAAAAAGACAAAAGTAAATTTTTAGAACTATTTCCTAAATAAGCTAAGTATCAATAATAGAGAGAAGACACAAATTACCAATAACAGAAACAATTGGGGGTTTATAATTTCAAATCCTATAGACCTTAGAAAGATAAAAAGAAGGTGTTATGAACATTATTTCAATAACTTTGAAAAGTTAGATGAAGTGCACAATTTCCTTGAAGAACTCAAATCACTAAATCTGACCAAGAAGAGATAGAAAATATGAATAGTCCTATATCTGAAAAAGAAAATTGACTGCAATTAGAAACCTTCCTGCAAGAGAACACTACACCCAGTAGGTTTCACTGTTGAATTTTCCAACCATTTACAGTAGAAATAACACAAATCTTACTTTGCCTCTTCTGGGTCTTCCTTTATTCAAATCACTTTCTGTGACAGTCCTCCTTTGCCTATCTTATTTGAAGAAGCAACCCCCAGCCACACCAGCACTCTCTGACCTCCTCCTTTGTATATTCTTCCTGTACCAATTCTCATCTGCAAATAAACTCTGCGTTTTACTTATTTATCTGCCTCTTCCCTCTATAGTGTAAGCTTTGTGGGCAGAGATTTGTAATTTGTTCACTGTTATATCACAACATTTATAATAGCGTCTGGCATGTGGCAAGCCCTTAATAAATATTTGTTAAATGAATTAAATAAATGAATGAATTAATGACTTGAGTGACACTTTCAAGTTTCAAGATGATTTTCATAGAAGAAGTCACTGTAATACTTCATCCAGTTTTTTGGTTTTATTTTTATCTTCTTTTTTTTTTTTTAAACATCTTTATTGGAGTATAATTGCTTTACATTGTTGTATTGGTTTCTGCTGTATAATAAAGTGTATCAGCTATACATATACATATATCCCCATATCCCTTCCCTCTTGCATCTCCTTCCCACCTTGCCTATCCCACCCCTCTAGGTGGTCACAAAGCATGGAGCTGATCTCCCTGTGCTATGCGGCTGCTTCCCACTAGCTATCTATTTTACATTTGGTAGTGTATATATGTCCATGCCACTCTCTCACTTCATCCCAGCTTACCCTTCCCCCTCCTTGTGTCCTCAGGTCCATTCTTTACATCTGCGTCTTTATTCCTGTCCTGCCCCTAGGTTCTTCAGAACCTTTTTTTTTTTTTTAGACTCCATATATATGTGTTAGCATACGGTATTTGTTTTTCTCTTTCTGACTTACTTCACTCTCTATGACAGTCTCTAGGTCCATCCACCTCGCTACACATAACTCAATTTTGTTTCTTTTAATGGCTGAGTAATATTCCATTGTATATATGTGCCACATCTTCTTTATCCATTCATCTGTCAATGGACACTTAGGTTGCTTCCGTGTCCTGGCTATTGTAAATAGTGCTGCAATATATATTCCTGTTTGGTACTTTTCTCACTGGAGTCCACATTTAGACCCTCAGGGGCCCACCAATGCCACGTTTCACAGTCTGGCTGGAACGTTCCATGATATGCAGAGTGAGAAGAATAAAAGAGTGTAATTCTGCTATGAGAGTGGAGCATTTTAATGTTGGCTTCAGTATTTTTTAGTACATTCATAAAATGTTTAATGAAAGCGTGATAAAAAAAGAAGAGTGGTTTTATTAAAAGAAAAATAAAAAGTTCTGTGTTGTTTCAGGGGATCATCTTTTGGTTTGATACTCAAAATGAACTGAAGTGAGAGAACAAAAGTATGCTTGAAAATAACTGATTCGGTGTGTTATTTATAATCTATAATGGAATATGTTCCCAAGAAAGTAGGTTATTTCTTTATGCGCGTATAAACTTGAAATTAATACAATAAAAAGTTGAACATCTTTGGTTAAGGAGGACAGTAAGGTCAGATGTCAGACTCATAATAAAAACATTGCTATAGCCAGACCAGAAAGTTACTCTTTGATCTTTTTAGGGTTTTTCAGTAAGTTTTTCTGATGATTTTTTTCCCTTCCTTTTCACCGGTTTTATAGCCTTGCTCTTAAAAGACTCATTTTCTTTCAAGAATAATCACTCCAGCAAAAAAGAAAATCTCTGCATTTCGACAATAGTTGGGTTTGTTAAGGTTTCAGCTTTAAAAAGAAGATAAATAAGAAAGTGCTTTGGAGAAAAATGACTAATCCTGAGCTCTTTGACTATTTCTAGAGTATCTATGAGTAATTTTGGCATGCCACCTTGAAAAGTTTTATGTCTTGAGTCAATATTCACTTAAGAATAACTATAACTTTTGAAAAAAAATTATGTAAAGTTGGTCTGTTTCTAGCAGCTAACATCCTTTAACCTCCCTCAACGTGGAAAAGAAAGCCATTAAGTTATTGTCAAACAAGGAAAAGATGTTATCAAGACTTCCCACATCCTTAAGAAATTTTCTTTATGGTGAAGTATTTTGGGAGATGGTAACAGTACATGTAAGGCTCATAAAGAAAAATATCTGAGGGAATAAAATGACATAGGTAAGCTTTTGATCCAAAAAAAATGATAAAAAGAATAAATTTGCCAGATGTACCTCTCCTATCCCTCAGATTTCTCCCTACCCCCTCCCCCATCCCAACTGCAAGGCAACGTGACATCCTGAATCAACATGGATTCTGAAGTCACTCAAACACAGATTCAGCTAGCTCTGCCACTTACTAGCTGTGTGACCTTGGACAAGCTACTAACCTCCCTGGGCCTCAACTTACTCATCAGTAAAATGGAGCTGTTGATACTTCAGGGAGGGCTGTTGTGAGGATTAAATGAGGTAATGGATGACCACGACTGGCATACAGTAGGCACTTTGGGAAACAGAAAAAAGTTCTTCATTTGATCAATATTTCTTCACTTCTGTTCTATGTGGAACTGTGGCATGACCTTTTCACTCCAATACCTATTTAAACACCATTTTTCTTTAATCTCAGCCTTTTTGCCTTGGGCTACCAGCTGTATAATCTTAGATAAGAGGTACATACATCTGGAGCTCTCATAACTTCTCTCTCTCTCTCTAGGAATTCTAATCATTAGAAATAATAGCTACAAACTATATACTGCTTACTATTGCTCGCATCGTCATAAGTAATAATTCACTTACTTTCCACATCAACCCTATGAGACATGTGCCCTTTTCGTTTGCCTTTACAGATGGAGAGAATGAGGAAGAGTGGGGTGAGGGCTTGCCCAAGGTTACACACAAGCAGGTGTCAGCAGAGATGGGCGTCCAACCCAGAGCTTCTCACTGAAATCATTACGGTAGAATACTCATCAGTTTAATTTGACTCCAGAATTTAATCTAAAATTTAATCAAGACACACATCCTTTGAATCTAGGATTGAAAAAGACAAAACAAAAGAAGGAAGCTAGACACTTCTCAGCAAGAGACAACCCTGAAATGTGTCCCCAGAAGATGGCACTATTACACGGTGGTCCTTTACGGGGTGGGAGAAGGGGGACAGGTAGACTGTTCTTGACTTGGCTTTCCTTGAGCGGGAAAAGGCTGGATGGGACCAGAAAGGAAAGCTGATATGAGAAATAGATTGCTGGAAATAATGTCTCCTGTGTAACTACCAGCATCTATTGCCTCCTTATCAAAATGAATCAAAACAACTATGTCTCTCGAAAGCCAAACGATACCTAACTTTTAAGCAATACCTACTCGGAGGCAACCACGGTGCTGAATCAGTTCTTCAGATAATCACATCTAATCATTACAGCAACGCTTTTTAGGCAAATACTGTTACTTTGCTCATTTTATAGACATGGAAACTGATGTTGAAAAAGACTGATGAATTTGTTTACAATCACGCAGTTGATACGCCGTGGAGCTGGAGGAGGAGCTTTCTCTGCGTACTGTATCTCACTGACTGAACGAAAGCAGAAAATTTTGCAGCGCAGAATGTTACAGTTGAATTTCCTGGTTTAAGAGTCCCTGGTTCATCCCACTCTGTACGGCTGAAAAAACTGAGGCCAAGACCGGTGAAATGACTTGCCCAAGGTCCTCAGATCATTAACGGCTGTGCCAGGCTTACAGCCTGCTTTCCTAGGAGCCTGCTCCAGTATTTTTCTTGCCAGACTACACTGCTTCTCGCTTGAGGGGAAAGAGTGGTTACAGAATCCATGGACACAGACTTTGAAAATTCCCATAATGTTTGTTTTCTGAGTTACTTTGAAGGGAGCAGGAGAGGGGGAGTTGGAGTCAGTAAGGGTTAGAGAAGCTGTGGAGGTGGGTCAGAGAGAGTCCACTGCGCAGAGAAAGGTCCTAAAAAGTGTCCCCAGCCGGCCCCTCGGGAGCCCTGGAGTGCTTTGGTCAAAAGAACTCAACTCAAAATAAGCTGGGAAAAGTACCCCTATAGGAAAAACAACATTTCGTGTGAAAGTATGATTTCAAGAAGTCGACTGAGTCCAAGTTGAGACTGTGATTCATTTTACAAATGAAGTCACAGCCCCACATTGTGTATGCATCCAATTTCAGCCTTTGGCCATATTCTTCATCACTCTTGTGGGACACATGTTTATTAAATTACAGCCCATGCCCTATTCTGTGGTGTGGACTGTTTATCTTGTAGATATGAAATAACATAATTATTTAAAGCAAGTTTGAATGGCATATTATTAAATTCTGTTTTTCCTTTTCTACCAACAGAAAGCGTTCTCATTTTCGAAATTTAAAATATTTATCTCTTTAAATTTTGATACAGTATCTTTGATACACACACACGATAACATTAAAAGTTGTGTGTGTAATTATACTGTCAAACAGGTCCGTCTTCCCTCTTAATCTTCCTCAGCATCAAAGGAGCAGTGCTGCCAGACTATAATAAATCATCCCTGCAGGCCTCAAATATTGTGCCGAACAAGAGAAATTTGGGGAGGATACATATATTTTAAGTGAATACATATAGGCATTTTGTATTTGTACATGTGACTGCGTACTGTTGGCACTTGGACTTGATCGCCCGACTTCTGAATTAACGAATAGGTAGTTAAGGGTAGCAGAGCTATTTCACATGAGGCTCAGTCGAGGTGGTACTAAATATCTATTGGTTGATTTGACTGTTTTACGCGGGGTAAAGTCAGTGTAAAATTGTGTAAGCATAACACAATAGTACCAATTACCAAGTGTCCATTACGTGCTAGGCATGTTATCTTTAAAGCTCACAGCCTGTCTGCAAAGTGAAGTGTACCAACCGTCTTTATTAGATGAAAAAACTCTGGGGCTCAAAGAGATTAAACAGCTGGAGGTGAAACACTAAGTGGTAGAAATTGGGAGCTAATTAACATGGGTTGGAAAACATTTTGGGAAAAGTGGACTTAAATGATTTGTAGGATGCCAACCCTGAAATTCTTGACTTCAAAGAGCATGGGCCATGTTTTGCTCAAAGGTACAACCTCTTTCCTTCATTCCATGCTACCTTCTGGCATTTCTTACAGAAAGGAAACCAGCATTGATTGAGGGCTTACCTTCTACCAGTTTCCATGCTGGCCCTTTGCACATGCTGCTTTATTTACATTTTAAAAACACTTTGGAAGCCCTTTGGCTCTGCTCAGCTGCCTCCTATCAGGGCCAAAAGTCAAGACCATTTCGCACGTAGTCAGAAGGTGTGAGTCCTAGCCGTGTGAATAGGGTAGGTCACAAATCCTCTCTGCATCCTCAGTTTCATCAGCTGTAAAATGGGATAATCATATAGTTCCTGCCTAGCTCGCATTTCAGTGAGAGGCAACATGTCAGAACAGAAAACAGCAGAAGAGAATAAAATTATATGTATGAACAAGGGTGGTCACCTATATGACAGTCACATTGTGTAGCTGTAAAACAGGAAATGGATGTGGTCATTACAAGGAGGGAGGGAAAGAAAATGGGAGAGAAAGAAGGAAGGAGAGGAAATAATTTGAACAGGGCCAATAATTCCTCCTGTTACTCTACTCAGTGAGAATAAACCCCCCGTGAAGAGGAGATGGACAGCCTCAGTCCCTCCCAAGTCTCTGCTGCCTCTCCAAGTGTGAGCATCTCCCTGTGCTGGGTTTAGCTCCTAGGGATGAGATGCATAATTTTCTAATAAGATGGCCTATAAATGCAAGCCATCTGGCTTTCCAACAAAGAAACAGCCACTCGTTTTAATGCAGAATGAAAAACTGGCTGTGAAAGAAGACGTATTCCTCAAGGCATTTTCAAGAATAATCTAGATTGTAGTTCTCAAACCATCTGCGGCGAAGCACTCATATTTTACTCAACACTTTTTAAACTAATACTTTAGTACGATACAATAAAAATTATTTACTAGAAAATAACCACTTGCTTGGGTGTCCGCCACGCCATCTGGCTTACTCACAATTTTAATACTTATCTCATTTCTGACCAAGAAACAGACAATTCGATGACCTGTACTGGCTCACGAACAATCCTGTGAGTAGCATTCATCTAGATTACAAACACTGACACCAAAGCCAATTCTACACCCTCTTTAAATTCCAACCCTCTTTAAATAGGACCCCAGTTCTACTCAAGGGAGGACTTTTTATTGTCCTTTGATAATAATCTTCCTTTTTTTCTCTCCTTGCTGCCCCAAAGGCCCAATGCCCTTAGGCTCTTGTTTTCCCCAGTCAGCCCCTCCTCCAACTTCATCCTCACTACAGAGCCTTATGCTTTGGTAACCTCTGACCCGAAAAGATCCACATTTCTGATCTTTCCTTTCCCGCCTCCCTCGCATCAAAATAGACCAACCCTGTGGCCCATCCTCTTAGAGTTTTGCCTATAGTAATTGATAGGCTAGTTACATTGAGAGCAGTGAGTTTATGCTGAAATGTATGAATTCATGGCTCATTCCATTCAATGGAATTCCATATATAAACATCTGTTTATTTGAGCCTATTGTATTTAAGGTATTCTGATTGGAAGGATGTCATAAAAGATATGATATCTGCTCTCAAATAGTTTATCATCATGCCATCCAGATAATATTCCAAATCGACTGTCAAGTTCTTCAACATTCTCATACTCCGCTCTCATCAGATCTCATTTCCCACTGCTCCCGAGCCTGGCTGGCCTCGCTGGTCCCTGAGCACACCATAATTTTTCAGATTTCTGTGTTCTTACTCATATTATTCAGTCATATTCCAGATGTCTTCTTCTCTCCTACTCATCTTTCCAGGCCCCGCCCAAGCTTCATCTTCATCACGTGCCTTCTAGACAGAGGAGCTCAACAGGGCCACATGGATCTGCCCGTCTCTGGAATCCCACTGAATTTATAGGCATAATATTCAATGCAGCACCATGTCATGTGGTTCCTGAGTTATGAGAACAGCATTTGTCTTTCTCCATGGTTAAACGGTAGACCCTTCCTCAGCAGCATTTTCATTGTTTGGTAAGATGATGACTGATGTGCATCCAACATCTTTATTCATTGCCCACCAAGAGCAAGGCCAAGTCCTTAACTCTCTAGGAAATACAAACACAAAGACCCTTAAGGAATTTACAGTCCAGGGGCTGAGACTGACTTTCCACTCATGTATTTTGTGAAACACTTGTCCAGTCTTGTGCTCCACGAAAAATGTGTCAGTAGTCAAATTGCAATACTTCTGCATATTCTGTTCCCTTCTTTGAGAGTCACGTGGAAATTAGCATATTAAAGATTTTAGGAAGTCTTACAGGTAGACAATTTGTTACACTTTATTTAAACCAGAAGTTCCCAAAACAATTTGACCATGAAACCCTTTGTCTAAAAAAATCCTTTGTAAATATCTAATGGATAGTAACATTTTGATGCTAGTGTAGAAGAAAACTAGTATTTTTCAAAATGCATTTGGACAAACGCTGATTGGGTTAAAATTCTAAGGTTAAAATGCTACGACTGTGTATATTAAAGAGTTACTATTGATTTTAAGTGTCATACTGGCATGTAGTTTTGTTTTTTTTAAAAAAAAAGTCCTGTGGTTTAGAGATGCATACTGAGGTATTTATGGGTGAAATGATATGAAGTCTGAGATTATCTTTAAAATATTCCAGGAAAAAAAAGGGAGGTTAAGATAGATAAAACATTGGCAGGATATTGACAACTAGTGTACTGTGGTTTACTACATAGTCTCCCTATTCCATGTATGTTTGAAAAGTTCTATTACAAACAGTTTTATTTTTAAATTCTATAACGCTTGAAATTCATTAAGTCAGCCAAACTTCATTAATCTGGAATTCACCAATTTAAATTCTGCAGTCTTTAGGACAATATATTAATTTTGTTAAACTGAAATTTGTCTTTGCTTGTAAAACATATTCAGAGTTAATGTAAATATAAACTCCCGCCAAATATACCAGAGGATAGTTTACAAACCCTCAGGGAGCTCTGAAGGCACTGTGGACGGAGCAGGTGATCCGGTGGGCTCGTATACCCTCTCTTGCAGCTGTAGCTACAATCTGAGAAACTATAATTTAAACTGTCTATTAAAGTGGAGATCTACATGAGACTTTATTTTTAAAAAGGATCCCAGAGTTTGAAAACATACAAGTGTGAAAACCACTGCTGTATGCCATACCGCTAAACCCAAACGGAAGTGGTCTACTAGTTCTAATTTGGTGAAGCCCTTCATTGTTGTGATTTACCTTAATTTGGAAAATTGATAAGTTTAATTTCCAGGCCCCCTTTCCTGAGCCTTCCCACAGAGGCCAGGGAGGGCTGCATTTTAGTGCTTTGCTGGGTTTATGGTGAGTGGGTTGGTAGCTTGCTGGCATACGGCCTTCCCTGTGGTCTGGTGTACATCACACCATCCTTCTTCCCTCAACCTGCAGCAAGCCAGAAACTTGCATGTCCCCACACTTGATTTTCCCACCGCCCCCAAATTAGCACCTGGGGCAGCTCCACAAGATCCAGGTCTCGGTTTCATGGAGACTCTGTTCAGACAGCATGAGAGGATGAACTTGTCCCTTTCCCCAAAGGATATTCTAGGGATTAATTTTTACCTTGGTCCCTATTGGAGGTATCTTGAACAGCAAAGAATCCTATCTAGAGAGGACTGGACAGGATCACTGAAGAAATCAGAAAACATCTCTAAGTGTCCTTTATCAATGACAAAATGGAGCCCAGGAGAGAGCTCTATCTACAGGACACAGAGGTCTAGTTCCTTATTACAGGATGTAGTGTAGGCCTTCAGAGCACCGGCTGTGCAGTCAGGTGCATCTCAGCTGTGCCGCTCCTTGACCTTGGACAAATGTAGTATCTCAGTTACTCAGCCTCAGTTTCCTCATCTCTCAGAAGGTTAGGAATGGTTGATCCCATTGGGTTGTCCTAAATGCTTTGAAATGTGCTGTTTCCCCAGGATCATCGCAAAATGAGAAAAGGTGAGCTAAGTACTTCGTACGAAGCCAGTTATGGTGCAGACAAGAAACCTGACTCACTCTTGCTCCTATTGTTGCTGTCATTCTTCAGGAGGTTATGATTATTAAGGCTATGTAGCCCTACTCCCTGACAGCTCTCCTAGGAAGCCATCTAGACAAGCACTTATCCCTCTGTCATCAAGATTAACTTTCTGGAAGATCTTAATTTAATAACCTTGGCTCAGACATGGAAACAACCTAAATGTCCATCAACAGTAATGGATAAAGAAGATGTGGTACATATGGAATACTGCTCAGCCATAAAAAAGAATGAAATAATGCCATTTGCAGCAACATGGATGCAACTAGAGATTATCATACTAAGTGAAGTAAGTCAGAAAGAGAAAGACAAATAACATATGATATCACTTATATGTGGAATCTAAAACTTGACACAAATGAACCTACCTATGAAACAGAAACAGACTCACAGACAAAGAGAACAGACTTGTGGTTGCCAAGGGGAAGGGGTTGGGGGAGGGATGGAGTGGGAGTCTGGGGTTAGCGGATGGAAGCTTTTATATATAGAATGGATAAACAACAAGGTCCTACTGTATAGCACAGAGAACTATATTACATGTCCTGGGATAAGTCATAATGGAAAAGAATATGAAAAAAAATGTATATACGTGTATAACTGAATCACTCTGTTGTATAGCAGTAACTAACACAACATTGCAAATCAACTATACTGCAATAAATAAACAAACAAACAAACTTTGGCTCCAGGCACACCTGGAAACTAGGAAAGCAAGTTCTGCTCAAGGTGGTGCCCACTGTGAAGGGCCTGTCAGTCTCACTGTGCCCTCTCTGATGCGACACTGCCCCTTCCCAGTCAGTGAAGGTCAGGAGAACCTACTGGTACCAGATAGGGGATGTGCATTTATTTAGCAAGTAGCTTCTGGATTGATTCCAGGCTTAGAATAAAAAATAAGATCAATCCAATAACAATGGTTTGGGCACAGTTAATCTAATGAGTCTGGCACCACTTTCTGAAAGCCACGGCCACCAGGGCAGATTTCCAAACACCATAGATGGGGTGCCATTCGCTACCAGAAAACGGACAGAAGCTTGCCAGAACAAGACCTGATCTACAGAACTGTTACTGATTTCAGTTCTTGACTTTTCTGCTCCAGATATTTCTTCCCCTCGCCCCTCCCCTTTATTTCTCATGCTTTTTCGGACAGGCAAAAGACTTTGTCCCAGCCACAGTGAAGTCTCCTCTGTTGATAAATGAATTTACTAAACGGGTTCTCTCTTCTGCAAAAGAACATAAATCTCTACAAAGAGGCTTCAGTTTGGTTTCGGCACATGTGAACAACGAGGCAGCCTCAGGAGGCCATCTTTAAATACCTCAGAATGAAGCTTCTTAACAAAGACTCCCAAAGTACAGGCAAGCAAATCAAAGAAAAATGTCAAACTCTGAATGCCCTCCCAGCCCAGCAAAACGTCAAAGGAGCGGCTGGGAAAGGAAGAATGGGTCTCCAAATAATGTATAGCCAGGCGGAGCGGAGAAAGAAAAGAAGATAGTATCTGATTTATAAATATTTATAAAACAATCATTAGGCTTGGCTAGCACATGCAGTTCTTCTCTGAGTTCACTGCTGGGAAACAATAATAAAAAGCATGGAATTATTCAAATAGAAGTGAGAGGAGATTTAATTCTGTATTTTTAGAAATCTACCAGGGGCTCTTCCATGACCTAGTGAGGAAGGGGATAGTAAAGTGAGCCTGCACTTGGGCTGGGGGCAGGAAACCAGTTCAGCCACAGGTCTCAGAACCACAGATTTGCCTCCTGGCCCATCCGGTCAGACCCCAGCCATCTGCATCTCCTGCAAATTGGTCCCTTCCTCCCACTTTTGTTCAGAGCTGCTGCGGCCACTCCCATGGCCCTCCCGTTTTGGAGCACGTGGTGACTGCATTGATTGGGGACCAAAATAATTCCTTTAAGAGGCCAAGCTTGGGTCTTCTTTTTCAGACTAAGACAATTCAGTAAAGTGCTTGTGAAAAGGGCTTCTATTAGGAAAAACTCATCTCACTCCCATGTGTTCTGGGCCAGGCTTACACAAAATCGGGGAGGCGACGGGTGACATCAGAGCTTCCCAACCACTGGGACGTGGCACACCACTGCATGGCCCAAGCAAGATACAAGTCAGCCAGGAGACAGGAGAGGTTCTAAATCTTCACTGCACTACAAATGTTCAACCTTTTTAAAAAGTGACTGTTCAAAAAAATCACAAAGATTAAGATGACCTTCAGGCACTATGTGAATGACTCCCTCTATAAACTTCCTGAATTCAGAATTATTATTTTGACACTGAAGACCCTTAGCTTCTCCCCTGGACAACTGCCACCACCTGTGGATGGGCAAAGATTTCTGGCAATGATGACAAATAAGTTCAAGTTGCTCATGACACTTTTTGACATTACTTTATTTGAAAGTTCTATAGAGTTTTTTAAATTGTTTTTCCTGTTCGTATTTTTTTCTTGTAGTAACTATAGGATATAAAAACTCTCCCCAATAAGCCCCATATAGACACCCCCAAATCTGCCCTCCTCAGTTTAGTTTATCCCAGTGTGCGATACGAGTAAGATCACTTTCTAGGTGCACCCTGACATGAAATATAATATCTAACACTTGATTCCATCTTTGCCTCCAGACCTGTTCTAAGTGCTCTGCATACTTTTAATTCTTTTAACACCCACAGCAAACCTATGAAGCAAGGACTATCATCATACTCATTTTACACATGGGAGCACTGAAGCAGAGAGGGGTTAAATAACTTGCCCAGGTCACAAAGCCAGGAAGTAGTGGAGCTAGGATTTAACTCAGTGAGTATGCGCTTAACACCAGGCACCCTGCCTCTCAAAAAAACAGAAGCGCTAGGCTGTTAGCGCGTATTCTCAACTTTAGTTATATCATCCCCATTGAGGTGAAAATTGGTTGTAAGGAGTCTCAAAACATTTTACTCTTTTTATGTGTAAAGCACAGATTACATTAGTACCTAAACAGATACAGTCTATCATGAGAAAGGACAATTAAGAAAAAATTGTCCTTAGGGGAGCAATTATGAAAAAAGACTGAAACTCATCGGTCAATGAGGTGCGTTAGGAGAACACCGTGAAAGCCTTTCCCTAGGGGCGTTCCCCTTCTCAAACATGCAGACGTGTGTACATCCAACCACCACGCGCAGATGCACTAATATTATTTCTTGATCAGCCTGTCTTAGTGCCTGAACTTTTCTACATTAGAGAGAATCATTCCTTTGATCATGGTAATACTGTCCACAGATGACTTTTTCAAAATGCAAATATTGGTATGATGAGTAGTATATTAATCAATTAGTGACAGTGAGAATAGCAAGATGCTGAGGAAACAAGAACAGAACAAGTCAGATTTCAGGAATGGGGGAAAGAGACAGGTCAGGTTGGGAGCATGGGTTCTGTGGGACCAAGGGAGACGCAACAAGGAAAGTACTAGGGGAAGCCTTGATAGAGTGAGCATTTATGAGAGCATCAGGTACCTCAGAGCCTGAAAAAAACTGGGACTAAGAAGGAGAAAGACTAGCCTCACCTCATTTGTGACATTTGGCATCAGACAGAATTAAGTCCACAGCTTGGCTCTGCATCTTTTGGCAAGTGACTTGCCCTCTCTGAGCCTCAATTGCTTTGTCATGGATATAATGGGCCTTAGAGTAAAAATGCATGGGAAGTGTCTGGAATGGAGTAGGCACTCAACAGATGCTAACTTAAATGTTGGTTGTTCCACCCTTATCTTTTCTATGGCATTTTTATAATAATCATATGATTACCTTGCAGTTTTATCCACAGCTAGCCATGTGCTTTAGAACAACTACACTCTTTCCGCTCTAGATTCAGCGAGAAGTCAAAGAAAGGGAAGGTGCAACTTCTTCTCACTTCCCTTCACAGTAGCCAATTTCAATGGTGGCTTCAGTGGCTCATTAATTGAATTACGAAACAGACACATCAAGGCAGCATTTGGCTCAGGAGAGTCAATTTTCTTCGTCACTGTTGCAAATATTTCCAAAGGGAAATGAAAGGTGTACGTTTTTAGAATCAGTCAAGTGATTGCCAAGACAGAGTAAATAAAGGACTTTTTCATAGAAAAGAATCAGTGACAAGAGAGCTGATCATTCATCCTTTCATCTCCAAATTCACTAGTGATTTGAACCAGCCAAACTTAGGCTTCCCTGATTCTGACCTATGTCTTCAGTTCCACAGTTTGGGAAAGGGGATGGTGAAAGTGATCTCCTTAGCAAGAAGACAGAAATTAAGAAAAAGGAGAAATACATAAAAGAAGTGGAACTTTAGATGCCATACAGTTTTATTTGGGCCAAATTATTGCACTACTAGTTCTGCATGACCATCTGCCTCAAATCTACTATGGATTCTGACAACTCTATGCACAACCAAGGCCTGCCCCTCACAGACTAAGGTCTGGAGTCAGGAAGGTCTCATTCTCCACCAGAATGCAAACAGCCTTCCCTCACTATGGAAAGGGTCTGGAAAGAACCCCTCTCCCTCCCAAATCCCCAGAAGGAAGTATGTCATCCAAGGTGATCACATGAGCACAAAACTTCATTCAGCCTTGTATTTCTCATCTTCACATCCCAAGCTCTCCCACCATGACCTGTCTTCATGCCTGCGCTTGCTAGGATCAAAGTCAACTCTTACCAACTTCTTATACGCCTCCTTATTCCTTATTATGACCCTATTTCCAAATGCCCTTAAACTGACTCAGATAGACCCTTCTTCCACGGCTCTGGAACCCAACTGTCCCTCATCAGGTCTGCTTCTACCATATGAGAAGCCAAGAGGAAGAGGACAGTTTAAGACCCTTCGACCACTCATGTTTTGGGGAGGAGCATGGCTAGGGAAGGGCCAGAGTGAAACTCTCTAAAATTATGCTGTCCAATACAATAGCCACCAGACCCACGTGGCTATTTAAATTAATTAAAAGTAAATGAGAGGGAATCCCCTGGTGGCCCAGTGGTTAGGACTTGGCGCTTTCACTGCCGAGGGCCTGGGTTCAACCCCTGGTTGGGGAACTAAGATCCCGCAAGCTGCGAGGTGCAATGAAAAAAATAAAAATAAAAAATTTTTAAAAATTAAATTTAACTTAATAAGATTTAAAAATCAGCTCTTCAGCCATGCTGAGCATATTTCAAATGTTCAATAGCCACATGTAGCTAATGGCTACTGGACAGCTATAGACCATTTCCATCATCATGGAAAGTCCCGTTAGACAGCGAGCGCTCCCTAAAGCAAAAGGCTCAGGGGCTTCCCGGGTGGCGCAGTGGGTAAGACTCTGCGCTCCCAATGCAGGGGGCCTGGGTTCGATCCCTGGTCAGGGAACTAGATCCCGCATGCCACAACTAAGACCCGGGGCAGCCAAATAAATAAATATTTTAAAAAAATAAAATAAAATAAAGCAAAAGCCTCAGAACAGGGGTTCCTCTTGACGATGCCTAAGGGGTGGTATTACTCCTGAGAACAACTGTTGGCTGGAAACCTGGATATTCCCCCCAATCAGATCCTTCTGAAAATGACCTCCAAGCAGCTCTGGGCCCGGGACTTGCCATGTGGGGCACTGATTCTTCTTTTTGGAAATTTCCCAATTTAAACCAAGTTCTTCTCTGAGTGAGAGGGAAGGAAGAGATGATATTTCAGGGTAGATAGCCCTTTTTAAAATTGGATGATTTTTATTCTGATAAAATATACATAACATAAAATTTACCATTTGAACCATTTTCAAGTGTATAATTCAGTGGCATTAAGTTCATCCACAGTGTTGTGCAGCCATCGCCACTGTTTATTTCCAGAACATTTTCATCACTCCAAACAGAAACTCTATACCCGTTAAGCAATAACTTCCCCTTCTCCCCTCCCCCAGCCCCTGGTTATCTTTAAACTATCTTCTGTTTTTATGAATATGCCTATTCTAGATATTTCATAAGTAGACTCACACAATATTTGTCCTTTTATATCTGGCTTATTTCACTTAGCATAATGTTTTCGAGGTTCATCCATGTCATAGCATGTATCAGAACTTCATTCCTTTTTATGTCTGAGTAATATTCCATTGTACATATATACCACGGTTGTTTAAAGGAAAAGGTTTAAAAATAACCCAAGAATGGAGACACATTATTTTGCCTGATTGAACTCTCTGCCATTCCACTTATCCTTCACTGTCAAAAAATGGAATTATTTTCCTACTTCCTACCTCACATCAGGAGTTAAAGATCTCTCTGGGGCTGCTATCTTTTGATGAGTAAAGTAATTGTATAGGGCCTGGCATAGAGTAAGTATGCTATATAGCTGTTTGCTATTATTATTATTATTATTATTAGTCTGTTGGATCAGCAGTACATTGTAGACATCCCGAGTCTGGATTTCTGAAAATGCATCTGGCATCGTTCCTTAGACTGCCAGGTGGGCAAGATGCTCCAGTTACTTGGACTGGACGCTAGTGGGACAGCTGAGTTCACTGGCCTGATTGTGTTGCCGTGTTCTCAAGTTGTTAGAAAGCCCATCGGGTTTTGAGGACAAATCTTGTTTGTCACTTCGGTCATTTGTTCTAGCTCTGCCCCTAGAGTGACACATAGTCTTTTCTCTCCCCAGATGACATTGCTTCGGTATTTGAAGTGACTCTGGTCTTACTATACCTTCACTTTTCCAGGGAAATAATACCTACTTTTCTCCTCTGTTCATTCTACCTAGTAGTCTCCAGATCTTTCCTTAGCCGAGATTCCGTCTCTGGGTATATTTCCGTCTTTGGGGCGCTCATAAAATGCATGACTCGGGGCTGTATACAATACTCCATATGTTGCTTGAACATGGGACATTGCTTAAAGATTGTTGATTACAGACAAACAGATAAGTAGATACATACATACATACATATGCTTATCTATGTATCTCTGTGTATATACGGACTTAGCAGGTAGACACATACACATACACACACACACACACACGAACGTACAGACGCTTTTTATTATGTTGACACTGATGTTTTGATGTGCATGCTCTTCAGTCTTTTACGGCTCTAGAGAACACCGTGTTCTATTAGGTCAGCCCCCAGAAAGGTCATAGTGGTGACATGATTTTCTTGCCTGCTTGGCTGTAGGGCTGGAGGTGGACACCCACGGTGGTGATGACCTATTGCCTTTGGAGGCCCTCCAAGAACAACTAAGTCTGTTAGCCAGGGAAAGGGACATAAAGAGCCCGACTTTGAAAGATTTCTCTCTTTTAAACATTAAAGTGGCACCGACTGCTCTGTTTGATACTCCATAAAGGTGTTAAGAATTTTGTTTTCTCTTAGACAGATGTCCAATAATTTTAAAAAGTTAGACATAAATCCATCATCTCCTGCTTTCCCTCATTTTCTTCCTTCTAATCCCTCCAAAGCACACTGTAGACTTCAATAAGTAAAAGCCTTAAAAGTTGGGCAGCTCATATGCATCTGCAGACCTAACATCACAGGGCTCAGGAGAAGGCTGCAATCATTTAAGGGAGAGGAGATCATCAGCTTGGTCAGAGAACCTGCCCTTTGTTTATTTTGTAAAGAAGGCATGGAGAGAAGGAAACACTGAGCCTCAATAATAAAACGACCTTTCTTCTGAATAGATCAGCTTCGTAAATTAAAATGATTCAAGGCTCCATCTAATATCTGGGGAATAGAGACCTCTGTTTCCGAAGACAGATGTGATTATGACACATAGTCAACAATGTTTTTCTTCATTATTGTTTGGCCTGAGTGTGGGGTTTTCTGGGAGGGAAAGGGAGAGAAGGGGCTGAGGACTTGGAGAATAATAGGAAGTAAATAGGAATGTATTTGTGGTTCAATGTCTCTATTACAGAGTTTTATTGTTGGCTTAGGAAAATATCATTTGGAATTTATCATAAGAAGGTCTCCCAGGCTTTTTGGTAGACCATTCTCAAATTAAGGGATAGAATTTGAGTCCCATGAGGTTGTTTTTCATTAACTTAACAGAAAACCATACTCTTAGAATGAGGAACTGAAGCCAGGATGTGGGTTTCCTAAGCTACCATTAACAGTGCCGTTTAGAAGGTGGTACATGTATTACAGTTAGTTTATAGATGGTTCTTTTACAACATTCAAAATATGACTCTGTCCTAAGACAACTTTTGGTCTCATTACCTAGGTAATTCTTACAGCTCTGTGACAAAAAATACCAAATATATATACATATGGAGTAGTAAGGAAGTTCTTTGCCCATCTCTCTGAGATATTTAAAAAAAAAGAAAGAAAGAATTAGGAATGAGAAATTAGTTGGGCAAAAGGAAAACTGGATTCTAGACCTGCCTTCAATATTTACTGGCATATGTTTCCATTTTTATGTGTGGTCAAATTTAAAATGGGTACCACTGCATCAAATCCTACCATACCTTACTAGGATTACATTTAAGAATAAAATAAAATAAAATATAAAATACAGAAGAAAGCACTATGGACAGTTAGAAATAAATTCACATGTGCCTTTAGACTGTATTAGTTGCAATATATTGCTGTTTTCATGCTGTAAGGTACCGTACTTAGAAATGTACTGATAGTATCTCATTTAATACTCATGACAGACTGAACGAGCTAAGTACCGTTATGATGTCTACTTCATGAAAAAGGACTGGTGGCGTCATCGGAACCAGTTGTGAAGTGAGGGAGCTCGGGTTTGGATTTAGTTTGTCTGCCACCAGAACTAGCTCTCCTACGGGTTATGAGAGTCTGCCTCAGTTGGATCACAAAACATTCTTGGTTATTACGGGAAGGAACAAATCTATAATATTACAGAACGATTTCACAGCTTAACACTCAATGGATATGCCACGGATGTTACGGTTGGCAGCCTCTGAGATGGCCCCCGCTGATTTCCATGCCCTTGCGAATTGTCCTCCCCTTAAGTGGGAAGGATTTCATGAGTCACTTCTAATGAAGAGAAGAAAAGAGAAGTAAAAAGATGTCACTCCCAAGATTAGGTTACAAAAAAGACTGTGGATTCCATCTGAGGCGTCCCCTGGCACTCTCTCCTGGGTCACTTCACTCTGGGGAAAGCCAGCTGCCATATCGCAAGGCAGCCTGGTGGAGGAGCCCACGTGGTAGGGAGATGAAGTCTGCCAATGGCCAGGTGGACGAGCTTGGACCCATGTCTCCGGGGGCCTGCCGCCAGCCACGGGAATAACCTTAGAGGCAGACCTTGCCCCAGCTGAGCCTTGAGATGCCTGGAGCCACTGCCAAGATCTCGACGAGCAGTCTGCAAGAGACCCAGGTGTTCTGGTCCTGGATTGCTGAGCAACAGAAACTGGGAGATAACAAATGTCTGCTGTTCTCAGCCACTGAGTTTGCGGGTGATAGTTTATGCAGCAATAAACAACTGGTACAAATGTCAACCAAGTGATTGCCTAGAGAACTGAAACCGTCCCAAGCCTACCTCCTTCAACTCATGCCACAAGTAGTCCCTGAGTTCTTACCTGCCGGGCCCTGATGTAGGCCCTGCCCTCAAACCGCTGACCATCTGATGGGATGTGGAGTGGGGGAGGGAGAAATAGTTTTTAAACAATTAAAAATCAAAATTCTTTCTAAAATGCTGGAAAAGGAGTAGAAAAAGCACAGAATGGAGCCAGCCGGAAGGACTCCAATTCTGGTCTCCAGATACGGGATTTGGGCCAAATAACTTCTCTGAGCTTCAGTCTCTTCATCTGAACAGACGATAATACTACTTCTGAAAATTTGTAGGATTAAATAAAAGAATGCGTAGAAAACACCTGGCGTGATGCCTGGCATATACTAGGGGCTCAACAAATGACAATTCTATGAGTCCTACTGTTCCTCTTTTAAAAAGAGGGTGTCCTCATCCATGTTGTGCAGGAATGTTCCATGTGTAAAGATACATGTGTACAAAATGCTTAGCACAGGGCACAGTCTGTTTTATATGCACCCAGAATATTAATTCCCATTAGTTTCTATAGACCCTATAAATCATGTTATGGCTATAGGGGATGAGAATAATTTTTTTAAAAAACTTTGGGGGTTCTAATTTTCGTTTAAAATCGCTTCTCCATTTTGCTTCTCCAACTGAAGATTTGGTTATCTCTTGCAAAGGGACTTACTATGAGCCAATGGGGAAGATGGAAAACAAGAACAGGATGGGACATTTGCACGTACAACAAAATAGGAGGGACGCTGGTGAGCGGTGAAAAGAAGTTCAGGATTCTCTCTCTGCCTCTGAGTGACAGCCAATGCCCACCACCAAACGGGGGCATCAGATAGATCCAGTCTCTTAGGTGTTGTAAAGCTGAAAATGAATGGTCACCTAATACAATTATTTATAAAACTTACATGTCTATCACAACATGACAACATGAAAGATTAATGTTCCTCATGAATTTCCTAGAATTTGACCAACCCATACCATCATTATTCTGACCAAAGTAATATGTAAGACTAGACAGACAGACAGAAACACGCATGCACACACGCACGCACACACACACACAGCCCCCCTCCCAAACAAGAAGTGAAGAATCAATCTAAGAGTATACTGGATTTTATTTCTAGACGAACTAAACACGACCACTAGATGGCACTGGAGCCTGAGTTCGTCTTTCTATTTCCAGAACAGTCTCTGGGAAAAAAAACTGCAAGCCTATGATAATAAATTTTCTGAGTCAGCTACTTGCTTATCTGATGTAGTGCAATGTATAAGACATTTTGATATTCTTTTTCAAGTTCCTGGCAATCTCCCATCGATAAATGAACACACCGCCAACTCAACCTGAAGAAACCTGACCTTGTCCAGACAGGTGAGTTCCATGATCCCTTGAAGAGCTTCCTGTAAGTAAATTTAAGTTTCTACAAATGGAATAGATTACAATTTACAAGTGGAAAAAAAAAAGCATGACCTGCCTCTGGCAAAGCACTAATTCCAACTGTTCCTTTCCTCTAGCAATTCAAATCTCAGGTCTGGCACATCTAGGGTAATATCCAGAAATTCATTCAACAAGTGTGTGTTGGGACCAGCGTCCCAGGGTCCACTTAGACACGGAGGGGTAGTGGCAGCCCTCGTGGAGCTTACATTCCAGTGGAAGAGTCAGACAACAGGCAAATGAAGAGACACAATAATTTTAGGTGCCATGAAGAAAACCAATGGTTAACATGATGAAGATAAGTGAGGGCAAGTGGGTGTACATTTGATAAGGGGGTCAGACGTCTTCTCTGAAAAGGTGCAATCTGAGCTGGAACTACAATGTCAGGACAGGGTCAACCAGAGGAAGAAGGTCAGCGTGGAGGCGGCACCAAGAGGAAAGGGGACAATAATAAAAAGCAGTTGGGAGAGGCGGGCAGGCCAAGCCATGGAGGGACTCGTAGTTTGAATTTCATCTTGTTACGCGAGTCACTGAAAGATTTTAAGAAAGCAGACAGCCTACTGTACATGAAATTGGTAGACAACAAGGACCTACTGTAGAGCGCAGGGAACTCTACTCAGTACTCTGTAATAACCTACATGGGAAAAGAATCTGAAAAAGAACGTGTGTGTGTGTGTGTGTGTGTGTGTGTGTACATATATGTGTGTGTGTATGTATAACTGAGTCACTGCTGTACACCTGAAACTAATACAACATTGTAAATCAACTCTACCTCAATAAAAAAATAAATAAATTAAAAAAAAAGAAAGCAAACAGCAAAACTGATCTACAGTTTTAAAAGATCATTCTGGCTGCTAGTGGGCAATCAATTGCGAGACATGGGGTAACCACAGCAAATGCTCAATAAATGTATATTAAATGAATGAATGAATGAATGTGCCTACTGTGTGCCTGACACCAGCTAGGTGCTTATTACTCACTGAAATTCACTTTACATGTATCACACTGATAGAGTTAGGCACAATCTTAAGACAGTGGTTCTTAAGCTTTAGTATCCATCAGAATCATCTGGAACACCTATTAAACACCAGGTGCTACACCACACCCCTAATCAGGCTTCCTCCCCGCCCCCCTCACTTCCTTCTTTTACAACTTCAGATTCAGGAGATTTGTGGGGGGGGGGGGGGTGGCAAGAATCTGCATTTCTAACAAGTTCCCGGGTGATGTTAATGCTGCTGATCTGGGGACCACACCTGGAGAACCACTGCTGTAAGAGTGCCAACAGCTGTTACAACAAAAACAAAACAGGGAGAACTTAGCTCTACTACAGTTCAGGCTTCGGGATCTTAAAGAACTCATTCATCTTTCTCTTGTATTACTAACACGGGAAATATTATTCATTTCCTGGCCAAAGACGAGGTCCCTGTCTTCTTTACTAATAGAGCCTCACTTTCATTCAGGAGTATTGTGTCCAGCTCCACAGTCTGAGTCAGGATTGATTTAGAACAAATAAATATGGTAGCCTCATCCCCCGTGGCTAGATATTATCCCAGCCACCCTTGAATGGCCATGGGACAAAGGTCTAACCAAGGAGGAGTAACAGAAGCATACTGGAGAGTCTGGGAAAAACTTTCCTCCCTAATGAAAAAGAGCAGGGAGCAATGCACCTTCACTGGTAGGAGTGAATACTCTCACGTAGAAATAGCCACAACTTCAAAAATGTGAATACTTGTCAGGCAGTGGTGTGCTAGTAAGTGTTCAACAATAGGCCCTCAGCGATGAAAAAAGCCAATTGCTGATTTTCACCGTGTAAATGCTCCCACAGTGGCTGATTTCAAGCTACCAGTGTGAAGTCACTGGACATAAAAATGGGAAAAGGTGTTAACAATAGGCTCTCGTGACTCCAGCAAACCATTGCCAGGGATTCTAAAAGCTCAAGGTAGGGTGCGCCTTATCCTCAAATGTGAGACAAGCAAAGTTAACCTTTCATGTTCTTGTGCACATCCTCTCTCCTAAGAGCCATTTGCAGAGCTGCATAAATAGCCGTGAAGGTTCAAGCACAGTGTCTAACACAAAAGAAGACACTCAGATTTGCGGTTGATGGAGCCCCTTTGCCGTGACTATTTACGTTTAATTGCAATATCAACCTACAAGTAATTCTCTGCAGAGTTTTATGCATCGTTGTAGGAGGTATTTTAGAAAGCCAGAGTCTTTTTAAGGCTCCTCCACAAACTACCCCTCTTGTTCAGCTACCTACATTTCTCCTTGGTGTTTAAAGAAAATAATGCTTAAAGCAAAGGAAAGCAAACTTTATTCGGGGCGGAGTGGGGGGTAGCTCTAAGGAATTAGCAGGTCCAGTTCCTTCTGTAGAGCGGTCATCAATTTCCTGTTCTCCCCACACATCCCAGAGCTCGCCTAAGCTTCTGCTCAGTCGCTGTGCAAGGTTTCGACATCTTAAAAAATTGTTCCAGGGGACTTCCCTGGCGGTCCAGTGGTTAAGACTCCGCACTTTCCACTGCAGGGGGCACAGGTTTGATCCCTGGTCGGGGAACTAAGATCCCACATGCCGTGAGGTGTGGCCAAAATAAATTGTCCTAGCAAATCCTCTCTGATCCTACCACATCACACTCTACCCTCTAGCCAAAATAACTTCTCTCAGGTCCCCTCTAATCTCAATGTGACACCTCAGCATGGACAGTCCCTCTGCCTGGAATGCTCACCCCTTCATTCAGGATTTCCTAAACCTCCTGGATTGCAAGAACGTCCTGGGAAAGTTACAAATACACACGCCAAGGTCTCACCCCTTGATCTACTGAATCAGTATCTCCAAGAGAAGGAGCTTGGAAATAGGAGAGTAGAAACAAATGCCCAGATGATTGTTATCAAGCAGTTTTAGAAAACCCTGGCTTAGCTGTATCTTTATTGCTCAGCTCTCAGCTCTACCACTGCTTCCTCAGAGAAGCCCTCCCTTATCCCCGGATAGGGCTGGGTCTGCTTCTTAACTGTTTTAGCCTTGTAATATTTGGGTTACTTTTTAGCCTTTGCTCAAACGAACTTTACCACCAGTGTTCCCCATAAGATTGTAAATTTCATGAAAGTAGGAAGCGTGTCCTGTTCATTACTGTATCTTGAGGGCTTCCCACCATTCTTGGGGCACAGTAGATGCTCAATAAACACAGGTTGACTGATTGACTTGTGGACCTGTCTCACATCTGTGAGCCATGGGACATCTAAAGACAATGACCTCTTCTTCAAGGAATATTCGTAAGGGCCAGCTCAATTGTCTGGTCCCACAGCCTAAACGTGTGTCCTTGTATAAGTCCTGTACCCACCCTGGGTCTTGATTTCCTTAGTACTGAAAGACATGGGAATGGATTCAAAGGGAGTGCTCCTAGTAGGGTCAGTTATAACAACATTAAGGGTTGAGTGTGAGCATTAGAAACGTGACGTAATAGGGGAAAGGACAGTATACATTTTAGCTCACGGTCGACTGTGGCTCTGGATCCTTATAAGAGACTTCGAACCGGAGATTCTTGCACCTGTGCTCTAGGGCAGTCTTGGTTTCGTACTGGTGCAGTCCCGTGTGGTGGAGGCTGGGGTGAGCTCTTTCATCCCACTGTCTCCAGAGGGCAAATGTTCAGCACCAAGCTATTTAACACCACGTGGCAAGGTGGAGGCAGAGACCAAAAAGGAGACGCAGCTTTTGCAAAGAGCACCGTATGTCTATTTTCATTTCCAAACCAAATGAGATGGGTTATGAAACAAATGCAGAATTTGTGGCAATTTTTTGATTCTTAGGGATCAGACACCTTAATTTTATTTTTATCTGCTTCTCAGTCTGCTCTTGCGCCGAACGCTTGCCCCTTCAGATGCCCATCCTCTATTTGGCCATTCTCACCACCAGTTCCTTTGGCTAACATCTAGAAGTGTGAATCTTAGAGAGACCAGAGAGCCACCTGATGCCTATTTATTGCATTCATCCTATGTGCCAGATGCTATACCAGTGAGCTAACCAAACGGGGGCTATCAATGTCAGACATGACCAAGGAGGAAGAACCACTGAAAACTGGAGGTGACTTAGGTTACATCCATTCCTGGCATTTGGAGAGCAGAATTCTTAATCATAATAAACCAATAAACCAAAAGGCTCAGATGTTCTCATACTGGTCACAGAATTTTCGAGGTGTAAGAAACCTTCAAGATGCTCTAATGCCATGATTTTAAAGCCTTTCTAGCCTTGGTTTGAACAAAATCTAATTGGGAGCGTGCTTTACACCATGGGTATAAGCGGAGCCACTAACACTGTCTGAGAAGTGGGAGTCCCAGGATGACAGTTGCAGAGGAAACGCCCTAAGCTCAGTTTGAAGATAGTGCATCTACGGCAACATCTTCATTTTGCAGATGAGAGAACCGAGCTGCAAAAAGGGTAACACTTTTCTCATGACCGCAGAACTCATCGATGGAAGAGCCAGGCCAGGCCTTCTGGCTGCTGGTTCAGAGCCTGGTTCCCTTCCCTGGAGCACAGAACTTCAGCTATTATTTCTTGCTAATGTGTCTACTCCTAAACCTGTCCCCTGGTAAGTTTAGGTAGTTCCAGAAGTACTTGATACTAGCATTCAGGAAGGTCTTAAGGAACAGACAGAAGCCACCCCCAGCCATCCCAGTACTTAATGAGCCAATAAATGTATACATACTCACATCCCACTTCTTGTACAGATTCAGAATCTCCATCCCCCAAAACACTTGAAAGAAGTCACAAAAAGTAGAAACTGTGTGATTGCACCACTGCGCCCCCTAGCAGAAACATTCCACTACTCACCCACTAGAAAACTAACTTGGAAAAGTATTCAGAGTTTGTCTGGGGACCTGCTGGGTGCCCTGGAATCACCAGTACATTGGGGTGAAAGGGGACCTCAAGGGGCTCGATGTGTGCCCAGCCTTTCCTTATGGGAACGTTTCCCGCTCCCTTTGTATACATTATGTGATCTTCCTTACAGGAAGATTAGGAAACCTGGACCAAAAGCAAATGAATTAATATGACATGATACATTAATATAAGAGACCGAACAGGAAAGCATTTTCTCTTACATACCGTTACTTGAAAGAGTAATTTATGACTCCCGATAAGGATGCTTTTACTGGCCACTCCTGACAGATAAATTGTACTTGTCCCTTTGTATTTATTTTACGATTAATAAAATTGACATAAAAATATACTATCCTCAGAAACGGAAGTCTGCCATTACATTTATTTTGCCATCTTTCAGGATTTTTCTTCCAGGAACCCATCTATACGTGGCAAATTTTGTTACCGTGACTTGCCTGCTGTTCTCTGCCAACCACTGTATGTATCTTTTAATTAAGTAGGAAAGAGATCTTAAAAGCTCACATAAGCCCAGGAAACTCTATTTCTGGCTGACAGCAATGTCTCCTCGTTTGCTAGCAAAAGCACAGATTGATAGAATAGAATAGATCAAGAAAATTGATCGTTACTCATATGCTGGATTGAGTCAATATATGTAAATCCATCCCGACTGCTGGCAGCCACTGAGATGCTTGCCATGCAGAACAGACACAGTTACAGCCTGTTTTCTAGTCCAAATGCCAGCCTTTCACTTTAATGCAGCAAAACTACAGTTATGTACTCGGAAAGCTCTTTTGTATTCATAACAACTGCAGTTTGAATGTGGTTCAGGATAGAGAAACTGTATTTATGAGCTGCCATCTCTTCGGAGTCAATACAATTTGCAGTAAATACAGTTTAAGTTAGAGCTATGGTATAGATGCTCTGGGAATTTTCTTTGTGGTTTTACTATACTTTTTGGAAATGTTTTAAACGTTCGCTGCTTTCAAGTTCATTTCTTTAAAGTGAACAGCCTCACATGGTTGTTGTGAAGATCAAGTGAAATAATAGATACGGAAAAGGCTTTGAAAAAAATTGAAAGCATTATGCAAATGGGAATTGATTATTTTTTTGTCTCAAGGTCCTTTTACTTAAGGGCAATGCTCTCTAGTTATCCCAAGGCCTGTTTTAATCTTGATTTTAAATAGCAGAATATTCAAAGTAGCAGTGCATGAAACAGAAGGCCCAGGAACATAAAATACACATTACGTGTTTAGATATTCCTTAATATCTTCTCAGGGAAGCATAATTATGAACCTCACAGTATCAAAGAGTCGCGTTTCTTTCCTCAGGAGTAGGACTCAATGGTACACGAATTTGAGTCTTTCAAGAGCTGCTATCCTCTTTTCTGAGGCTAACTAACCCATTTAAAAGCTAAAGACAGCCATCCATGCTATGCTGCAAACTGCAAGAGGACCATAGTTCATAAACAAATATAGGTAAACCATCATTCAAGCTGATTTAGCACTCTCACTATATATGGCAGTCATCACTAGGACAGCCCTTCGGAAACCAGTTTGAAGCTGAGTGATAGAGGTCTGGGCCTGCTGTAACTTTAAGAACGATGGCACAGACATAGCCCATCATTTTATTTCCATCCATTCTAGCCACTCCCAACAACACGGGGTCTCTCTTCCTATTCCTCTCACCCTAGAAGTGGTAAATGTCTCAACTACCCTGGGCAAGAGGCCAGCAAAGTTTACAGGGACAGAATTACATGTTAGAGTGTGAAGGTCTTTTAAAGATCTTTTTTTTTTCAGGTCCTTTTTTTGGCAAATTACTTTCCACCCATCATTTCATCCCCCTTAAATTGTGAGTGTCTCGCATTCTACCCAGGCCTTTTCCCTCTGCCTGTAAATATCCGTAGGTCTCCCCAAGTTCTTAACTTTGTTTATCCCGTATTTGACCACTAGGAGCCTCTTCAAGTTAGCTACGGAGGCTTTTGGGCACAACCTTGGTAATCTTTGATAGCTTCCTTACTCTCTGGTACATCGTAGGCTAATCATATACATTTCCTGCTTCAGACCTGGAATCATGCAAATCCAAGAGGAGGAAAGAGTATGTATTTCAAGACTTCAGCCTGCATTGTGAGAAATGCTCATTACTAATAATTTGGTCACTGTTTCTAGGCTTTGTCAGAGGGCAGAACTAGAAGGCAGCTTTTTTATCATCTCCTTATTCCTAATGCTCCCATTTTAAAAACAGTTATGTTACCTACACTGCCGGAGCGTATGGATATGACGTACTACATACTACACTTACTACACTGTCTCCCTTATAGTGATTTTTTTGGCCTTTACTGTACAGGTAAATTTATATTGAATGTTCTCCACCCACCTTTATGGTAAATTTGGTTGTCTGAAGCTGGTCTTTTAGTATGGAGAGTTAAAAAAGTTTTTTTTTCCCAATCTTTTATGGACCAATACTTTAGTAGAGTACAATAAAAATAAATTACTCGAGAAATGATTCATGTGCTTGGATGTCGCGGCAATGTCAAAGTGCTATAAAAATTTCAAAATTCTTACTCTTAAATTCTGTTCTCATTTCACAGCGGTCTGCTAGATTCCTCAGGAAAGGCACATGAGAACAATATTCTCTGTGTTCTTGCATGTTTACATCAGTTTACCAGAGGCTTTTTATACTTAAAGGTCAGTTTGGCTGAACATAAGATTCTTGGCCCATATTTTCTTTCCTTAGCTTTCTTACATACGTTACTATATTTTCCATGGTCATCAAAGTGTTCCTGTTAAAGACTCTGATGGCAATCTAAATCTTCTTTCTATTGGTCTTTTTGCTGGGATGTCCGAAGGACTTTTCTTTACAGGATAGTGTCAGCCATTATGGGCCAATTTCCAGTCCTCTCAATGTGTAATTTCAAATTCTCTTTTATTTCAGGGAAGTTTTTTGAATTATAATTTCCCTTCAGGGACCCCTATTATATAATAGAGATTTCAAAATTTGTGTGGAACTTTTAGCAGTCTGGTGAAACCTATGGATCCTTTTTTGGAATAATATTTTTAGATGCATAAAATGGAATGCATAGAATATCAAAGGAAACGAATTATATCGAAATAGCAGTTCTCAAAATTTTAAAAAATTGTGATATAGTAATATATTTACTTCTTTATTACCACAGTAAATAATAAGATCTAGTGTTAAGTCTAATAATGACTTTAAGTTTGAAAAAGTGATGAACATAAGTGATATTTGGACTTTTTTAAAGCTATAATTTGATATTATGACATTTGTGATTAGCTTTGGTGACAAGTCACAGCTACTGTTAACACTACTGTGTTTTCTGTTGTGCCTTAATAGCTAAAGAAAAATGTTAAATTTCATCTAGAGGTGCATAGCAGTGAAGACATCATATTTTTACTGATCAAACCCACAGACCACCTGAATTTTATCCACAAAAACACTGAATTCCATGCCTCTAGGTCATGAACCCCTGTACTAGACATATGTTGAATCTTCTAAATGTATCCCTTTGTCTCAGATGTTCTAAAATGCATTTTGATTTTTACAGTGTGCTTCCTTTCCATGTTCTATTTCTCTCATTGCATTATCCTTTCTGTTTACTAGCTTTTGTGCTCCTCTTGGTGCAACTTCATTACAGGGATGATTTTGTTATTTCCAGTTCTTTTTTTAAATCTTCCTTAATCACCTCATTTCTGAGTTTTTCCATTTGTGATTTATTGTCCCAGCTTCCACCATTTGCTTGCTTGCTTTCAGCTCACTATGGAATTCCAGGTCTCAGTTCTCATCTGCTTTGTGGGCACGCCTTTCCACACGCCTCCCAGGCCACGGGGAATTTATTCTGCACCTCATTCTCTGCATACTTTTTCCTTTGCTCATATGTAAGTAAATAAGTTTTTGTCTACTTTTAGGAGGGAGGAGAGGTCAAAATAATTTTTCTAGATTCATGATTCTAAACTCCCTTTGCTGTTTTTCTCTCAAGGTGATTAAAAAGAATATGGCCTTGTACTTTGTGAGATCTCCCTTTTTTACTCTCAAATCCCATTTTTATCTGGATGTTTTTGCCCCTTTGTTCCTGGCTCAGTTTCGAACCTATTCCCAATAGTTCCTCCTGGAAGGGAACACTGGCTTATTATGATCAATGGTCTATAGGGTCCAGGCTGCTCTAGCACCATGAGGTCTCATCAAGTGCAGCCCCTTCCTCCCACCTGTGATCTGGATTCTGCAAAACTCCCACCCAGTTCAGCCACATTTTCCAGTGAGTACCTGTTAGGGATATGGGGGCACTCGGGACCATCAGGATTCACATTGCCTTCCCTTGACTTCCACCTGCAAAGATGCTGGTACTGAGATCTCCTGCCTCTCACGGGTTTTCCCCAACCCACTCATATTTGGGCGTTTGTGGAGATGTCTTAAAACCTAGTAACAGTAGATAGGTAGAAAGATAGATGAGATAGATAATAGATAGACAGATAGATAGATACATACATACATACATACATAGAGATATTGTCCGTGATTTGTTGGATTTTATATCCTATTAGTTTTACATAGGGCAGTGATTCTCATCTAGGGGCAGCTGTGTTCCCCAGGGGACATGTGCCCATGTCTACAGACAGTTTTGGTGTTCACAGCTGGGGATGGGAGTGGGGGTGAGGACAGTACCACAGGCATCTAATGGGTAAAGGCCAGGAATGCTATTAAACCTCCTACAAGGTGCAGGACACCCTCCCATAACTAAGAATTATCCAGTCCAAACTACCAAGAGTCCAGAGGTTGAGAAAACCTGGTCTATGGGAATGAGGGGAGATTCAAAAATTAAGCCACAACTGACATCTTCCCAGCTGCCTCCCAACTGCCTCATCAATTCTTCTTCCAGGAATTGTGTTCATTTCTATCCCCTACTATCCACCCGCTAGTTCAGGTCCGTATTGTCTTTGACCTGAACTGTTGTGGTAGCTTCTTAATTGGTGGGCATGAAGCCACTCTCCCTTCCCTCCAGTCCAAATCATCCTACCCACCATGCCAGAGTAGTTCTCCCAAAGCACAGCTCACATCACGCCAAACATCTGCTCCAAGAGATTCACTGACTCACCAGTATCTTGTAAATAAAGTTCACCCCCATTATCTGGAAATTCAGCGTTTTCTATGCTCTGTCCCTAATTTATGTTCCTGATTTTTATTCCCTGTACTCCCCGAGGCATAACTTGCAATGCAGTCAAGTGGGAATCTCCACCATTTCACAAATATGTCTCTTTATTTCCCTCAATTCTTTGTTAAGACACCTTCCTCAATTTGTAGTGTCTCATTATCCCTCCAGACCAGCCCCAAAGCTCCCTTGTACAGCAAATCTTTTCCTTCCCTCCCCTCCTCATCTTCTCCCCAACCACTCCAACCAAAAATGCCCTCTCCCTCTTTTGGGTATCTTAACATTTTAGATACACTGTCTTACGGCATTTAAACTATAATGCCACAGTATAATCATATTATATCCCACTCTATTGTAATTTCACTGTGAGTAAAGATTGTGTATTTTTCCTCTTGGCATTTCCCACAGTACCTAGGAAAGGCATACACAGAGTAGATGCTCAATGATACTTGTTAAGTAAATGAATAGAACTGGGACCTAAAGAGGTAAGGTGGTCACCCAAAATTCATCCCTTTGGTCAGTGGCAGAGACTCTAAAACAAAACCACGGTAATGGGTTTCTAAGACCATTTTGGGTAAATGATACTATCATCATCATCATCATTATTACTAATAATTATGAATCTAGGACTGGGTGTTGGATGGACAGCAAGGAACAATCTAACCGGTAACATGATTATTGATACCGAGGAGAATTTCTAGGCACAGCTATTCATTCAGGTAGCAGCTCAACAAGTGATTAATCAGGTACAAAACTGAATACTAAATATTAATGATAATTATTTGATACTCCATCTCCCAAAGCTTCATATCTCTAACACCCTATGAATTTTGTTTCTATTTTGAGTTATATTTTTAAAATAATAGGATCATATCCATACAAAAGACATACCATAAGTCTAGAATACCTTGCCTCAGACCCCTTTCTTTCTTTCTTTTTTTTTTTTTTTTTTTTTTTAGTACTAGATATTGTGCTCTTTATAGACTCGGTCTGGCACTAAACATTTCATATACACATGTGCTTCTGCAGGTAGAACATATCCGGTGCCTTCCTGATGGTATGTTATGAGCACTGAGAGAATCCCCGCTCTCCAAAATGCTTTTCCACCTTCCATTCCTGGTATTCCCTGCTCATTATAGATTTCCATTTTGATGTGTAAAACAGGAATCCATATAAGTCATTCATGCCAGGAGGGGATAAGTTTCAGATTCCCTTTCCCCAGAGCAGGCACTATGAGGTCACTAAGCAATGACACTAAGGAGAAGAACCAGGGTGCTTATGAGAACCAAGTACTGTGGACACATTTTGCCATTTTTACAATTTGGCCACAGGCTGAACTTTTCTGTCCCTTCTAGTCATTTCTTCATTCTCCACCTTCTCTGCAACACAACTAGACACAAGCCCTGTGCTTTTAAAAGTTTTCTGGCTAGAAAATGAAACCTCAAAATATATTTTACAATAGGACCTACTGGATAGCACAGGGAACTCTACTCAATACTCTGTAATGGCCTATTTGGGAAAAGAAACTAAAAAAAAAATGTGGATATATGTATATGTATAACTGATTCACTTTGCTGTACATCTGAAGCTAACACAACATTGTATATCAAACATGCTCCAATAAAAGTTTTAAAAAATATATATATATATATATTTTACTATCACTCTTTAAGGCAAGAAAGAGGCTCTGTGCCTCCATATGGGAAGAGTCATCTGTGTACCATATTTACACAATTAGTATGTGAAGATGACAAACTGAAAAAAGAATCCATATAATATGGTTTTTATGGGTATTAAATGTAGAACACAGCAGGCACCAAACCATTTTGGAGTAAAAATATTAAGGTTCTAAAAATGCAACAGGTTGTATGATCCTATAGTTTTAATCCACATTATTTCAAAATATTCAAGATCGTTCCTTTTTGTTCCCTTGGGGATTGAAATTATTCTCTGAGATCTAGACTTTGTCATGTCTCTGAATACTAAATATCAATTAATGTTAAAAGAGGAAAGCTGGGGGCTTCCCTGGTGGCGCAGTGGTTAAGAATCCGCCTGCCAAAGCAGGGGATGCGTGTTCCATCCCCGGTCCGGAAGGATCCCACATGCCATGGAGCAACTAAGCCCATGCGCCACAACTACTGAGCCTGTGCTCTAGAGCCCGCATGCCACAACTACTGAAGCCCACGAGCCACAACTACTGAAGCCCACGCACCCAGAGCCCATGCTCCGCAACAAGAGAAGCCACTGCAACGAGAAGCCTGCGCACCACAACGTAGAGTAGCCCCTGCTCGCCGCAACTAGAGAAAGCCCACACGCAGCAATGAAGACCCAACGCAGCCAAATTAATTAATTAATTAATTAAAAAAAAAAAAAGAGGGAAGCTGTGTAAAATGTGAAAGATGGGCTCCTTACTCATCTGGTTCTCTCTGCCAGGCACAATGATTTGGGCTAAGCTCATACAATCCTGTTTTAATTTCTTAGCAATTTTCTTCTCAGGGATTCCCACTTCCACTCTCACTCCATCTTGTTACCACACCTGGAGAGCAAACAAGATACAGGTAAGGTTCAGCTGTCACGCTACTGTCTTCATTCGTGCCACGCTGAAACCATCCTTTTATGGTGTCCTTGGCATCTATCAGAAATGGAGTCCACATCAATGGACCCAGTATCACAAAGTCCACTATCTAGCAAATACCCGTGATTTCTTCATTTTGTAGACAGACATGGCCACAGATGAGATTACTGTTCAGTAAATATTCACTCTGTCACCCCACTCCCCATTCCCTGGGAAAAATAGATTTCCCCAGCTGTCTGATGCTAACCTTGGCCCTGCGACTATCTTTGGCCTCATGCGTGGTAAGCAGACAGTCATGCCCTGTCTCTTGATTTGGGTTTGGCCATCCATGTCATTTGCTTTGGCCAGTGGGATGTTTCCTGACATGGCACAACGTGTGAAGTAAACTTGTGTTTTGTCATATGAAGAATACACCTTGGGTAAGCTCTTGTTTAAGGACAATTACGTGAAGCAGAATGTGACCCAACCTATAACTTGGAGCCAGAGCAGCTGAATCCCAGCAAGTCCACAGACATGTGAGAAACAAGTGTTTAATGTGCACTGGGAACATAATTGTGGCAATCATTAGCTTACGCCGTGAGTAATGGACTAAGGCCCTAATAATCTATTACCTACTGCAATTATGGCTTATTTGGCCTCTTTGGCTCCAGCCTCCATCACCTCCAATCATCTTGCCCAACACTGCCACTTTCAATATCCAAAATCTTTTAATCATGCTGCTTTCTATATCATGGTTATACATATATTTGTAATTAACAGTGTGTTCCACTCACTGTATCTCCTGAAAATTAATAGTCCTCAAGTGATAATAAATACTCCTTGATCAAGGGATCTACAATCATATGTACTTGGGAAACACAGGGCTGAACAAATGCTAACTAAGTTTTTGCTGTGTGCTGTTTTTTTTACTGCAGAAGTTCTCAGCAACATTCCTATGTAAATGTGCATTGTGCTTCAAGCAGACGCATCATTTTTTAAACTTACTGACCAATGCAAATTCATTTCCCAGGAACACAAATTAACAACTCAGAGGTCACTGGTGTTCCACAACACTCCATTTGGGAAATTGTTGTCCATAGGATAAAGCCAAAAACCTTCGTCTGATTTTGGTATCAGGGTAACATTGGCCTCGTAGAATGAATTTGGAAGCTTTCCTTCCTCTTCAGTTTTTTGGAGTAGTTTGAGAAGGATAGGTATCATGTCTTTAAAAAATGTTCGGTAAAATTCACCTGTGAAGCTGTCTGGTCCTGGACTTCTGTTTGTTGAGAATCTTTTGATTACTGATTCAATTTCATTACTAGTAATCGGTCTGTTCAGATTTTCTATTTCTTCCTGATTCACTCTTGGAAGACTGTATGTTTCTAGGAATTTATCTGTTTCTTCTAGGTTGTCCAATTTGTTGATGTATAATTGTTTGCAGTAGTCTTTTATGAGACTTTGTATTTCTGTAGTGTCGAGAATAACTTCTCTTTCATTTTTGATTTCATTTATTTGGGCCCTCTCTTTTCTTATTCATGAGACTGGCTAAAGTTTTATCGATTTTGTTTATCTTTTCAAAGGACCAGCTCTTAGTTTCGTTGATCTTTTCTATTGTTTTTGTAGTCTCTATTTTGTTTATTTCTGCTCTGACCTTTATGTTTTCTTTCCTTCTACTAGCTTTGGTAGGGTTTGTTCTTCTTTTCCTAGTTCCTTTAGGTGTAAGGTAAGATTGTTTGAGGTTTTTTGTTTCCTGAGGTAGGCCTGTATTGCTATAAACTTCCCTCTTAGAACTACATATGCTGCGTCCCATAGATTTTGGAATGCTGTTTCCATTTTCATTCGTCTCAAAATATTTTTTTATTTCCTCTTTGATTTCTTCCTGGACCTCTTTTTGGTTCATCTTGCTTGGGACTCTCTGTGCTTCCTGGACTTAGATGTCTGTTTCTTTCACCAGGTTAGAGAAGTTGGTAGCCAGTATTTCCTCAAATAGGTTTTCTGTCCCTTGCTCTTTCTCTTCTCCTTCTGGGATCCCTATAATGTGAATAATCATATACTTGGTGTTGTCCCAGAGATCCCTTAAAATGTCCTCATTTTTTGGTTTCTTTTTTCTTTTTGCTATTCCAATTGGGTGATTTATAATAGCCTGCCTTCCAGATTGCCGATCTGTCCTTCTGCATCCTCTAATCTGATGTTGGTTCCCTCTAGTGTATTTTTCATTTCAGTTGCTGTATTCTTAAGCTCTGATTGGATTTTTTTCTAACTCATTGTTGAAATTCTCACTGTGTTCCTCCATTCTTCTCATGCATTTGGTGAGCATCTTTATGACCATTACTTTTAACTCTTTATCTGGAAGATCGCTTATCTCCATTTCATTTAGTTCTTTTTCTGGTTTTGTCTTGTTCTTTTGTTTGGAGCATATTCCTTTTTCTTCTCATTTGGCTAACAATCTGTGTTTGTTTCTACATATTAGGTAGACCAGCTATGTCTCCCAGTATTTAAAAGAGTAGCTTTGTGTAGAAGGTATGCTGTGGGACCCAGGAGCACAGTCCCCCTTGTCACCAGGTGTTCCAGGAGTGCCCCTGTGTGGGCTGCATGTGCCCTCCTGTTACGGCTGGGCCCTGCCTCCTGCAGGTGCAATGGTATGCGGGGCTGGTCCCCCGTGCGGTTGGCTGTGAGGCCTGGCCACAGCTGTTGTGGGTGCTCTGGTCTGTATGGCCAGCCCCTGGGAGGAAGCCACTTCGGTTGGGGGTCTTGGAGGGGCTCTGATGCCAGCTCAGGGCACCTGCTGGATATGGTGGGGTGGAGGGCCACTTCAGAGGAGCTCCAGTGCCTGCTGAGGGCACCTGCTAGGTCTGGTGGGTGGGGAGCTGCTTTGGGGGGCAGATCCAGTGCTGGCCAAGGGTACCCACTGGATCCGGCAGGGGGCGGGGAATTTGAAGGAGCACTGACTGGGTCAGGTCTGCAGGTGAACCTGGGGCAGGGTAAGTCATGCTAGTAAGTTAGTGAAGAGTTAAAAATGATACCTGTCAGTGCCAGGCCAGCTAGAGAGAGAGCGAGCTAAAAACAAAATCAACTGGTGCCCGCCAGCTCCCCTGTACTCAGCGAAACTTCCAACAGATCCCTGCCCCTCAGGCACATGGCATTAGTTGATGAGATGAATCTCCTTCACGTATGACCCAGGCACTTTTCAGACTGCTGCCTCTGCACTGGGACTTGGAGAAATAAGTTTTTGCACACGTCCTTCAAGGGCGGATTCTCAATTTCTTAGTGCCCTCCAGCTCTCCCAGACATAAGCCCCGCTCGTTTTCAAAGCCAGACGTTATGTGGGCTCATCTCCCTGGTGCAGGTCCCTGGGGCTGGGCAGCCAACGTGGAGTTCAGAGCCCTCACTCCTCAGGAGGACCTCTGAGGCTGTCATGTCCCTCCTGCCTGTGGGGTACAGCACTGCAGATGTGGGTTCTGGCCAGACCGCATCTCCACCCCTCCTATCCATCTCAGCATGGCTTTTTCTTTTTATCTTTAGTTGTGGAAAATCCTTTCTGCTAGTCTTCAGGTCATTCTCAGAGATAGTTTCTCTAAATGTAGTTGCAATTTGGGTGTGTCCATGGCAGGAGGCCAGCCCAGGATCTTCCTACTCTGCCATCTTGCCCCTTCTCCTCTTTTAGTCTTTATGTCATATTTTATCTGCTGTGATAATTTGTACACTAAAATTGTAAATATAGACTTTATTTTTATATTAAAATAAGAATTTGAAAAAGAATAGATACATGTGTATGTATAACTGAATCACTATGCTGTACACCCGAAACTAACACAATATTGTTAATCAACTATACTCTAATATAAAATAAAAAGTTTAAAAATATATATTATAAAATATATTAATATTTTATTTTCATTTTTACTATGACATATTTTAAGCAATTAAAATTATACCTACTCTCCACTTTGCCAGATATTAACACCTTCATACACATGCCTCAGACTTTTATGCTTTTCCCCCCCAAAAAAAAAAAAATTACAGGATGACCAATGCCCTTTGTGCTGCTCTTTCCGCAATTCCAAGTCCCTTCCTTCACTCCCCAGAGATAACCACCAGCCTGAATTCATCATTTCCTTGTATACTTGGGTAATTTTACTACACATGTTTGGATCCATAAACGAAGTAAGGTTTGGTTTTTATGTTTCTGAATTTACGAAATTCAAATCATGCTATAAATATTCCTTTGTAACTTGCATTTCCTCCTTCAATATTACAGTTTTTGGGTTTTTCCACGTTGTCCTATGTAGCTCACATTCGGTTACTTTAACTACGGCACAGGATATACCACAAAGGTTTATATATTTTTTTCCTTTTAATGGATTTTGTATCCAAGTTTTGTCATTACAAGCAATACTGCAGCATCTAAAAGTGTAATTTCTGAATGTGTGCATTGCTAACTCTCCTAGATCTTGTCGTAGTAATCTCCAAAATGGTTGTGCTAATTCATGTTCTCTCACAGTAAGGTGTGAGAGTTCCACGCTGCACCCTCACTTTTACAGGTGTAGTCAAACTTTTAAATTATTACCTACTGTAATGATTAGGAAAACATAACCATTATTGGCGGCTTTAATTTGAAACTCCTTTATTACTAATGAAGCAGAGTGCTTTTTCATGTTACTCGTCATTCAGGTTTCTGCTTTTGTGAGATGTCTGTTTGTATCCTTTGAATTAGAAGGATCTAATCCTGTGTTTTTTTAAAAATTAAGCTCCTTCCTAAGAGTAATATATGCTCGGCCATGAAATACTACAGCAAACTGTAAAGAAAAAAATGAAAATCACCTCAAATACCACCACCCACTGGTTAATATTATTAATGTTTAGCTGCATTTGCCTTACAGTCTTTTCATATAAAATACATAACTGTTTTAAATAAAGTGAGAAGAAGCTGTAAACAGGGCCTTTCTGACAAAATTTTCCACTGGGTTGTTTATAAACCTTACCAGACTAAATTCCAAGGACTGGAGTTAATATGTGTTTGAACAATTCAGAACACCAAGAGTCAAGATCTTTGGCCTTGAAAATGGCCAGAATATAGATATTCACTTTCCTTTAGTATAGAACAAAAGCAAATCTTTTGTTCAGTCATTTTCCAGGTTCTCTAGCCCAATAACGTACATAGGTCATCCATTGTCAGCAAGTCCTTGTAGAGAAGAGTGGTGAATACGGCAATGGCTTTCATCGGAAAAGGAGCAAAGTAGAGTATATGACACAGCTCAAGACTTACATCTGGCGCCAAGAAAGTGGGAAAAGTAAGAGCACAAGGGAACGCTGCAAGGCTAAGCTTAGCCACATTAACTCCTTCAGGCTTCAAATTACAAAATCCAATTTTAGGATGCAATGTGTGACAGCAGCACAGTGCCTAGAATTTCTGTTTTTGCTCATTTTAAATCTCCTACATGTTTACAGTTTATTTTTAAATAACATGTTTTCATTTTTTTCACTGAGGTATAATGGACATTCAGTATTATATTAGTTTCAGGTATACAACATAGTGATTCAACATTTGTATACATTGTGAAATGATCACCACAATAAGTCAAGTTACCATCTGTCACCATACAATTGTAATACAATATTATTGACTATATACCTTCTGCCGTACTTTTTTACATCACCACGACTTATTTACCTCAATAATATTTTTAAATAATAGAAGGATCACATCCATGAGTACTTTCTGAGCCTTTGAGTAACAGTGAAGGTCTTTCTGTTGCTTTCACAAATGAGAGACAATCTGAATGCTTTGAAAATTCTTGGGTTAGAAACTTTTCACCCAAAAGCACTAAGATCTTTCTCAAATTCTCGCATTTGCCGTTACAGAAAGGTTAAAGTCAGTCTTTATAGGCAACATTTTTCTTTCTGCCTGGGTGAATGTAGGATTTATTTTTATTCTTCTAATTCAAACATTCTGATTTTTGTCTAGCATGCAGTGAATCCTTCTGTTCTCAATACTTAAGTCTTTGTATGACACAGAGAAGTTGCTTTCTACTTAACGTTTGCCTTTGATTACTGCTTCATTTCCAGTTGTTCCTGTTTTCTCCTCTTAAACATCTAAAGTCATTAGGTTTCATCTCTATTCTCTGCCTGTGGAGCCACATCTTCTCCTTCATCATTTTCATCTCTCTATCCTTTTTTCTGCATTTTGTAGGAGCTCTAGAGCTTGCTCAATGCTTCATTGATTTGATTTTCCATAGTGCCTTTTCTGTTCTTTACTGCTATTCAATTTTATCCTATTTCATTTTTGGTGTTCTAAAAGTCCTCTCATCACTCAGGAATCTTCCTTCTCATCTCATCCAATGTCTTTCATTATGACTTTGTTACTCTTTCACGGGGACAGGATATCTCGCATTCCACGACTAATGATCCAATTTTCTAAAATTCTGTTTACTGGCAGAAATCATTCTCTGAGGTTTGTTCCTCCTCTAAGCGTTTAGAATAATCCTGTCCTCCTTTGTGGTGCACTATTTTTAATATTCCCACATACTTTATTTGTCTTTACTTTTCCTTCAACAAGGAAAGACCTCTAGCTATTGGATTTTCTTCCCCAATAGACAAAGTATGTGAATTGCTTTCAATTCCTTTCTTTGTGGACTTTATAGGGGTTGACTTCCCTTCTTATACCCTAGCTGGAAAATTCATTGGTGGGCACAGCTTCTAGTCTTAACCCTCAGAGTCCAGGAGTCCTTAACCCCCTTTTCATCTACAATGACCTTGCTAGCTGAGAAGGAAAACTCTCCTATCCACCACTGCATAGTATTCTGACTCTCTGACCATACTCTTATTATTCTAAGGACTGGCCTCCTCATTCAGATCTCCAACTGGAAGAAGGGGTGCATAGTGTGAACCAATGTCAGAAGTTCCATCTTGATTATTTTGATGGTTGAAGCCCTGTAGATCACTGAGACATCTCTAAGTGTTTAATTTTTTTTAATTGAATCTTTCGTAGTAGGAAATTTTAACTACATATGTACTGAATTAGAGTGTGTCAGTGAATGACAGGTGGAGAAGCTTTGCTATTCAACCTGATGTTCCCTACCGCCACTTATACCTTCCTTTTAAAAGTTCATGCCTATTGCCTAGAAATTATTCTACTCTTATTTATTGCTCATAAAAATAAGACTTTAACGACTGTTTCTCAGTATGGTGTAGAAGTATCACTTCCATGTCTCAACAAGATCTCCTTAAATATTCCTGACCTACCCATGAAAGCACAAGGAGTGGATAAAACACAATTCTGGTGTGGCAGTCGGGGTTCTCGTTTGCAATCAACAGACATTGACTCTGGCGGATTTAAAGCAAAAGGAATATATTGAAAGGATGCTAGGAGTTCACAGAGTTGACAGGTAAGTGGGAGGCCAAGTCTGAAAGAGACAGGAGAAATAGGAACCTGGAAATCTGGAATCAAGGACTGCAGGAGGAATGAACACACAGCAGAAAGAGTCTGGTTACCCCCAGGGGTGATTCAACTCTGATCATACACTGTCTGCTTGTTACTTTGTTCAAGATTCAAATTCCAGGGAACCAGTGTCCAGCTGGCTTTAGATCACATGAATACTCCTTTTATAGGTGACAGCAGGGTTCCTGATTAGGATCCCACCATATGGTATCCTGAAGGGAAGAGGTAACTCCCCCACAGAAACCAGGGTGATGGTAAAAAAGGGAAAGGGTCCTGGGATGCCAAAAATCTCATGAATGTCCACCGTATGTGAGTGTTAGCCTGTGTCCTCAGATTTCATCCACTATCTTACATCTTGCTTCTTTGATTTCTTCTCACATCTTAATTAGCTGAATTCTTGTTGGCTCTGTATCTCACAACTGTTCATCAGCTTAGTGTTCCTGGCTTTGGATGAGAAGTCACATCTTAATAGGTGGGAAGAGACTATTTGGAATCATTTGAATCTGGAGTCAGACACTGACTGCTCCACTCACCCACCTATGTGCTCCTGGACAAATCACTTAACTTTTCTAAGCCTCAGTTTCCTAATGTATAGGATTTTTTGTGTGACAGCCAACAACCCGCAAATCCTGGCAAACCTTCTTCATGTCTTAAAACTCAGAGCAGGTATCTCCTCCAGGCCTTTCTTTCCCTCTGAGCTGAATTAAGTGTCCCTCCTCTCCTCACCGAAACCCACTACTTACCAATCTATCAATATACATAGGATGTTGAGTTACTAAAATGACTCCTTGTGTCTTCATCTATATGCTCCCTTTTAGCATGTGTCTAGTTTATCTTTGGCAATAAGAGATGAAGTTGAACGAGCCTGGTGCAGTCATGATGGTTGATAATGACTGACATTTCCTTTTTAATATTAATAACACCCATCTCTTATTTAACAAGTGCCCACTATTTGCCAAACACTATTGCAGGCCCCTGAAATATATTATCTCTTCCATTCTTCACAATTCTGTGAAGTATGGATTATTATCCCCATTTCATTGATAAGGAAACCAAGACTTGTTAAGGTTACAAATCTTGCCCCAGTTTATGGAGCTAATAGGTAACAGAAGCAGAATTTAAATTATCTGCCTGATCCAAAGCCTATTCTCTTTGTTTGAGCTCACCTTTTCTCCATTCTCATCGTCATGATAATAGATCTCCCTAAAAATGCACACTGGACATATTTCAATTTTTTTAGCATTGTATATGCTTTATTATTTGTCCTGGAAGGAAATGTTTCTCAGTCTCAGTTCCATCTGCATGCTATAAAAAATGATCTGTGTATTTACAGCTCATAGAAACTAAGAGCTAACCTGATTTGAAACCAGGATCTTGTGTCCCAATTAGAATTCAAGATCTGGCTTACAGCCCATTTCACAGATAGAAAAATGGAAACACAAAGATACAGAATGATTGCTGGACTCTAATAGGGCACTGGTGCAACAGGCTTCAGGTGTCCAGTCTCTCAGGAAGGCAACATGTGTTTGGAAAGAGTATGGACTGTGTAACCAAACAATGCAAGATGCAAATACTGCTGCTTAATATGTGACCTCAAGCAAGTTTTCTAACTTCTCTGACGTTGCTTCCTCATTTGTAAAAAGAATATAATAATGCCTACCTTAGAGAGGTACAGTGAGTATTGGAGATGAATTATGGAAAGTACCCAATACAGTGCCTGGCACAGAGCAAGTGCTCATGTTAGTTTTCTCTCTCCATCACAGTCGAGCCCTTTCCTGGAGCACACATGACCTTTGACAGGGCGATGGTCTTCCCCCCCCCCCTTCTTGGCACCCAAATAAATCTCTCATTGTAGAAATCTAGAGCTAAGTGTGTATGAAGCAGAGTCCATTCTAAAGGCTTTTTTTCTTAATTTAAAGGAAGAAAAAGTAAAAAGTGCTGACCCAATATTTCTACTATTCAATCATTAAATATTAATCGATGTCAATGTATTTGAGGGAGCCTTTAGCTGTGACAGGTGAGCGGAAAGTAGAAATTCTGATTTAACGAGGCCTCCCAGCCTCTTTGGCTAAATGCCAGGGTGCAGGGTGTGGTGGAGAATAATTAACTGATAAAAACAACCTTCCGAAAAAGATCAGTAACTATGAAATTGGATACAAAGACAAGGCTTCTCTTATTTTTCCCAAAACACTTTTTTCTCTTCAGGATTTTTCTGTTTTCTGTTTTTTTTTTTTTCTGAATCGACCCTGATTCAATACCCCCTAAGCCAGAATGCCCTTAACTGTTTTGTTTAGACTGGTCTATGAAATGATTAGGCTGTTGAAATGATGAATCAGGGAACACTGCAGGATTTTTCACAGTCTCTCTGAACAATGCCCCATATCACACTTACACTGACAGGCTGTATTTTTATATTTGACATGTGAGAGGAACATGGAAAATAACACACTGACAGTGCCTTAGATACCAGTCATATATCTTCCTAACACAGATTGATGGGTGGAAAAGAATATTATTTAGTGAACCCTTCTTAAGCTCTCCAAGGAAAATATATAGATCCACCAGTGGATTGACTTGAAACTCATATTAACATTCCTTACGAGCAAGAAACAGAAAAGCAACCACCAACCGTTTCGGCACTAGCACACGACTCAGAAAAATTAGCAGAAACCAATCCTGTACCTGTACATTTCTCACTGATGGGTCGTGGTTTGCTCTTCCCCAGCCCAGGAATCAGAGTAGGTGAGATTTTCTCCATCGAGGCACATTGATCTTTCGTAACTTCAAACTAAAGGTGAAAGATAAGCTGCTAGGAAAATTGAAGCCACAGCTAGAGCTGCTCAGGGAAGCAAGCTGAAACAGAAACAATCTGAGATGGAATAGCCCTGGCTAACTGCATGACTGAGGGGAGACTCAAAGAACCACATGGGACTGTGGCTGACACAGTACTAGGGGACAGAAGCATAACGGAAGAGAAAGAAAAAAATGTCTCCCGGCGTGGACGCTGTAATGTGCCAGAAAGTCCCCCTCCAGAAACGCAGGGTTTATTCCCATAGTTGCTAGGCCTACTGCTGCTGACAGCTCTGTCATTAGCCCTTGTTGGGAAGTGCCCCTGCGGTATTCTCCCTCTCGGAACAGCCCACATCCAGAGACTGGTCAATACAAAAGTATAAAGGCCTGGTCCCTGACGCCCAAAAGGAACACGTCTGGAGGGTCACCCTAGGTTCAGAGCCCTGTGAGTTAGCTAAGACCTGTGTAAGACTCCATCCTATGCCCAATCCTGCTTTCCCTCCCACCCCGTTTCTGATACGGGCGTCAATCCCTGAGCATTCGCTCCACAATAAATTCCCTGCCTGCCCATCATCTCGGAGTCTGTTTCCCGGAATACCCAAACTGCAACACTCCCTTCACCTCCAACTCCCCTAACGTACCACGTGACTTAAACATCCCAAGGAATAAAATCCCGCGATGCTATCAGAAACGTGTATGTTTAATCAACCACATCATTTCGAAACCCAAGTCACAGTCATTTCAATTTTCAAGATGCAAAATAAAAACGGAGAAAGACGAGCACCATCTGGTGGAGGGAACCGCCACTGCAAATTTCAAATCCTCGCTTTGGTGTAACACAGGGTTTTTGTTGGTCGGTTGGGTTTGGCTTGTTTCTTTGTTTGCCACTACATGCCTAAACTGAGGCCAAAGCAAGTGTAGAAAATCATCTGGGAATTCTAACACCAAAGCAGAAATAGAGGAGATAAATACTTTTCCTATTCTAGATGATACAAAAGGATCAAGAACCAAGTATCCAGAACATCGATTCTTAGGATTCAGAGGACCCGGCACTCCTGCTTCTAATGGCAAACAGTGGGATAGGAAGACATTGAACAAGCATTTCACTGATTTTGGGGTGGAGACAAAGGGAACCAGAGACTTGTTTAGAATCTGACAGCAAGTTTTTAGCATTTGGCTCTAAGAGTACCAAGTCCTTTGCTGCCCCATGGCTCTGTCTAATTTCCTTAGTTTTTTCCTCTGCGTCTCTATTATCCTCTTGCTTCCTCTGTTTCTGCTTTCTCCTCCATGGCTCTCCTTCCTATTTCCTCTCCCTCCCACTTTACCAGAACTTTTTTTTTACTGACTGGAGTTTCAATAGTAGTTGTATCGCACAGAGTGCTATTTCAGCAGTAAAGCACTGATTTGGAAGAGGGAAAGAAGAACTTTTCATGTCTGTGTGCAAATGTGATTCAGATACGGTGAACTAATTATTCTCTAAAACTTAATTAAAACCAATTATTAAAAAAAAAAAAAGGAGACAACTCTGGAGGGAGCAGTAACTCCCTTGGCAGGACCTGGGTGAGATGCATTCAGTTGGGACTTTTAAAACTGAGCATTTGATTTGGCCCCATGATTTTCAGAGGACTTGCTTTGGTTTTATATGCTACTAAAATGCTTTTAAGTATTTAATGGTTTACTCCAATTGGGGGAAGTTTTGTTAGGTTTCTCTAACATTTCCCACAGAAAAGCCTTGGGTTTTTATTTGTGACTGGAATATTTTGGGGCTTTGAAAATTACCACAAAAATAAAAAATGCTACTTTTGAAGTTTTCCAGATGTAGACAGGTATATTTTCATATATCTTACATCACATATCTGGTTCTGAAGTGATTTTGTCTGACAGAATGAATAAACAATGTCACAGTAGAACAGGCAGGAATAGCAACTTCATGCTGAGATCCCCACGACACCTTAAGTTTCTTGATTGTAAAGATCTATCTCAATCACTTTTAAAATATGTTGCACCAAACAGAGAAACTGAGAAGACACTGATGGATGGATGGATGAATGGATAGGTGGATAAATGGATGGATGGATGGATGGATGGATGGATAGGTGGATGGATGGATAGGTGGATGGATGGAAGGGTGGATAGATGGATAGATGGATGGATGGATGGCTGGATGGATAGGTGGGTGGGTGAGTGGATGGATGGATGCATAGGTGGATGGATGGAGAGATGAATAGGTGGATGGATGGATAGATGGATGGATGGATGGATGGATGGATGGATGGATGGATGGACGGACGCACGGATGGATAGGTGGGTGGGTGGGTGGGTGGAAGGAGGGATAGGTGGATGGATGGATAGGTGGGTGGATAGATGGATGGATGGATGATTGGATGGATGGATGGATACATGGATGGATGGATGGATGCATAGGTGGTTGGGTGGATGGATGGCTGGATGCAT